>NC_081317.1:79284613-79602690 GCF_026419965.1 Kogia breviceps
TTTTACATTCCCTCGATAAGTGATATCATAAGTTTCTTTTTTTGTGGGACTTATTTCACTGAGGATGATCGTACCTAAATCCACTCAGGATGCTGCTACCAGCCTCATGACGTGGATTTCATGGCTGAGTGACACTCCATTGGACCTACGTAGCACCACTTGTCCACTTGTCCACTTGTCTTTGTCCACTTGTCCACTCGTCTTTGTCCACTTGGCTCTTTCCTGGGATATGAAACGTGTACCGGAGTGGAGGTTCTTGTCAAGACAGCAGCCCTCAACTTTGGGGTCCCTGTGTCTGGTTGATTTTTTCATTTTCCCAAGGTCAACGCCCATGTGTGGAAGTGCCCTATGCTCTGTGGTTCTGTGTTTTACATGGTTTGGGAAAGAGGATACACTTGTGAAGATTGGCTGTTGGCCATTGACATCCCGCCCATCAGCTTAACAAGGCTCCCTTGACTCCGTGGCCTGTCCTTCCTTTCTGGTTTTTAGACTTTTTTCGCCTGGCCCTTTTGCCCCGGGGGGGGGCGAGAGATTTCTTTGTAGTGCTGATTTGCTCTCCCAGGTTGCTTGGTTGGCCAAAAAGGGCGTATGCGTTTTTTCCTGAATATATTCAGGAAAAAACGCATACGCCCTTTTTGGCCAACCGCATCATTGTCCACGTTCTGGCGCTTTTCATGTGCTATCGGGGCCATTCCGATGTACCCGTTGACATCCGTTTCCTGCAGTTCTGCCTTGCGTTCAGCGCCTCTTCGTAGCCTGACCTCAATATATTTTGGGGCGATAGTTATCGTTTAGAACTCTGCAGGTTTGGGAAGTGCAGGGCCCCTGAGCTCCATTTCCCAAGTCGCTTTTTTGTGAGTGGGACGCAACACGGCTGGATGGCTTCACGCCCTATTGTCGATCCGGGGTGGCAGGCTGAACCTCTGGTGAATTCTTCTTCGTGATGGGAAATGAGAGTGACATGTGCCCGACCAAACACCTCCAGCGAGTCTCTCATTGGTTCCCCCTCTTGCAGTTCATCCTGCGGACAAATTGCAGACGGTACGAAAGAGGCATGGAAAGGCGCCGAGTCTCCAAGTGGGGAGATTGTTAGTAAGGGGGCCTGAATGGAGAACACGAGCACCAGGAGATGAAAACTGAGGTGAGTTTCAGAAAGCTTTCCCGATCCCACGGTGTAGCATCCGCTGGGTTTCCAATGAGTGCTTTCGCTGTCGGAAGATTGCGTTGAACCTGGAGAGTTGGGACCCATGGAATGGGGAGCACGCAGGATTCCTTTCAAGGGTCTGCATTTGCTTTCCCAACCTCACCAATCGTCTCAGCCCCAAGAGTGTCCAGCCTTATGTCTTCTGCCGCTGGGGCTGTAGATGTGGTCAATCCTGGTTGCATGCCAGTCCCTGAACGCATTTTGGAAGAATTTCTCTCTGTTTTGCCCTGCTTGTTTCTTCTTTATGTTGGAAATGTATCCTCAGAATGGGTCTGAGCTGATTTTCCCTGCTGGTTTTAGGCCGCTTGACACACACTTGATGCACTTACACAGAGATATCAAGACTTAGCTTTGAAGATGCTTACTAGTCGGATAGATACTTGTGCGATGAACAGGGTCTGGTGAGTCCAGTTGATTGAGCAAGGAGTAGGTCGTGTCCATTCCATATTCGGTTTTCGGAAGGGTATCTGTGCTCATTTCAAACTCGAGTTTTATGCGTCACCCCACCTCACCTTTCCCCTGAAGCAGGCATAAGTGTGTTTTCTAAAAGCGTGACTCTGTTCTGTTTGGGGATTCAGTGCATGGGGAGCGATTTTTACATTCCCTCGATAAGTGATATCATAAGTTTCTTTTTTTGTGGGACTTATTTCACTGAGGATGATCGTACCTAAATCCACTCAGGATGCTGCTACCAGCCTCATGACGTGGATTTCATGGCTGAGTGACACTCCATTGGACCTACGTTGCACCACTTGTCCACTTGTCCACTTGTCTTTGTCCACTTGTCCACTCGTCTTTGTCCACTTGGCTATTTCCTGGGATATGAAACGTGTACCGGAGTGGAGGTTCTTGTCACGACAGCAGCCCTCAACTTTGGGGTCCCTGTGTCTGGTTGATTTTTTCATTTTCCCAAGGTCAACGCCCATGTGTGGAAGTGCCCTATGCTCTGTGGTTCTGTGTTTTCCATGGTTTGGGAAAGAGGATACACTTGTGAAGATTGGCTGTTGGCCATTGACATCCCGCCCATCAGCTTAACAAGGCTCCCTTGACTCCGTGGGCTGTCCTGCCTTTCTGGTTTTTAGACTTTTTTCGCCTGGCCCTTTTGCCCCGGGGGGGGGGGGGGCGAGAGATTTCTTTGTAGTGCTGATTTGCTCTCCCAGGTTGCTTGGTTGGCCAAAAAGGGCGTATGCGTTTTTTCCTGAATATATTCAGGAAAAAACGCATACGCCCTTTTTGGCCAACCGCATCATTGTCCACGTTCTGGCGCTTTTCATGTGCTATCGGGGCCATTCCGATGTACCCGTTGACATCCGTTTCCTGCAGTTCTGCCTTGCGTTCAGCGCCTCTTCGTAGCCTGACCTCAATATATTTTGGGGCGATAGTTATCGTTTAGAACTCTGCAGGTTTGGGAAGTGCAGTGCCCCTGAGCTCCATTTCCCAAGTCGCTTTTTTGTGAGTGGGACGCAACACGGCTGGATGGCTTCACGCCCTATTGTCGATCCGGGGTGGCAGGCTGAACCGCTGGTGAATTCTTCTTCGTGATGGGAAATGAGAGTGACATGTGCCCGACCAAACACCTCCAGCGAGTCTCTCATTGGTTCCCCCTCTTGCAGTTCATCCTGCGGACAAATTGCAGACGGTACGAAAGAGGCATGGAAAGGCGCCGAGTCTCCAAGTGGGGAGATTGTTAGTAAGGGGGCCTGAATGGAGAACACGAGCACCAGGAGATGAAAACTGAGGTGAGTTTCAGAAAGCTTTCCCGATCCCACGGTGTAGCATCCGCTGGGTTTCCAATGAGTGCTTTCGCTGTCGGAAGATTGCGTTGAACCTGGAGAGTTGGGACCCATGGAATGGGGAGCACGCAGGATTCCTTTCAAGGGTCTGCATTTGCTTTCCCAACCTCACCAATCGTCTCAGCCCCAAGAGTGTCCAGCCTTATGTCTTCTGCCGCTGGGGCTGTAGATGTGGTCAATCCTGGTTGCATGCCAGTCCCTGAACGCATTTTGGAAGAATTTCTCTCTGTTTTGCCCTGCTTGTTTCTTCTTTATGTTGGAAATGTATCCTCAGAATGGGTCTGAGCTGATTTTCCCTGCTGGTTTTAGGCCGCTTGACACACACTTGATGCACTTACACAGAGATATCAAGACTTAGCTTTGAAGATGCTTACTAGTCGGATAGATACTTGTGCGATGAACAGGGTCTGGTGAGTCCAGTTGATTGAGCAAGGAGTAGGTCGTGTCCATTCCATATTCGGTTTTCGGAAGGGTATCTGTGCTCATTTCAAACTCGAGTTTTATGCGTCACCCCACCTCACCTTTCCCCTGAAGCAGGCATAAGTGTGTTTTCTAAAAGCGTGACTCTGTTCTGTTTGGGGATTCAGTGCATGGGGAGCGATTTTTACATTCCCTCGATAAGTGATATCATAAGTTTCTTTTTTTGTGGGACTTATTTCACTGAGGATGATCGTACCTAAATCCACTCAGGATGCTGCTACCAGCCTCATGACGTGGATTTCATGGCTGAGTGACACTCCATTGGACCTACGTAGCACCACTTGTCCACTTGTCCACTTGTCTTTGTCCACTTGTCCACTCGTCTTTGTCCACTTGGCTCTTTCCTGGGATATGAAACGTGTACCGGAGTGGAGGTTCTTGTCAAGACAGCAGCCCTCAACTTTGGGGTCCCTGTGTCTGGTTGATTTTTTGATTTTCCCAAGGTCAACGCCCATGTGTGGAAGTGCCCTATGCTCTGTGGTTCTGTGTTTTACATGGTTTGGGAAAGAGGATACACTTGTGAAGATTGGCTGTTGGCCATTGACATCCCGCCCATCAGCTTAACAAGGCTCCCTTGACTCCGTGGGCTGTCCTGCCTTTCTGGTTTTTAGACTTTTTTCGCCTGGCCCTTTTGCCCCGGGGGGGGGGGCGAGAGATTTCTTTGTAGTGCTGATTTCCTCTCCCAGGTTGCTTGGTTGGCCAAAAAGGGCGTATGCGTTTTTTCCTGAATATATTCAGGAAAAAACGCATACGCCCTTTTTGGCCAACCGCATCATTGTCCACGTTCTGGCGCTTTTCATGTGCTATCGGGGCCATTCCGATGTACCCGTTGACATCCGTTTCCTGCAGTTCTGCCTTGCGTTCAGCGCCTCTTCGTAGCCTGACCTCAATATATTTTGGGGCGATAGTTATCGTTTAGAACTCTGCAGGTTTGGGAAGTGCAGTGCCCCTGAGCTCCATTTCCCAAGTCGCTTTTTTGTGAGTGGGACGCAACACGGCTGGATGGCTTCACGCCCTATTGTCGATCCGGGGTGGCAGGCTGAACCGCTGGTGAATTCTTCTTCGTGATGGGAAATGA
Source organism: Kogia breviceps (assembly GCF_026419965.1). Classification (NCBI taxonomy): domain Eukaryota; kingdom Metazoa; phylum Chordata; class Mammalia; order Artiodactyla; family Physeteridae; genus Kogia; species Kogia breviceps. The sequence goes on from NC_081317.1 coordinate 79,289,169, forward strand.
GAGTGACATGTGCCCGACCAAACACCTCCAGCGAGTCTCTCATTGGTTCCCCCTCTTGCAGTTCATCCTGCGGACAAATTGCAGACGGTACGAAAGAGGCATGGAAAGGCGCCGAGTCTCCAAGTGGGGAGATTGTTAGTAAGGGGGCCTGAATGGAGAACACGAGCACCCGGAGATGAAAACTGAGGTGAGTTTCAGAAAGCTTTCCCGATCCCACGGTGTAGCATCCGCTGGGTTTCCAATGAGTGCTTTCGCTGTCGGAAGATTGCGTTGAACCTGGAGAGTTGGGACCCATGGAATGGGGAGCACGCAGGATTCCTTTCAAGGGTCTGCATTTGCTTTCCCAACCTCACCAATCGTCTCAGCCCCAAGAGTGTCCAGCCTTATGTCTTCTGCCGCTGGGGCTGTAGATGTGGTCAATCCTGGTTGCATGCCAGTCCCTGAACGCATTTTGGAAGAATTTCTCTCTGTTTTGCCCTGCTTGTTTCTTCTTTATGTTGGAAATGTATCCTCAGAATGGGTCTGAGCTGATTTTCCCTGCTGGTTTTAGGCCGCTTTACACACACTTGATGCACTTACACAGAGATATCAAGACTTAGCTTTTAAGATGCTTACTAGTCGGATAGATACTTGTGCGATGAAGAGGGTCTGGTGAGTCCAGTTGATTGAGCAAGGAGTAGGTCGTGTCCATTCCATATTCGGTTTTCGGAAGGGTATCTGTGCTCATTTCAAACTCGAGTTTTATGCGTCACCCCACCTCACCTTTCCCCTGAAGCAGGCATAAGTGTGTTTTCTAAAAGCGTGACTCTGTTCTGTTTGGGGATTCAGTGCATGGGGAGCGATTTTTACATTCCCTCGATAAGTGATATCATAAGTTTCTTTTTTTGTGGGACTTATTTCACTGAGGATGATCGTACCTAAATCCACTCAGGATGCTGCTACCAGCCTCATGACGTGGATTTCATGGCTGAGTGACACTCCATTGGACCTACGTAGCACCACTTGTCCACTTGTCCACTTGTCTTTGTCCACTTGTCCACTCGTCTTTGTCCACTTGGCTCTTTCCTGGGATATGAAACGTGTACCGGAGTGGAGGTTCTTGTCAAGACAGCAGCCCTCAACTTTGGGGTCCCTGTGTCTGGTTGATTTTTTCATTTTCCCAAGGTCAACGCCCATGTGTGGAAGTGCCCTATGCTCTGTGGTTCTGTGTTTTCCATGGTTTGGGAAAGAGGATACACTTGTGAAGATTGGCTGTTGGCCATTGACATCCCGCCCATCAGCTTAACAAGGCTCCCTTGACTCCGTGGCCTGTCCTGCCTTTCTGGTTTTTAGACTTTTTTCGCCTGGCCCTTTTGCCCCGGGGCGGGCGAGAGATTTCTTTGTAGTGCTGATTTGCTCTCCCAGGTTGCTTGGTTGGCCAAAAAGGGCGTATGCGTTTTTTCCTGAATATATTCAGGAAAAAACGCATACGCCCTTTTTGGCCAACGGCATCATTGTCCACGTTCTGGCGCTTTTCATGTGCTATCGGGGCCATTCCAATGTACCCGTTGACATCCGTTTCCTGCAATTCTGCCTTGCGTTCAACGCCTCTTCGTAGCCTGACCTCAATATATTTTGGGGCGATAGTTATCGTTTAGAACTCTGCAGGTTTGGGAAGTGCAGTGCCCCTGAGCTCCATTTCCCAAGTCGCTTTTTTGTGAGTGGGACGCCACACGGCTGGATGGCTTCACGCCCTATTGTCGATCCGGGGTGGCAGGCTGAACCGCTGGTGAATTCTTCTTCGTGATGGGAAATGAGAGTGACATGTGCCCGACCAAACACCTGCAGCGAGTCTCTCATTGGTTCCCCCTCTTGCAGTTCATCCTGCGGACAAATTGCAGACGGTACGAAAGAGGCATGGAAAGGCGCCGAGTCTCCAAGTGGGGAGATTGTTAGTAAGGGGGCCTGAATGGAGAACACGAGCACCAGGAGATGAAAACTGAGGTGAGTTTCAGAAAGCTTTCCCGATCCCACGGTGTAGCATCCGCTGGGTTTCCAATGAGTGCTTTCGCTGTCGGAAGATTGCGTTGAACCTGGAGAGTTGGGACCCATGGAATGGGGAGCACGCAGGATTCCTTTCAAGGGTCTGCATTTGCTTTCCCAACCTCACCAATCGTCTCAGCCCCAAGAGTGTCCAGCCTTATGTCTTCTGCCCCTGGGGCTGTAGATGTGGTCAATCCTGGTTGCATGCCAGTCCCTGAACGCATTTTGGAAGAATTTCTCTCTGTTTTGCCCTGCTTGTTTCTTCTTTATGTTGGAAATGTATCCTCAGAATGGGTCTGAGCTGATTTTCCCTGCTGGTTTTAGGCCGCTTTACACACACTTGATGCACTTACACAGAGATATCAAGACTTAGCTTTTAAGATGCTTACTAGTCGGATAGATACTTGTGCGATGAAGAGGGTCTGGTGAGTCCAGTTGATTGAGCAAGGAGTAGGTCGTGTCCATTCCATATTCGGTTTTCGGAAGGGTATCTGTGCTCATTTCAAACTCGAGTTTTATGCGTCACCGCACCTCACCTTTCCCCTGAAGCAGGCATAAGTGTGTTTTCTAAAAGCGTGACTCTGTTCTGTTTGGGGATTCAGTGCATGGGGAGCGATTTTTACATTCCCTCGATAAGTGATATCATAAGTTTCTTTTTTTGTGGGACTTATTTCACTGAGGATGATCGTACCTAAATCCACTCAGGATGCTGCTACCAGCCTCATGACGTGGATTTCATGGCTGAGTGACACTCCGTTGGACCTACGTAGCACCACTTGTGAACTTGTCCACTTGTCTTTGTCCACTTGGCTCTTTCCTGGGATATGAAACGTGTACCGGAGTGGAGGTTCTTGTCAAGACAGCAGCCCTCAACTTTGGGGTCCCTGTGTCTGGTTGATTTTTTCATTTTCCCAAGGTCAACGCCCATGTGTGGAAGTGCCCTATGCTCTGTGGTTCTGTGTTTTCCATGGTTTGGGAAAGAGGATACACTTGTGAAGATTGGCTGTTGGCCATTGACATCCCGCCCATCAGCTTAACAAGGCTCCCTTGACTCCGTGGCCTGTCCTGCCTTTCTGGTTTTTAGACTTTTTTCGCCTGGCCCTTTTGCCCCGGGGGGGGCGAGAGATTTCTTTGTAGTGCTGATTTGCTCTCCCAGGTTGCTTGGTTGGCCAAAAAGGGCGTATGCGTTTTTTCCTGAATATATTCAGGAAAAAACGCATACGCCCTTTTTGGCCAACGGCATCATTGTCCACGTTCTGGCGCTTTTCATGTGCTATCGGGGCCATTCCAATGTACCCGTTGACATCCGTTTCCTGCAATTCTGCCTTGCGTTCAACGCCTCTTCGTAGCCTGACCTCAATATATTTTGGGGCGATAGTTATCGTTTAGAACTCTGCAGGTTTGGGAAGTGCAGTGCCCCTGAGCTCCATTTCCCAAGTCGCTTTTTTGTGAGTGGGACGCCACACGGCTGGATGGCTTCACGCCCTATTGTCGATCCGGGGTGGCAGGCTGAACCGCTGGTGAATTCTTCTTCGTGATGGGAAATGAGAGTGACATGTGCCCGACCAAACACCTCCAGCGAGTCTCTCATTGGTTCCCCCTCTTGCAGTTCATCCTGCGGACAAATTGCAGACGGTACGAAAGAGGCATGGAAAGGCGCCGAGTCTCCAAGTGGGGAGATTGTTAGTAAGGGGGCCTGAATGGAGAACACGAGCACCAGGAGATGAAAACTGAGGTGAGTTTCAGAAAGCTTTCCCGATCCCACGGTGTAGCATCCGCTGGGTTTCCAATGAGTGCTTTCGCTGTCGGAAGATTGCGTTGAACCTGGAGAGTTGGGACCCATGGAATGGGGAGCACGCAGGATTCCTTTCAAGGGTCTGCATTTGCTTTCCCAACCTCACCAATCGTCTCAGCCCCAAGAGTGTCCAGCCTTATGTCTTCTGCCGCTGGGGCTGTAGATGTGGTCAATCCTGGTTGCATGCCAGTCCCTGAACGCATTTTGGAAGAATTTCTCTCTGTTTTGCCCTGCTTGTTTCTTCTTTATGTTGGAAATGTATCCTCAGAATGGGTCTGAGCTGATTTTCCCTGCTGGTTTTAGGCCGCTTTACACACACTTGATGCACTTACACAGAGATATCAAGACTTAGCTTTTAAGATGCTTACTAGTCGGATAGATACTTGTGCGATGAACAGGGTCTGGTGAGTCCAGTTGATTGAGCAAGGAGTAGGTCGTGTCCATTCCATATTCGGTTTTCGGAAGGGTATCTGTGCTCATTTCAAACTCGAGTTTTATGCGTCACCCCACCTCACCTTTCCCCTGAAGCAGGCATAAGTGTGTTTTCTAAAAGCGTGACTCTGTTCTGTTTGGGGATTCAGTGCATGGGGAGCGATTTTTACATTCCCTCGATAAGTGATATCATAAGTTTCTTTTTTTGTGGGACTTATTTCACTGAGGATGATCGTACCTAAATCCACTCAGGATGCTGCTACCAGCCTCATGACGTGGATTTCATGGCTGAGTGACACTCCATTGGACCTACGTAGCACCACTTGTGAACTTGTCCACTTGTCTTTGTCCACTTGTCCACTCGTCTTTGTCCACTTGGCTCTTTCCTGGGATATGAAACGTGTACCGGAGTGGAGGTTCTTGTCAAGACAGCAGCCCTCAACTTTGGGGTCCCTGTGTCTGGTTGATTTTTTGATTTTTCCCAAGGTCAACGCCCATGTGTGGAAGTGCCCTATGCTCTGTGGTTCTGTGTTTTACATGGTTTGGGAAAGAGGATACACTTGTGAAGATTGGCTGTTGGCCATTGACATCCCGCCCATCAGCTTAACAAGGCTCCCTTGACTCCGTGGGCTGTCCTGCCTTTCTGGTTTTTAGACTTTTTTCGCCTGGCCCTTTTGCCCCAAGGGGGGGGGGGGCGAGAGATTTCTTTGTAGTGCTGATTTGCTCTCCCAGGTTGCTTGGTTGGCCAAAAAGGGCGTATGCGTTTTTTCCTGAATATATTCAGGAAAAAACGCATACGCCCTTTTTGGCCAACCGCATCATTGTCCACGTTCTGGCGCTTTTCATGTGCTATCGGGGCCATTCCGATGTACCCGTTGACATCCGTTTCCTGCAGTTCTGCCTTGCGTTCAGCGCCTCTTCGTAGCCTGACCTCAATATATTTTGGGGCGATAGTTATCGTTTAGAACTCTGCAGGTTTGGGAAGTGCAGTGCCCCTGAGCTCCATTTCCCAAGTCGCTTTTTTGTGAGTGGGACGCAACACGGCTGGATGGCTTCACGCCCTATTGTCGATCCGGGGTGGCAGGCTGAACCGCTGGTGAATTCTTCTTCGTGATGGGAAATGAGAGTGACATGTGCCCGACCAAACACCTCCAGCGAGTCTCTCATTGGTTCCCCCTCTTGCAGTTCATCCTGCGGACAAATTGCAGACGGTACGAAAGAGGCATGGAAAGGCGCCGAGTCTCCAAGTGGGGAGATTGTTAGTAAGGGGGCCTGAATGGAGAACACGAGCACCCGGAGATGAAAACTGAGGTGAGTTTCAGAAAGCTTTCCCGATCCCACGGTGTAGCATCCGCTGGGTTTCCAATGAGTGCTTTCGCTGTCGGAAGATTGCGTTGAACCTGGAGAGTTGGGACCCATGGAATGGGGAGCACGCAGGATTCCTTTCAAGGGTCTGCATTTGCTTTCCCAACCTCACCAATCGTCTCAGCCCCAAGAGTGTCCAGCCTTATGTCTTCTGCCGCTGGGGCTGTAGATGTGGTCAATCCTGGTTGCATGCCAGTCCCTGAACGCATTTTGGAAGAATTTCTCTCTGTTTTGCCCTGCTTGTTTCTTCTTTATGTTGGAAATGTATCCTCAGAATGGGTCTGAGCTGATTTTCCCTGCTGGTTTTAGGCCGCTTTACACACACTTGATGCACTTACACAGAGATATCAAGACTTAGCTTTTAAGATGCTTACTAGTCGGATAGATACTTGTGCGATGAACAGGGTCTGGTGAGTCCAGTTGATTGAGCAAGGAGTAGGTCGTGTCCATTCCATATTCGGTTTTCGGAAGGGTATCTGTGCTCATTTCAAACTCGAGTTTTATGCGTCACCCCACCTCACCTTTCCCCTGAAGCAGGCATAAGTGTGTTTTCTAAAAGCGTGACTCTGTTCTGTTTGGGGATTCAGTGCATGGGGAGCGATTTTTACATTCCCTCGATAAGTGATATCATAAGTTTCTTTTTTTGTGGGACTTATTTCACTGAGGATGATCGTACCTAAATCCACTCAGGATGCTGCTACCAGCCTCATGACGTGGATTTCATGGCTGAGTGACACTCCATTGGACCTACGTAGCACCACTTGTCCACTTGTCCACTTGTCTTTGTCCACTTGTCCACTCGTCTTTGTCCACTTGGCTCTTTCATGGGATATGAAACGTGTACCGGAGTGGAGGTTCTTGTCAAGACAGCAGCCCTCAACTTTGGGGTCCCTGTGTCTGGTTGATTTTTTCATTTTCCCAAGGTCAACGCCCATGTGTGGAAGTGCCCTATGCTCTGTGGTTCTGTGTTTTCCATGGTTTGGGAAAGAGGATACACTTGTGAAGATTGGCTGTTGGCCATTGACATCCCGCCCATCAGCTTAACAAGGCTCCCTTGACTCCGTGGCCTGTCCTGCCTTTCTGGTTTTTAGACTTTTTTCGCCTGGCCCTTTTGCCCCGGGGGGGGCGAGAGATTTCTTTGTAGTGCTGATTTGCTCTCCCAGGTTGCTTGGTTGGCCAAAAAGGGCGTATGCGTTTTTTCCTGAATATATTCAGGAAAAAACGCATACGCCCTTTTTGGCCAACGGCATCATTGTCCACGTTCTGGCGCTTTTCATGTGCTATCGGGGCCATTCCAATGTACCCGTTGACATCCGTTTCCTGCAATTCTGCCTTGCGTTCAACGCCTCTTCGTAGCCTGACCTCAATATATTTTGGGGCGATAGTTATCGTTTAGAACTCTGCAGGTTTGGGAAGTGCAGTGCCCCTGAGCTCCATTTCCCAAGTCGCTTTTTTGTGAGTGGGACGCAACACGGCTGGATGGCTTCACGCCCTATTGTCGATCCGGGGTGGCAGGCTGAACCGCTGGTGAATTCTTCTTCGTGATGGGAAATGAGAGTGACATGTGCCCGACCAAACACCTGCAGCGAGTCTCTCATTGGTTCCCCCTCTTGCAGTTCATCCTGCGGACAAATTGCAGACGGTACGAAAGAGGCATGGAAAGGCGCCGAGTCTCCAAGTGGGGAGATTGTTAGTAAGGGGGCCTGAATGGAGAACACGAGCACCAGGAGATGAAAACTGAGGTGAGTTTCAGAAAGCTTTCCCGATCCCACGGTGTAGCATCCGCTGGGTTTCCAATGAGTGCTTTCGCTGCCGGAAGATTGCGTTGAACCTGGAGAGTTGGGACCCATGGAATGGGGAGCACGCAGGATTCCTTTCAAGGGTCTGCATTTGCTTTCCCAACCTCACCAATCGTCTCAGCCCCAAGAGTGTCCAGCCTTATGTCTTCTGCCGCTGGGGCTGTAGATGTGGTCAATCCTGGTTGCATGCCAGTCCCTGAACGCATTTTGGAAGAATTTCTCTCTGTTTTGCCCTGCTTGTTTCTTCTTTATGTTGGAAATGTATCCTCAGAATGGGTCTGAGCTGATTTTCCCTGCTGGTTTTAGGCCGCTTGACACACACTTGATGCACTTACACAGAGATATCAAGACTTAGCTTTTAAGATGCTTAGTAGTCGGATAGATACTTGTGCGATGAAGAGGGTCTGGTGAGTCCAGTTGATTGAGCAAGGAGTAGGTCGTGTCCATTCCATATTCGGTTTTCAGAAGGGTATCTGTGCTCATTTCAAACTCGAGTTTTATGCGTCACCCCACCTCACCTTTCCCCTGAAGCAGGCATAAGTGTGTTTTCTAAAAGCGTGACTCTGTTCTGTTTGGGGATTCAGTGCATGGGGAGCGATTTTTACATTCCCTCGATAAGTGATATCATAAGTTTCTTTTTTTGTGGGACTTATTTCACTGAGGATGATCGTACCTAAATCCACTCAGGATGCTGCTACCAGCCTCATGACGTGGATTTCATGGCTGAGTGACACTCCATTGGACCTACGTAGCACCACTTGTCCACTTGTCCACTTGTCTTTGTCCACTTGTCCACTTGGCTCTTTTCTGGGATATGAAACGTGTACCGGAGTGGAGGTTCTTGTCAAGACAGCAGCCCTCAACTTTGGGGTCCCTGTGTCTGGTTGATTTTTTCATTTTCCCAAGGTCAACGCCCATGTGTGGAAGTGCCCTATGCTCTGTGGTTCTGTGTTTTCCATGGTTTGGGAAAGAGGATACACTTGTGAAGATTGGCTGTTGGCCATTGACATCCCGCCCATCAGCTTAACAAGGCTCCCTTGACTCCGTGGCCTGTCCTGCCTTTCTGGTTTTTAGACTTTTTTCGCCTGGCCCTTTTGCCCCGGGGGGGGGGGCGAGAGATTTCTTTGTAGTGCTGATTTGCTCTCCCAGGTTGCTTGGTTGGCCAAAAAGGGCGTATGCGTTTTTTCCTGAATATATTCAGGAAAAAACGCATACGCCCTTTTTGGCCAACCGCATCATTGTCCACGTTCTGGCGCTTTTCATGTGCTATCGGGGCCATTCCGATGTACCCGTTGACATCCGTTTCCTGCAGTTCTGCCTTGCGTTCAACGCCTCTTCGTAGCCTGGCCTCAATATATTTTGGGGCGATAGTTATCGTTTAGAACTCTGCGGGTTTGGGAAGTGCAGTGCCCCTGAGCTTCATTTCCCAAGTCGCTTTTTTGTGAGTGGGACGCAACACGGCTGGATGGCTTCACGCCCTATTGTCGATCCGGGGTGGCAGGCTGAACCGCTGGTGAATTCTTCTTCGTGATGGGAAATGAGAGTGACATGTGCCCGACCAAACACCTCCAGCGAGTCTCTCATTGGTTCCCCCTCTTGCAGTTCATCCTGCGGACAAATTGCAGACGGTACGAAAGAGGCATGGAAAGGCGCCGAGTCTCCAAGTGGGGAGATTGTTAGTAAGGGGGCCTGAATGGAGAACACGAGCACCAGGAGATGAAAACTGAGGTGAGTTTCAGAAAGCTTTCCCGATCCCACGGTGTAGCATCCGCTGGGTTTCCAATGAGTGCTTTCGCTGTCGGAAGATTGCGTTGAACCTGGAGAGTTGGGACCCATGGAATGGGGAGCACGCAGGATTCCTTTCAAGGGTCTGCATTTGCTTTCCCAACCTCACCAATCGTCTCAGCCCCAAGAGTGTCCAGCCTTATGTCTTCTGCCGCTGGGGCTGTAGATGTGGTCAATCCTGGTTGCATGCCAGTCCCTGAACGCATTTTGGAAGAATTTCTCTCTGTTTTGCCCTGCTTGTTTCTTCTTTATGTTGGAAATGTATCCTCAGAATGGGTCTGAGCTGATTTTCCCTGCTGGTTTTAGGCCGCTTGACACACACTTGATGCACTTACACAGAGATATCAAGACTTAGCTTTGAAGATGCTTACTAGTCGGATAGATACTTGTGCGATGAACAGGGTCTGGTGAGTCCAGTTGATTGAGCAAGGAGTAGGTCGTGTCCATTCCATATTCGGTTTTCGGAAGGGTATCTGTGCTCATTTCAAACTCGAGTTTTATGCGTCACCCCACCTCACCTTTCCCCTGAAGCAGGCATAAGTGTGTTTTCTAAAAGCGTGACTCTGTTCTGTTTGGGGATTCAGTGCATGGGGAGCGATTTTTACATTCCCTCGATAAGTGATATCATAAGTTTCTTTTTTTGTGGGACTTATTTCACTGAGGATGATCGTACCTAAATCCACTCAGGATGCTGCTACCAGCCTCATGACGTGGATTTCATGGCTGAGTGACACTCCATTGGACCTACGTAGCACCACTTGTCCACTTGTCCACTCGTCTTTGTCCACTTGGCTCTTTCCTGGGATATGAAACGTGTACCGGAGTGGAGGTTCTTGTCAAGACAGCAGCCCTCAACTTTGGGGTCCCTGTGTCTGGTTGATTTTTTCATTTTCCCAAGGTCAACGCCCATGTGTGGAAGTGCCCTATGCTCTGTGGTTCTGTGTTTTACATGGTTTGGGAAAGAGGATACACTTGTGAAGATTGGCTGTTGGCCATTGACATCCCGCCCATCAGCTTAACAAGGCTCCCTTGACTCCGTGGGCTGTCCTGCCTTTCTGGTTTTTAGACTTTTTTCGCCTGGCCCTTTTGCCCCGGGGGGGGCGAGAGATTTCTTTGTAGTGCTGATTTGCTCTCCCAGGTTGCTTGGTTGGCCAAAAAGGGCGTATGCGTTTTTTCCTGAATATATTCAGGAAAAAACGCATACGCCCTTTTTGGCCAACCGCATCATTGTCCACGTTCTGGCGCTTTTCATGTGCTATCGGGGCCATTCCGATGTACCCGTTGACATCCGTTTCCTGCAGTTCTGCCTTGCGTTCAGCGCCTCTTCGTAGCCTGACCTCAATATATTTTGGGGCGATAGTTATCGTTTAGAACTCTGCAGGTTTGGGAAGTGCAGTGCCCCTGAGCTCCATTTCCCAAGTCGCTTTTTTGTGAGTGGGACGCAACACGGCTGGATGGCTTCACGCCCTATTGTCGATCCGGGGTGGCAGGCTGAACCGCTGGTGAATTCTTCTTCGTGATGGGAAATGAGAGTGACATGTGCCCGACCAAACACCTCCAGCGAGTCTCTCATTGGTTCCCCCTCTTGCAGTTCATCCTGCGGACAAATTGCAGACGGTACGAAAGAGGCATGGAAAGGCGCCGAGTCTCCAAGTGGGGAGATTGTTAGTAAGGGGGCCTGAATGGAGAACACGAGCACCAGGAGATGAAAACTGAGGTGAGTTTCAGAAAGCTTTCCCGATCCCACGGTGTAGCAACCGCTGGGTTTCCAATGAGTGCTTTCGCTGTCGGAAGATTGCGTTGAACCTGGAGAGTTGGGACCCATGGAATGGGGAGCACGCAGGATTCCTTTCAAGGGTCTGCATTTGCTTTCCCAACCTCACCAATCGTCTCAGCCCCAAGAGTGTCCAGCCTTATGTCTTCTGCCGCTGGGGCTGTAGATGTGGTCAATCCTGGTTGCATGCCAGTCCCTGAACGCATTTTGGAAGAATTTCTCTCTGTTTTGCCCTGCTTGTTTCTTCTTTATGTTGGAAATGTATCCTCAGAATGGTCTGAGCTGATTTTCCCTGCTGGTTTTAGGCCGCTTTACACACACTTGATGCACTTACACAGAGATATCAAGACTTAGCTTTGAAGATGCTTACTAGTCGGATAGATACTTGTGCGATGAACAGGGTCTGGTGAGTCCAGTTGATTGAGCAAGGAGTAGGTCGTGTCCATTCCATATTCGGTTTTCGGAAGGGTATCTGTGCTCATTTCAAACTCGAGTTTTATGCGTCACCCCACCTCACCTTTCCCATGAAGCAGGCATAAGTGTGTTTTCTAAAAGCGTGACTCTGTTCTGTTTGGGGATTCAGTGCATGGGGAGCGATTTTTACATTCCCTCGATAAGTGATATCATAAGTTTCTTTTTTTGTGGGACTTATTTCACTGAGGATGATCGTACCTAAATCCACTCAGGATGCTGCTACCAGCCTCATGACGTGGATTTCATGGCTGAGTGACACTCCATTGGACCTACGTAGCACCACTTGTCCACTTGTCCACTTGTCTTTGTCCACTTGTCCACTCGTCTTTGTCCACTTGGCTCTTTCCTGGGATATGAAACGTGTACCGGAGTGGAGGTTCTTGTCAAGACAGCAGCCCTCAACTTTGGGGTCCCTGTGTCTGGTTGATTTTTTCATTTTCCCAAGGTCAACGCCCATGTGTGGAAGTGCCCTATGCTCTGTGGTTCTGTGTTTTCCATGGTTTGGGAAAGAGGATACACTTGTGAAGATTGGCTGTTGGCCATTGACATCCCGCCCATCAGCTTAACAAGGCTCCCTTGACTCCGTGGGCTGTCCTGCCTTTCTGGTTTTTAGACTTTTTTCGCCTGGCCCTTTTGCCCCGGGGGTGGCCGAGAGATTTCTTTGTAGTGCTGATTTGCTCTCCCAGGTTGCTTGGTTGGCCAAAAAGGGCGTATGCGTTTTTTCCTGAATATATTCAGGAAAAAACGCATACGCCCTTTTTGGCCAACCGCATCATTGTCCACGTTCTGGCGCTTTTCATGTGCTATCGGGGCCATTCCGATGTACCCGTTGACATCCGTTTCCTGCAGTTCTGCCTTGCGTTCAGCGCCTCTTCGTAGCCTGACCTCAATATATTTTGGGGCGATAGTTATCGTTTAGAACTCTGCAGGTTTGGGAAGTGCAGTGCCCCTGAGCTCCATTTCCCAAGTCGCTTTTTTGTGAGTGAGACGCCACACGGCTGGATGGCTTCAGGCCCTATTGTCGATCCGGGGTGGCAGGCTGAACCGCTGGTGAATTCTTCTTCGTGATGGGAAATGAGAGTGACATGTGCCCGACCAAACACCTCCAGCGAGTCTCTCATTGGTTCCCCCTCTTGCAGTTCATCCTGCGGACAATTTGCAGACGGTACGAAAGAGGCATGGAAAGGCGCCGAGTCTCCAAGTGGGGAGATTGTTAGTAAGGGGGCCTGAATGGAGAACACGAGCACCAGGAGATGAAAACTGAGGTGAGTTTCAGAAAGCTTTCCCGATCCCACGGTGTAGCAACCGCTGGGTTTCCAATGAGTGCTTTCGCTGTCGGAAGATTGCGTTGAACCTGGAGAGTTGGGACCCATGGAATGGGGAGCACGCAGGATTCCTTTCAAGGGTCTGCATTTGCTTTCCCAACCTCACCAATCGTCTCAGCCCCAAGAGTGTCCAGCCTTATGTCTTCTGCCGCTGGGGCTGTAGATGTGGTCAATCCTGGTTGCATGCCAGTCCCTGAACGCATTTTGGAAGAATTTCTCTCTGTTTTGCCCTGCTTGTTTCTTCTTTATGTTGGAAATGTATCCTCAGAATGGGTCTGAGCTGATTTTCCCTGCTGGTTTTAGGCCGCTTTACACACACTTGATGCACTTACACAGAGATATCAAGACTTAGCTTTTAAGATGCTTACTAGTCGGATAGATACTTGTGCCATGAACAGGGTCTGGTGAGTCCAGTTGATTGAGCAAGGAGTAGGTCGTGTCCATTCCATATTCGGTTTTCGGAAGGGTATCTGTGCTCATTTCAAACTCGAGTTTTATGCGTCACCCCACCTCACCTTTCCCCTGAAGCAGGCATAAGTGTGTTTTCTAAAAGCGTGACTCTGTTCTGTTTGGGGATTCAGTGCATGGGGAGCGATTTTTACATTCCCTCGATAAGTGATATCATAAGTTTCTTTTTTTGTGGGACTTATTTCACTGAGGATGATCGTACCTAAATCCACTCAGGATGCTGCTACCAGCCTCATGACGTGGATTTCATGGCTGAGTGACACTCCATTGGACCTACGTAGCACCACTTGTCCACTTGTCCACTTGTCTTTGTCCACTTGTCCACTCGTCTTTGTCCACTTGGCTCTTTCCTGGGATATGAAACGTGTACCGGAGTGGAGGTTCTTGTCAAGACAGCAGCCCTCAACTTTGGGGTCCCTGTGTCTGGTTGATTTTTTCATTTTCCCAAGGTCAACGCCCATGTGTGGAAGTGCCCTATGCTCTGTGGTTCTGTGTTTTACATGGTTTGGGAAAGAGGATACACTTGTGAAGATTGGCTGTTGGCCATTGACATCCCGCCCATCAGCTTAACAAGGCTCCCTTGACTCCGTGGCCTGTCCTGCCTTTCTGGTTTTTAGACTTTTTTCGCCTGGCCCTTTTGCCCCGGGGGGGGGGGGGCGAGAGATTACTTTGTAGTGCTGATTTGCTCTCCCAGGTTGCTTGGTTGGCCAAAAAGGGCGTATGCGTTTTTTCCTGAATATATTCAGGAAAAAACGCATACGCCCTTTTTGGCCAACCGCATCATTGTCCACGTTCTGGCGCTTTTCATGTGCTATCGGGGCCATTCCGATGTACCCGTTGACATCCGTTTCCTGCAGTTCTGCCTTGCGTTAAGCGCCTCTTCGTAGCCTGACCTCAATATATTTTGGGGCGATAGTTATCGTTTAGAACTCTGCAGGTTTGGGAAGTGCAGTGCCCCTGAGCTCCATTTCCCAAGTCGCTTTTTTGTGAGTGGGACGCAACACGGCTGGATGGCTTCACGCCCTATTGTCGATCCGGGGTGGCAGGCTGAACCGCTGGTGAATTCTTCTTCGTGATGGGAAATGAGAGTGACATGTGCCCGACCAAACACCTCCAGCGAGTCTCTCATTGGTTCCCCCTCTTGCAGTTCATCCTGCGGACAAATTGCAGACGGTACGAAAGAGGCATGGAAAGGCGCCGAGTCTCCAAGTGGGGAGATTGTTAGTAAGGGGGCCTGAATGGAGAACACGAGCACCAGGAGATGAAAACTGAGGTGAGTTTCAGAAAGCTTTCCCGATCCCACGGTGTAGCATCCGCTGGGTTTCCAATGAGTGCTTTCGCTGTCGGAAGATTGCGTTGAACCTGGAGAGTTGGGACCCATGGAATGGGGAGCACGCAGGATTCCTTTCAAGGGTCTGCATTTGCTTTCCCAACCTCACCAATCGTCTCAGCCCCAAGAGTGTCCAGCCTTATGTCTTCTGCCCCTGGGGCTGTAGATGTGGTCAATCCTGGTTGCATGCCAGTCCCTGAACGCATTTTGGAAGAATTTCTCTCTGTTTTGCCCTGCTTGTTTCTTCTTTATGTTGGAAATGTATCCTCAGAATGGGTCTGAGCTGATTTTCCCTGCTGGTTTTAGGCCGCTTTACACACACTTGATGCACTTACACAGAGATATCAAGACTTAGCTTTGAAGATGCTTACTAGTCGGATAGATACTTGTGCGATGAACAGGGTCTGGTGAGTCCAGTTGATTGAGCAAGGAGTAGGTCGTGTCCATTCCATATTCGGTTTTCGGAAGGGTATCTGTGCTCATTTCAAACTCGAGTTTTATGCGTCACCCCACCTCACCTTTCCCCTGAAGCAGGCATAAGTGTGTTTTCTAAAAGCGTGACTCTGTTCTGTTTGGGGATTCAGTGCATGGGGAGCGATTTTTACATTCCCTCGATAAGTGATATCATAAGTTTCTTTTTTTGTGGGACTTATTTCACTGAGGATGATCGTACCTAAATCCACTCAGGATGCTGCTACCAGCCTCATGACGTGGATTTCATGGCTGAGTGACACTCCATTGGACCTACGTAGCACCACTTGTCCACTTGTCCACTTGTCTTTGTCCACTTGTCCACTCGTCTTTGTCCACTTGGCTCTTTCCTGGGATATGAAACGTGTACCGGAGTGGAGGTTCTTGTCAAGACAGCAGCCCTCAACTTTGGGGTCCCTGTGTCTGGTTGATTTTTTCATTTTCCCAAGGTCAACGCCCATGTGTGGAAGTGCCCTATGCTCTGTGGTTCTGTGTTTTACATGGTTTGGGAAAGAGGATACACTTGTGAAGATTGGCTGTTGGCCATTGACATCCCGCCCATCAGCTTAACAAGGCTCCCTTGACTCCGTGGGCTGTCCTGCCTTTCTGGTTTTTAGACTTTTTTCGCCTGGCCCTTTTGCCCCGGGGGTGGCCGAGAGATTTCTTTGTAGTGCTGATTTGCTCTCCCAGGTTGCTTGGTTGGCCAAAAAGGGCGTATGCGTTTTTTCCTGATATATTCAGGAAAAAACGCATACGCCCTTTTTGGCCAACCGCATCATTGTCCACGTTCTGGCGCTTTTCATGTGCTATCGGGGCCATTCCGATGTACCCGTTGACATCCGTTTCCTGCAGTTCTGCCTTGCGTTCAGCGCCTCTTCGTAGCCTGACCTCAATATATTTTGGGGCGATAGTTATCGTTTAGAACTCTGCAGGTTTGGGAAGTGCAGTGCCCCTGAGCTCCATTTCCCAAGTCGCTTTTTTGTGAGTGGGACGCAACACGGCTGGATGGCTTCACGCCCTATTGTCGATCCGGGGTGGCAGGCTGAACCGCTGGTGAATTCTTCTTCATGATGGGAAATGAGAGTGACATGTGCCCGACCAAACACCTCCAGCGAGTCTCTCATTGGTTCCCCCTCTTGCAGTTCATCCTGCGGACAAATTGCAGACGGTACGAAAGAGGCATGGAAAGGCGCCGAGTCTCCAAGTGGGGAGATTGTTAGTAAGGGGGCCTGAATGGAGAACACGAGCACCAGGAGATGAAAACTGAGGTGAGTTTCAGAAAGCTTTCCCGATCCCACGGTGTAGCATCCGCTGGGTTTCCAATGAGTGCTTTCGCTGTCGGAAGATTGCGTTGAACCTGGAGAGTTGGGACCCATGGAATGGGGAGCACGCAGGATTCCTTTCAAGGGTCTGCATTTGCTTTCCCAACCTCACCAATCGTCTCAGCCCCAAGAGTGTCCAGCCTTATGTCTTCTGCCGCTGGGGCTGTAGATGTGGTCAATCCTGGTTGCATGCCAGTCCCTGAACGCATTTTGGAAGAATTTCTCTCTGTTTTGCCCTGCTTGTTTCTTCTTTATGTTGGAAATGTATCCTCAGAATGGGTCTGAGCTGATTTTCCCTGCTGGTTTTAGGCCGCTTGACACACACTTGATGCACTTACACAGAGATATCAAGACTTAGCTTTGAAGATGCTTACTAGTCGGATAGATACTTGTGCGATGAACAGGGTCTGGTGAGTCCAGTTGATTGAGCAAGGAGTAGGTCGTGTCCATTCCATATTCGGTTTTCGGAAGGGTATCTGTGCTCATTTCAAACTCGAGTTTTATGCGTCACCCCACCTCACCTTTCCCCTGAAGCAGGCATAAGTGTGTTTTCTAAAAGCGTGACTCTGTTCTGTTTGGGGATTCAGTGCATGGGGAGCGATTTTTACATTCCCTCGATAAGTGATATCATAAGTTTCTTTTTTTGTGGGACTTATTTCACTGAGGATGATCGTACCTAAATCCACTCAGGATGCTGCTACCAGCCTCATGACGTGGATTTCATGGCTGAGTGACACTCCATTGGACCTACGTAGCACCACTTGTCCACTTGTCCACTTGTCTTTGTCCACTTGTCCACTCGTCTTTGTCCACTTGGCTCTTTCCTGGGATATGAAACGTGTACCGGAGTGGAGGTTCTTGTCAAGACAGCAGCCCTCAACTTTGGGGTCCCTGTGTCTGGTTGATTTTTTGATTTTCCCAAGGTCAACGCCCATGTGTGGAAGTGCCCTATGCTCTGTGGTTCTGTGTTTTACATGGTTTGGGAAAGAGGATACACTTGTGAAGATTGGCTGTTGGCCATTGACATCCCGCCCATCAGCTTAACAAGGCTCCCTTGACTCCGTGGGCTGTCCTGCCTTTCTGGTTTTTAGACTTTTTTCGCCTGGCCCTTTTGCCCCGGGGGGGGGCGAGAGATTTCTTTGTAGTGCTGATTTGCTCTCCCAGGTTGCTTGGTTGGCCAAAAAGGGCGTATGCGTTTTTTCCTGAATATATTCAGGAAAAAACGCATACGCCCTTTTTGGCCAACCGCATCATTGTCCACGTTCTGGCGCTTTTCATGTGCTATCGGGGCCATTCCGATGTACCCGTTGACATCCGTTTCCTGCAGTTCTGCCTTGCGTTCAGCGCCTCTTCGTAGCCTGACCTCAATATATTTTGGGGCGATAGTTATCGTTTAGAACTCTGCAGGTTTGGGAAGTGCAGGGCCCCTGAGCTCCATTTCCCAAGTCGCTTTTTTGTGAGTGGGACGCAACACGGCTGGATGGCTTCACGCCCTATTGTCGATCCGGGGTGGCAGGCTGAACCTCTGGTGAATTCTTCTTCGTGATGGGAAATGAGAGTGACATGTGCCCGACCAAACACCTCCAGCGAGTCTCTCATTGGTTCCCCCTCTTGCAGTTCATCCTGCGGACAAATTGCAGACGGTACGAAAGAGGCATGGAAAGGCGCCGAGTCTCCAAGTGGGGAGATTGTTAGTAAGGGGGCCTGAATGGAGAACACGAGCACCAGGAGATGAAAACTGAGGTGAGTTTCAGAAAGCTTTCCCGATCCCACGGTGTAGCATCCGCTGGGTTTCCAATGAGTGCTTTCGCTGTCGGAAGATTGCGTTGAACCTGGAGAGTTGGGACCCATGGAATGGGGAGCACGCAGGATTCCTTTCAAGGGTCTGCATTTGCTTTCCCAACCTCACCAATCGTCTCAGCCCCAAGAGTGTCCAGCCTTATGTCTTCTGCCGCTGGGGCTGTAGATGTGGTCAATCCTGGTTGCATGCCAGTCCCTGAACGCATTTTGGAAGAATTTCTCTCTGTTTTGCCCTGCTTGTTTCTTCTTTATGTTGGAAATGTATCCTCAGAATGGGTCTGAGCTGATTTTCCCTGCTGGTTTTAGGCCGCTTGACACACACTTGATGCACTTACACAGAGATATCAAGACTTAGCTTTGAAGATGCTTACTAGTCGGATAGATACTTGTGCGATGAACAGGGTCTGGTGAGTCCAGTTGATTGAGCAAGGAGTAGGTCGTGTCCATTCCATATTCGGTTTTCGGAAGGGTATCTGTGCTCATTTCAAACTCGAGTTTTATGCGTCACCCCACCTCACCTTTCCCCTGAAGCAGGCATAAGTGTGTTTTCTAAAAGCGTGACTCTGTTCTGTTTGGGGATTCAGTGCATGGGGAGCGATTTTTACATTCCCTCGATAAGTGATATCATAAGTTTCTTTTTTTGTGGGACTTATTTCACTGAGGATGATCGTACCTAAATCCACTCAGGATGCTGCTACCAGCCTCATGACGTGGATTTCATGGCTGAGTGACACTCCATTGGACCTACGTTGCACCACTTGTCCACTTGTCCACTTGTCTTTGTCCACTTGTCCACTCGTCTTTGTCCACTTGGCTATTTCCTGGGATATGAAACGTGTACCGGAGTGGAGGTTCTTGTCACGACAGCAGCCCTCAACTTTGGGGTCCCTGTGTCTGGTTGATTTTTTCATTTTCCCAAGGTCAACGCCCATGTGTGGAAGTGCCCTATGCTCTGTGGTTCTGTGTTTTCCATGGTTTGGGAAAGAGGATACACTTGTGAAGATTGGCTGTTGGCCATTGACATCCCGCCCATCAGCTTAACAAGGCTCCCTTGACTCCGTGGGCTGTCCTGCCTTTCTGGTTTTTAGACTTTTTTCGCCTGGCCCTTTTGCCCCGGGGGGGGGGGGGCGAGAGATTTCTTTGTAGTGCTGATTTGCTCTCCCAGGTTGCTTGGTTGGCCAAAAAGGGCGTATGCGTTTTTTCCTGAATATATTCAGGAAAAAACGCATACGCCCTTTTTGGCCAACCGCATCATTGTCCACGTTCTGGGGCTTTTCATGTGCTATCGGGGCCATTCCGATGTACCCGTTGACATCCGTTTCCTGCAGTTCTGCCTTGCGTTCAGCGCCTCTTCGTAGCCTGACCTCAATATATTTTGGGGCGATAGTTATCGTTTAGAACTCTGCAGGTTTGGGAAGTGCAGTGCCCCTGAGCTCCATTTCCCAAGTCGCTTTTTTGTGAGTGGGACGCAACACGGCTGGATGGCTTCACGCCCTATTGTCGATCCGGGGTGGCAGGCTGAACCGCTGGTGAATTCTTCTTCGTGATGGGAAATGAGAGTGACATGTGCCCGACCAAACACCTCCAGCGAGTCTCTCATTGGTTCCCCCTCTTGCAGTTCATCCTGCGGACAAATTGCAGACGGTACGAAAGAGGCATGGAAAGGCGCCGAGTCTCCAAGTGGGGAGATTGTTAGTAAGGGGGCCTGAATGGAGAACACGAGCACCAGGAGATGAAAACTGAGGTGAGTTTCAGAAAGCTTTCCCGATCCCACGGTGTAGCATCCGCTGGGTTTCCAATGAGTGCTTTCGCTGTCGGAAGATTGCGTTGAACCTGGAGAGTTGGGACCCATGGAATGGGGAGCACGCAGGATTCCTTTCAAGGGTCTGCATTTGCTTTCCCAACCTCACCAATCGTCTCAGCCCCAAGAGTGTCCAGCCTTATGTCTTCTGCCGCTGGGGCTGTAGATGTGGTCAATCCTGGTTGCATGCCAGTCCCTGAACGCATTTTGGAAGAATTTCTCTCTGTTTTGCCCTGCTTGTTTCTTCTTTATGTTGGAAATGTATCCTCAGAATGGGTCTGAGCTGATTTTCCCTGCTGGTTTTAGGCCGCTTTACACACACTTGATGCACTTACACAGAGATATCAAGACTTAGCTTTTAAGATGCTTACTAGTCGGATAGATACTTGTGCGATGAACAGGGTCTGGTGAGTCCAGTTGATTGAGCAAGGAGTAGGTCGTGTCCATTCCATATTCGGTTTTCGGAAGGGTATCTGTGCTCATTTCAAACTCGAGTTTTATGCGTCACCCCACCTCACCTTTCCCCTGAAGCAGGCATAAGTGTGTTTTCTAAAAGCGTGACTCTGTTCTGTTTGGGGATTCAGTGCATGGGGAGCGATTTTTACATTCCCTCGATAAGTGATATCATAAGTTTCTTTTTTTGTGGGACTTATTTCACTGAGGATGATCGTACCTAAATCCACTCAGGATGCTGCTACCAGCCTCATGACGTGGATTTCATGGCTGAGTGACACTCCATTGGACCTACGTAGCACCACTTGTGAACTTGTCCACTTGTCTTTGTCCACTTGTCCACTCGTCTTTGTCCACTTGGCTCTTTCCTGGGATATGAAACGTGTACCGGAGTGGAGGTTCTTGTCAAGACAGCAGCCCTCAACTTTGGGGTCCCTGTGTCTGGTTGATTTTTTGATTTTCCCAAGGTCAACGCCCATGTGTGGAAGTGCCCTATGCTCTGTGGTTCTGTGTTTTACATGGTTTGGGAAAGAGGATACACTTGTGAAGATTGGCTGTTGGCCATTGACATCCCGCCCATCAGCTTAACAAGGCTCCCTTGACTCCGTGGGCTGTCCTGCCTTTCTGGTTTTTAGACTTTTTTCGCCTGGCCCTTTTGCCCCGGGGGGGGGGGGGCGAGAGATTTCTTTGTAGTGCTGATTTGCTCTCCCAGGTTGCTTGGTTGGCCAAAAAGGGCGTATGCGTTTTTTCCTAAATATATTCAGGAAAAAACGCATACGCCCTTTTTGGCCAACCGCATCATTGTCCACGTTCTGGCGCTTTTCATGTGCTATCGGGGCCATTCCGATGTACCCGTTGACATCCGTTTCCTGCAGTTCTGCCTTGCGTTCAGCGCCTCTTCGTAGCCTGACCTCAATATATTTTGGGGCGATAGTTATCGTTTAGAACTCTGCAGGTTTGGGAAGTGCAGTGCCCCTGAGCTCCATTTCCCAAGTCGCTTTTTTGTGAGTGGGACGCAACACGGCTGGATGGCTTCACGCCCTATTGTCGATCCGGGGTGGCAGGCTGAACCGCTGGTGAATTCTTCTTCGTGATGGGAAATGAGAGTGACATGTGCCCGACCAAACACCTCCAGCGAGTCTCTCATTGGTTCCCCCTCTTGCAGTTCATCCTGCGGACAAATTGCAGACGGTACGAAAGAGGCATGGAAAGGCGCCGAGTCTCCAAGTGGGGAGATTGTTAGTAAGGGGGCCTGAATGGAGAACACGAGCACCCGGAGATGAAAACTGAGGTGAGTTTCAGAAAGCTTTCCCGATCCCACGGTGTAGCATCCGCTGGGTTTCCAATGAGTGCTTTCGCTGTCGGAAGATTGCGTTGAACCTGGAGAGTTGGGACCCATGGAATGGGGAGCACGCAGGATTCCTTTCAAGGGTCTGCATTTGCTTTCCCAACCTCACCAATCGTCTCAGCCCCAAGAGTGTCCAGCCTTATGTCTTCTGCCGCTGGGGCTGTAGATGTGGTCAATCCTGGTTGCATGCCAGTCCCTGAACGCATTTTGGAAGAATTTCTCTCTGTTTTGCCCTGCTTGTTTCTTCTTTATGTTGGAAATGTATCCTCAGAATGGGTCTGAGCTGATTTTCCCTGCTGGTTTTAGGCCGCTTTACACACACTTGATGCACTTACACAGAGATATCAAGACTTAGCTTTTAAGATGCTTACTAGTCGGATAGATACTTGTGCGATGAAGAGGGTCTGGTGAGTCCAGTTGATTGAGCAAGGAGTAGGTCGTGTCCATTCCATATTCGGTTTTCGGAAGGGTATCTGTGCTCATTTCAAACTCGAGTTTTATGCGTCACCCCACCTCACCTTTCCCCTGAAGCAGGCATAAGTGTGTTTTCTAAAAGCGTGACTCTGTTCTGTTTGGGGATTCAGTGCATGGGGAGCGATTTTTACATTCCCTCGATAAGTGATATCATAAGTTTCTTTTTTTGTGGGACTTATTTCACTGAGGATGATCGTACCTAAATCCACTCAGGATGCTGCTACCAGCCTCATGACGTGGATTTCATGGCTGAGTGACACTCCATTGGACCTACGTAGCACCACTTGTCCACTTGTCCACTTGTCTTTGTCCACTTGTCCACTCGTCTTTGTCCACTTGGCTCTTTCCTGGGATATGAAACGTGTACCGGAGTGGAGGTTCTTGTCAAGACAGCAGCCCTCAACTTTGGGGTCCCTGTGTCTGGTTGATTTTTTCATTTTCCCAAGGTCAACGCCCATGTGTGGAAGTGCCCTATGCTCTGTGGTTCTGTGTTTTCCATGGTTTGGGAAAGAGGATACACTTGTGAAGATTGGCTGTTGGCCATTGACATCCCGCCCATCAGCTTAACAAGGCTCCCTTGACTCCGTGGCCTGTCCTGCCTTTCTGGTTTTTAGACTTTTTTCGCCTGGCCCTTTTGCCCCGGGGGGGGGCGAGAGATTTCTTTGTAGTGCTGATTTGCTCTCCCAGGTTGCTTGGTTGGCCAAAAAGGGCGTATGCGTTTTTTCCTGAATATATTCAGGAAAAAACGCATACGCCCTTTTTGGCCAACGGCATCATTGTCCACGTTCTGGCGCTTTTCATGTGCTATCGGGGCCATTCCAATGTACCCGTTGACATCCGTTTCCTGCAATTCTGCCTTGCGTTCAACGCCTCTTCGTAGCCTGACCTCAATATATTTTGGGGCGATAGTTATCGTTTAGAACTCTGCAGGTTTGGGAAGTGCAGTGCCCCTGAGCTCCATTTCCCAAGTCGCTTTTTTGTGAGTGGGACGCCACACGGCTGGATGGCTTCACGCCCTATTGTCGATCCGGGGTGGCAGGGTGAACCGCTGGTGAATTCTTCTTCGTGATGGGAAATGAGAGTGACATGTGCCCGACCAAACACCTCCAGCGAGTCTCTCATTGGTTCCCCCTCTTGCAGTTCATCCTGCGGACAAATTGCAGACGGTACGAAAGAGGCATGGAAAGGCGCCGAGTCTCCAAGTGGGGAGATTGTTAGTAAGGGGGCCTGAATGGAGAACACGAGCACCAGGAGATGAAAACTGAGGTGAGTTTCAGAAAGCTTTCCCGATCCCACGGTGTAGCATCCGCTGGGTTTCCAATGAGTGCTTTCGCTGTCGGAAGATTGCGTTGAACCTGGAGAGTTGGGACCCATGGAATGGGGAGCACGCAGGATTCCTTTCAAGGGTCTGCATTTGCTTTCCCAACCTCACCAATCGTCTCAGCCCCAAGAGTGTCCAGCCTTATGTCTTCTGCCGCTGGGGCTGTAGATGTGGTCAATCCTGGTTGCATGCCAGTCCCTGAACGCATTTTGGAAGAATTTCTCTCTGTTTTGCCCTGCTTGTTTCTTCTTTATGTTGGAAATGTATCCTCAGAATGGGTCTGAGCTGATTTTCCCTGCTGGTTTTAGGCCGCTTTACACACACTTGATGCACTTACACAGAGATATCAAGACTTAGCTTTTAAGATGCTTACTAGTCGGATAGATACTTGTGCCATGAACAGGGTCTGGTGAGTCCAGTTGATTGAGCAAGGAGTAGGTCGTGTCCATTCCATATTCGGTTTTCGGAAGGGTATCTGTGCTCATTTCAAACTCGAGTTTTATGCGTCACCCCACCTCACCTTTCCCCTGAAGCAGGCATAAGTGTGTTTTCTAAAAGCGTGACTCTGTTCTGTTTGGGGATTCAGTGCATGGGGAGCGATTTTTACATTCCCTCGATAAGTGATATCATAAGTTTCTTTTTTTGTGGGACTTATTTCACTGAGGATGATCGTACCTAAATCCACTCAGGATGCTGCTACCAGCCTCATGACGTGGATTTCATGGCTGAGTGACACTCCATTGGACCTACGTAGCACCACTTGTGAACTTGTCCACTTGTCTTTGTCCACTTGTCCACTCGTCTTTGTCCACTTGGCTCTTTCCTGGGATATGAAACGTGTACCGGAGTGGAGGTTCTTGTCAAGACAGCAGCCCTCAACTTTGGGGTCCCTGTGTCTGGTTGATTTTTTGATTTTCCCAAGGTCAACGCCCATGTGTGGAAGTGCCCTATGCTCTGTGGTTCTGTGTTTTACATGGTTTGGGAAAGAGGATACACTTGTGAAGATTGGCTGTTGGCCATTGACATCCCGCCCATCAGCTTAACAAGGCTCCCTTGACTCCGTGGGCTGTCCTGCCTTTCTGGTTTTTAGACTTTTTTCGCCTGGCCCTTTTGCCCCAAGGGGGGGGGGGGCGAGAGATTTCTTTGTAGTGCTGATTTGCTCTCCCAGGTTGCTTGGTTGGCCAAAAAGGGCGTATGCGTTTTTTCCTGAATATATTCAGGAAAAAACGCATACGCCCTTTTTGGCCAACCGCATCATTGTCCACGTTCTGGCGCTTTTCATGTGCTATCGGGGCCATTCCGATGTACCCGTTGACATCCGTTTCCTGCAGTTCTGCCTTGCGTTCAGCGCCTCTTCGTAGCCTGACCTCAATATATTTTGGGGCGATAGTTATCGTTTAGAACTCTGCAGGTTTGGGAAGTGCAGTGCCCCTGAGCTCCATTTCCCAAGTCGCTTTTTTGTGAGTGGGACGCAACACGGCTGGATGGCTTCACGCCCTATTGTCGATCCGGGGTGGCAGGCTGAACCGCTGGTGAATTCTTCTTCGTGATGGGAAATGAGAGTGACATGTGCCCGACCAAACACCTCCAGCGAGTCTCTCATTGGTTCCCCCTCTTGCAGTTCATCCTGCGGACAAATTGCAGACGGTACGAAAGAGGCATGGAAAGGCGCCGAGTCTCCAAGTGGGGAGATTGTTAGTAAGGGGGCCTGAATGGAGAACACGAGCACCCGGAGATGAAAACTGAGGTGAGTTTCAGAAAGCTTTCCCGATCCCACGGTGTAGCATCCGCTGGGTTTCCAATGAGTGCTTTCGCTGTCGGAAGATTGCGTTGAACCTGGAGAGTTGGGACCCATGGAATGGGGAGCACGCAGGATTCCTTTCAAGGGTCTGCATTTGCTTTCCCAACCTCACCAATCGTCTCAGCCCCAAGAGTGTCCAGCCTTATGTCTTCTGCCGCTGGGGCTGTAGATGTGGTCAATCCTGGTTGCATGCCAGTCCCTGAACGCATTTTGGAAGAATTTCTCTCTGTTTTGCCCTGCTTGTTTCTTCTTTATGTTGGAAATGTATCCTCAGAATGGGTCTGAGCTGATTTTCCCTGCTGGTTTTAGGCCGCTTTACACACACTTGATGCACTTACACAGAGATATCAAGACTTAGCTTTTAAGATGCTTACTAGTCGGATAGATACTTGTGCGATGAAGAGGGTCTGGTGAGTCCAGTTGATTGAGCAAGGAGTAGGTCGTGTCCATTCCATATTCGGTTTTCGGAAGGGTATCTGTGCTCATTTCAAACTCGAGTTTTATGCGTCACCCCACCTCACCTTTCCCCTGAAGCAGGCATAAGTGTGTTTTCTAAAAGCGTGACTCTGTTCTGTTTGGGGATTCAGTGCATGGGGAGCGATTTTTACATTCCCTCGATAAGTGATATCATAAGTTTCTTTTTTTGTGGGACTTATTTCACTGAGGATGATCGTACCTAAATCCACTCAGGATGCTGCTACCAGCCTCATGACGTGGATTTCATGGCTGAGTGACACTCCATTGGACCTACGTAGCACCACTTGTCCACTTGTCCACTTGTCTTTGTCCACTTGTCCACTCGTCTTTGTCCACTTGGCTCTTTCATGGGATATGAAACGTGTACCGGAGTGGAGGTTCTTGTCAAGACAGCAGCCCTCAACTTTGGGGTCCCTGTGTCTGGTTGATTTTTTCATTTTCCCAAGGTCAACGCCCATGTGTGGAAGTGCCCTATGCTCTGTGGTTCTGTGTTTTCCATGGTTTGGGAAAGAGGATACACTTGTGAAGATTGGCTGTTGGCCATTGACATCCCGCCCATCAGCTTAACAAGGCTCCCTTGACTCCGTGGCCTGTCCTGCCTTTCTGGTTTTTAGACTTTTTTCGCCTGGCCCTTTTGCCCCGGGGGGGGCGAGAGATTTCTTTGTAGTGCTGATTTGCTCTCCCAGGTTGCTTGGTTGGCCAAAAAGGGCGTATGCGTTTTTTCCTGAATATATTCAGGAAAAAACGCATACGCCCTTTTTGGCCAACGGCATCATTGTCCACGTTCTGGCGCTTTTCATGTGCTACCGGGGCCATTCCGATGTACCCGTTGACATCCGTTTCCTGCAATTCTGCCTTGCGTTCAACGCCTCTTCGTAGCCTGACCTCAATATATTTTGGGGCGATAGTTATCGTTTAGAACTCTGCAGGTTTGGGAAGTGCAGTGCCCCTGAGCTCCATTTCCCAAGTCGCTTTTTTGTGAGTGGGACGCAACACGGCTGGATGGCTTCACGCCCTATTGTCGATCCGGGGTGGCAGGCTGAACCGCTGGTGAATTCTTCTTCGTGATGGGAAATGAGAGTGACATGTGCCCGACCAAACACCTGCAGCGAGTCTCTCATTGGTTCCCCCTCTTGCAGTTCATCCTGCGGACAAATTGCAGACGGTACGAAAGAGGCATGGAAAGGCGCCGAGTCTCCAAGTGGGGAGATTGTTAGTAAGGGGGCCTGAATGGAGAACACGAGCACCAGGAGATGAAAACTGAGGTGAGTTTCAGAAAGCTTTCCCGATCCCACGGTGTAGCATCCGCTGGGTTTCCAATGAGTGCTTTCGCTGTCGGAAGATTGCGTTGAACCTGGAGAGTTGGGACCCATGGAATGGGGAGCACGCAGGATTCCTTTCAAGGGTCTGCATTTGCTTTCCCAACCTCACCAATCGTCTCAGCCCCAAGAGTGTCCAGCCTTATGTCTTCTGCCGCTGGGGCTGTAGATGTGGTCAATCCTGGTTGCATGCCAGTCCCTGAACGCATTTTGGAAGAATTTCTCTCTGTTTTGCCCTGCTTGTTTCTTCTTTATGTTGGAAATGTATCCTCAGAATGGGTCTGAGCTGATTTTCCCTGCTGGTTTTAGGCCGCTTTACACACACTTGATGCACTTACACAGAGATATCAAGACTTAGCTTTTAAGATGCTTACTAGTCGGATAGATACTTGTGCGATGAAGAGGGTCTGGTGAGTCCAGTTGATTGAGCAAGGAGTAGGTCGTGTCCATTCCATATTCGGTTTTCGGAAGGGTATCTGTGCTCATTTCAAACTCGAGTTTTATGCGTCACCGCACCTCACCTTTCCCCTGAAGCAGGCATAAGTGTGTTTTCTAAAAGCGTGACTCTGTTCTGTTTGGGGATTCAGTGCATGGGGAGCGATTTTTACATTCCCTCGATAAGTGATATCATAAGTTTCTTTTTTTGTGGGACTTATTTCACTGAGGATGATCGTACCTAAATCCACTCAGGATGCTGCTACCAGCCTCATGACGTGGATTTCATGGCTGAGTGACACTCCGTTGGACCTACGTAGCACCACTTGTGAAATTGTCCACTTGTCTTTGTCCACTTGGCTCTTTCCTGGGATATGAAACGTGTACCGGAGTGGAGGTTCTTGTCAAGACAGCAGCCCTCAACTTTGGGGTCCCTGTGTCTGGTTGATTTTTTCATTTTCCCAAGGTCAACGCCCATGTGTGGAAGTGCCCTATGCTCTGTGGTTCTGTGTTTTCCATGGTTTGGGAAAGAGGATACACTTGTGAAGATTGGCTGTTGGCCATTGACATCCCGCCCATCAGCTTAACAAGGCTCCCTTGACTCCGTGGCCTGTCCTGCCTTTCTGGTTTTTAGACTTTTTTCGCCTGGCCCTTTTGCCCCGGGGGGGGCGAGAGATTTCTTTGTAGTGCTGATTTGCTCTCCCAGGTTGCTTGGTTGGCCAAAAAGGGCGTATGCGTTTTTTCCTGAATATATTCAGGAAAAAACGCATACGCCCTTTTTGGCCAACGGCATCATTGTCCACGTTCTGGCGCTTTTCATGTGCTATCGGGGCCATTCCAATGTACCCGTTGACATCCGTTTCCTGCAATTCTGCCTTGCGTTCAACGCCTCTTCGTAGCCTGACCTCAATATATTTTGGGGCGATAGTTATCGTTTAGAACTCTGCAGGTTTGGGAAGTGCAGTGCCCCTGAGCTCCATTTCCCAAGTCGCTTTTTTGTGAGTGGGACGCAACACGGCTGGATGGCTTCACGCCCTATTGTCGATCCGGGGTGGCAGGCTGAACCGCTGGTGAATTCTTCTTCGTGATGGGAAATGAGAGTGACATGTGCCCGACCAAACACCTGCAGCGAGTCTCTCATTGGTTCCCCCTCTTGCAGTTCATCCTGCGGACAAATTGCAGACGGTACGAAAGAGGCATGGAAAGGCGCCGAGTCTCCAAGTGGGGAGATTGTTAGTAAGGGGGCCTGAATGGAGAACACGAGCACCAGGAGATGAAAACTGAGGTGAGTTTCAGAAAGCTTTCCCGATCCCACGGTGTAGCATCCGCTGGGTTTCCAATGAGTGCTTTCGCTGCCGGAAGATTGCGTTGAACCTGGAGAGTTGGGACCCATGGAATGGGGAGCACGCAGGATTCCTTTCAAGGGTCTGCATTTGCTTTCCCAACCTCACCAATCGTCTCAGCCCCAAGAGTGTCCAGCCTTATGTCTTCTGCCGCTGGGGCTGTAGATGTGGTCAATCCTGGTTGCATGCCAGTCCCTGAACGCATTTTGGAAGAATTTCTCTCTGTTTTGCCCTGCTTGTTTCTTCTTTATGTTGGAAATGTATCCTCAGAATGGGTCTGAGCTGATTTTCCCTGCTGGTTTTAGGCCGCTTTACACACACTTGATGCACTTACACAGAGATATCAAGACTTAGCTTTTAAGATGCTTAGTAGTCGGATAGATACTTGTGCGATGAAGAGGGTCTGGTGAGTCCAGTTGATTGAGCAAGGAGTAGGTCGTGTCCATTCCATATTCGGTTTTCAGAAGGGTATCTGTGCTCATTTCAAACTCGAGTTTTATGCGTCACCCCACCTCACCTTTCCCCTGAAGCAGGCATAAGTGTGTTTTCTAAAAGCGTGACTCTGTTCTGTTTGGGGATTCAGTGCATGGGGAGCGATTTTTACATTCCCTCGATAAGTGATTTCATAAGTTTCTTTTTTTGTGGGACTTATTTCACTGAGGATGATCGTACCTAAATCCACTCAGGATGCTGCTACCAGCCTCATGACGTGGATTTCATGGCTGAGTGACACTCCATTGGACCTACGTAGCACCACTTGTCCACTTGTCCACTTGTCTTTGTCCACTTGTCCACTTGGCTCTTTCCTGGGATATGAAACGTGTACCGGAGTGGAGGTTCTTGTCAAGACAGCAGCCCTCAACTTTGGGGTCCCTGTGTCTGGTTGATTTTTTCATTTTCCCAAGGTCAACGCCCATGTGTGGAAGTGCCCTATGCTCTGTGGTTCTGTGTTTTCCATGGTTTGGGAAAGAGGATACACTTGTGAAGATTGGCTGTTGGCCATTGACATCCCGCCCATCAGCTTAACAAGGCTCCCTTGACTCCGTGGCCTGTCCTGCCTTTCTGGTTTTTAGACTTTTTTCGCCTGGCCCTTTTGCCCCGGGGGGGGGGGGGCGAGAGATTTCTTTGTAGTGCTGATTTGCTCTCCCAGGTTGCTTGGTTGGCCAAAAAGGGCGTATGCGTTTTTTCCTGAATATATTCAGGAAAAAACGCATACGCCCTTTTTGGCCAACCGCATCATTGTCCACGTTCTGGCGCTTTTCATGTGCTATCGGGGCCATTCCGATGTACCCGTTGACATCCGTTTCCTGCAGTTCTGCCTTGCGTTCAACGCCTCTTCGTAGCCTGGCCTCAATATATTTTGGGGCGATAGTTATCGTTTAGAACTCTGCGGGTTTGGGAAGTGCAGTGCCCCTGAGCTTCATTTCCCAAGTCGCTTTTTTGTGAGTGGGACGCAACACGGCTGGATGGCTTCACGCCCTATTGTCGATCCGGGGTGGCAGGCTGAACCGCTGGTGAATTCTTCTTCGTGATGGGAAATGAGAGTGACATGTGCCCGACCAAACACCTCCAGCGAGTCTCTCATTGGTTCCCCCTCTTGCAGTTCATCCTGCGGACAAATTGCAGACGGTACGAAAGAGGCATGGAAAGGCGCCGAGTCTCCAAGTGGGGAGATTGTTAGTAAGGGGGCCTGAATGGAGAACACGAGCACCAGGAGATGAAAACTGAGGTGAGTTTCAGAAAGCTTTCCCGATCCCACGGTGTAGCATCCGCTGGGTTTCCAATGAGTGCTTTCGCTGTCGGAAGATTGCGTTGAACCTGGAGAGTTGGGACCCATGGAATGGGGAGCACGCAGGATTCCTTTCAAGGGTCTGCATTTGCTTTCCCAACCTCACCAATCGTCTCAGCCCCAAGAGTGTCCAGCCTTATGTCTTCTGCCGCTGGGGCTGTAGATGTGGTCAATCCTGGTTGCATGCCAGTCCCTGAACGCATTTTGGAAGAATTTCTCTCTGTTTTGCCCTGCTTGTTTCTTCTTTATGTTGGAAATGTATCCTCAGAATGGGTCTGAGCTGATTTTCCCTGCTGGTTTTAGGCCGCTTGACACACACTTGATGCACTTACACAGAGATATCAAGACTTAGCTTTGAAGATGCTTACTAGTCGGATAGATACTTGTGCGATGAACAGGGTCTGGTGAGTCCAGTTGATTGAGCAAGGAGTAGGTCGTGTCCATTCCATATTCGGTTTTCGGAAGGGTATCTGTGCTCATTTCAAACTCGAGTTTTATGCGTCACCCCACCTCACCTTTCCCCTGAAGCAGGCATAAGTGTGTTTTCTAAAAGCGTGACTCTGTTCTGTTTGGGGATTCAGTGCATGGGGAGCGATTTTTACATTCCCTCGATAAGTGATATCATAAGTTTCTTTTTTTGTGGGACTTATTTCACTGAGGATGATCGTACCTAAATCCACTCAGGATGCTGCTACCAGCCTCATGACGTGGATTTCATGGCTGAGTGACACTCCATTGGACCTACGTAGCACCACTTGTCCACTTGTCCACTCGTCTTTGTCCACTTGGCTCTTTCCTGGGATATGAAACGTGTACCGGAGTGGAGGTTCTTGTCAAGACAGCAGCCCTCAACTTTGGGGTCCCTGTGTCTGGTTGATTTTTTCATTTTCCCAAGGTCAACGCCCATGTGTGGAAGTGCCCTATGCTCTGTGGTTCTGTGTTTTACATGGTTTGGGAAAGAGGATACACTTGTGAAGATTGGCTGTTGGCCATTGACATCCCGCCCATCAGCTTAACAAGGCTCCCTTGACTCCGTGGGCTGTCCTGCCTTTCTGGTTTTTAGACTTTTTTCGCCTGGCCCTTTTGCCCCGGGGGGGGCGAGAGATTTCTTTGTAGTGCTGATTTGCTCTCCCAGGTTGCTTGGTTGGCCAAAAAGGGCGTATGCGTTTTTTCCTGAATATATTCAGGAAAAAACGCATACGCCCTTTTTGGCCAACCGCATCATTGTCCACGTTCTGGCGCTTTTCATGTGCTATCGGGGCCATTCCGATGTACCCGTTGACATCCGTTTCCTGCAGTTCTGCCTTGCGTTCTGCGCCTCTTCGTAGCCTGACCTCAATATATTTTGGGGCGATAGTTATCGTTTAGAACTCTGCAGGTTTGGGAAGTGCAGTGCCCCTGAGCTCCATTTCCCAAGTCGCTTTTTTGTGAGTGGGACGCAACACGGCTGGATGGCTTCACGCCCTATTGTCGATCCGGGGTGGCAGGCTGAACCGCTGGTGAATTCTTCTTCGTGATGGGAAATGAGAGTGACATGTGCCCGACCAAACACCTCCAGCGAGTCTCTCATTGGTTCCCCCTCTTGCAGTTCATCCTGCGGACAAATTGCAGACGGTACGAAAGAGGCATGGAAAGGCGCCGAGTCTCCAAGTGGGGAGATTGTTAGTAAGGGGGCCTGAATGGAGAACACGAGCACCAGGAGATGAAAACTGAGGTGAGTTTCAGAAAGCTTTCCCGATCCCACGGTGTAGCAACCGCTGGGTTTCCAATGAGTGCTTTCGCTGTCGGAAGATTGCGTTGAACCTGGAGAGTTGGGACCCATGGAATGGGGAGCACGCAGGATTCCTTTCAAGGGTCTGCATTTGCTTTCCCAACCTCACCAATCGTCTCAGCCCCAAGAGTGTCCAGCCTTATGTCTTCTGCCGCTGGGGCTGTAGATGTGGTCAATCCTGGTTGCATGCCAGTCCCTGAACGCATTTTGGAAGAATTTCTCTCTGTTTTGCCCTGCTTGTTTCTTCTTTATGTTGGAAATGTATCCTCAGAATGGTCTGAGCTGATTTTCCCTGCTGGTTTTAGGCCGCTTTACACACACTTGATGCACTTACACAGAGATATCAAGACTTAGCTTTGAAGATGCTTACTAGTCGGATAGATACTTGTGCGATGAACAGGGTCTGGTGAGTCCAGTTGATTGAGCAAGGAGTAGGTCGTGTCCATTCCATATTCGGTTTTCGGAAGGGTATCTGTGCTCATTTCAAACTCGAGTTTTATGCGTCACCCCACCTCACCTTTCCCATGAAGCAGGCATAAGTGTGTTTTCTAAAAGCGTGACTCTGTTCTGTTTGGGGATTCAGTGCATGGGGAGCGATTTTTACATTCCCTCGATAAGTGATATCATAAGTTTCTTTTTTTGTGGGACTTATTTCACTGAGGATGATCGTACCTAAATCCACTCAGGATGCTGCTACCAGCCTCATGACGTGGATTTCATGGCTGAGTGACACTCCATTGGACCTACGTAGCACCACTTGTCCACTTGTCCACTTGTCTTTGTCCACTTGTCCACTCGTCTTTGTCCACTTGGCTCTTTCCTGGGATATGAAACGTGTACCGGAGTGGAGGTTCTTGTCAAGACAGCAGCCCTCAACTTTGGGGTCCCTGTGTCTGGTTGATTTTTTCATTTTCCCAAGGTCAACGCCCATGTGTGGAAGTGCCCTATGCTCTGTGGTTCTGTGTTTTACATGGTTTGGGAAAGAGGATACACTTGTGAAGATTGGCTGTTGGCCATTGACATCCCGCCCATCAGCTTAACAAGGCTCCCTTGACTCCGTGGGCTGTCCTGCCTTTCTGGTTTTTAGACTTTTTTCGCCTGGCCCTTTTGCCCCGGGGGTGGCCGAGAGATTTCTTTGTAGTGCTGATTTGCTCTCCCAGGTTGCTTGGTTGGCCAAAAAGGGCGTATGCGTTTTTTCCTGAATATATTCAGGAAAAAACGCATACGCCCTTTTTGGCCAACCGCATCATTGTCCACGTTCTGGCGCTTTTCATGTGCTATCGGGGCCATTCCGATGTACCCGTTGACATCCGTTTCCTGCAGTTCTGCCTTGCGTTCAGCGCCTCTTCGTAGCCTGACCTCAATATATTTTGGGGCGATAGTTATCGTTTAGAACTCTGCAGGTTTGGGAAGTGCAGTGCCCCTGAGCTCCATTTCCCAAGTCGCTTTTTTGTGAGTGAGACGCCACACGGCTGGATGGCTTCACGCCCTATTGTCGATCCGGGGTGGCAGGCTGAACCGCTGGTGAATTCTTCTTCGTGATGGGAAATGAGAGTGACATGTGCCCGACCAAACACCTCCAGCGAGTCTCTCATTGGTTCCCCCTCTTGCAGTTCATCCTGCGGACAATTTGCAGACGGTACGAAAGAGGCATGGAAAGGCGCCGAGTCTCCAAGTGGGGAGATTGTTAGTAAGGGGGCCTGAATGGAGAACACGAGCACCAGGAGATGAAAACTGAGGTGAGTTTCAGAAAGCTTTCCCGATCCCACGGTGTAGCAACCGCTGGGTTTCCAATGAGTGCTTTCGCTGTCGGAAGATTGCGTTGAACCTGGAGAGTTGGGACCCATGGAATGGGGAGCACGCAGGATTCCTTTCAAGGGTCTGCATTTGCTTTCCCAACCTCACCAATCGTCTCAGCCCCAAGAGTGTCCAGCCTTATGTCTTCTGCCGCTGGGGCTGTAGATGTGGTCAATCCTGGTTGCATGCCAGTCCCTGAACGCATTTTGGAAGAATTTCTCTCTGTTTTGCCCTGCTTGTTTCTTCTTTATGTTGGAAATGTATCCTCAGAATGGTCTGAGCTGATTTTCCCTGCTGGTTTTAGGCCGCTTTACACACACTTGATGCACTTACACAGAGATATCAAGACTTAGCTTTGAAGATGCTTACTAGTCGGATAGATACTTGTGCGATGAACAGGGTCTGGTGAGTCCAGTTGATTGAGCAAGGAGTAGGTCGTGTCCATTCCATATTCGGTTTTCGGAAGGGTATCTGTGCTCATTTCAAACTCGAGTTTTATGCGTCACCCCACCTCACCTTTCCCATGAAGCAGGCATAAGTGTGTTTTCTAAAAGCGTGACTCTGTTCTGTTTGGGGATTCAGTGCATGGGGAGCGATTTTTACATTCCCTCGATAAGTGATATCATAAGTTTCTTTTTTTGTGGGACTTATTTCACTGAGGATGATCGTACCTAAATCCACTCAGGATGCTGCTACCAGCCTCATGACGTGGATTTCATGGCTGAGTGACACTCCATTGGACCTACGTAGCACCACTTGTCCACTTGTCCACTTGTCTTTGTCCACTTGTCCACTCGTCTTTGTCCACTTGGCTCTTTCCTGGGATATGAAACGTGTACCGGAGTGGAGGTTCTTGTCAAGACAGCAGCCCTCAACTTTGGGGTCCCTGTGTCTGGTTGATTTTTTCATTTTCCCAAGGTCAACGCCCATGTGTGGAAGTGCCCTATGCTCTGTGGTTCTGTGTTTTACATGGTTTGGGAAAGAGGATACACTTGTGAAGATTGGCTGTTGGCCATTGACATCCCGCCCATCAGCTTAACAAGGCTCCCTTGACTCCGTGGGCTGTCCTGCCTTTCTGGTTTTTAGACTTTTTTCGCCTGGCCCTTTTGCCCCGGGGGTGGCCGAGAGATTTCTTTGTAGTGCTGATTTGCTCTCCCAGGTTGCTTGGTTGGCCAAAAAGGGCGTATGCGTTTTTTCCTGAATATATTCAGGAAAAAACGCATACGCCCTTTTTGGCCAACCGCATCATTGTCCACGTTCTGGCGCTTTTCATGTGCTATCGGGGCCATTCCGATGTACCCGTTGACATCCGTTTCCTGCAGTTCTGCCTTGCGTTCAGCGCCTCTTCGTAGCCTGACCTCAATATATTTTGGGGCGATAGTTATCGTTTAGAACTCTGCAGGTTTGGGAAGTGCAGTGCCCCTGAGCTCCATTTCCCAAGTCGCTTTTTTGTGAGTGAGACGCCACACGGCTGGATGGCTTCACGCCCTATTGTCGATCCGGGGTGGCAGGCTGAACCGCTGGTGAATTCTTCTTCGTGATGGGAAATGAGAGTGACATGTGCCCGACCAAACACCTCCAGCGAGTCTCTCATTGGTTCCCCCTCTTGCAGTTCATCCTGCGGACAATTTGCAGACGGTACGAAAGAGGCATGGAAAGGCGCCGAGTCTCCAAGTGGGGAGATTGTTAGTAAGGGGGCCTGAATGGAGAACACGAGCACCAGGAGATGAAAACTGAGGTGAGTTTCAGAAAGCTTTCCCGATCCCACGGTGTAGCAACCGCTGGGTTTCCAATGAGTGCTTTCGCTGTCGGAAGATTGCGTTGAACCTGGAGAGTTGGGACCCATGGAATGGGGAGCACGCAGGATTCCTTTCAAGGGTCTGCATTTGCTTTCCCAACCTCACCAATCGTCTCAGCCCCAAGAGTGTCCAGCCTTATGTCTTCTGCCGCTGGGGCTGTAGATGTGGTCAATCCTGGTTGCATGCCAGTCCCTGAACGCATTTTGGAAGAATTTCTCTCTGTTTTGCCCTGCTTGTTTCTTCTTTATGTTGGAAATGTATCCTCAGAATGGGTCTGAGCTGATTTTCCCTGCTGGTTTTAGGCCGCTTTACACACACTTGATGCACTTACACAGAGATATCAAGACTTAGCTTTTAAGATGCTTACTAGTCGGATAGATACTTGTGCCATGAACAGGGTCTGGTGAGTCCAGTTGATTGAGCAAGGAGTAGGTCGTGTCCATTCCATATTCGGTTTTCGGAAGGGTATCTGTGCTCATTTCAAACTCGAGTTTTATGCGTCACCCCACCTCACCTTTCCCCTGAAGCAGGCATAAGTGTGTTTTCTAAAAGCGTGACTCTGTTCTGTTTGGGGATTCAGTGCATGGGGAGCGATTTTTACATTCCCTCGATAAGTGATATCATAAGTTTCTTTTTTTGTGGGACTTATTTCACTGAGGATGATCGTACCTAAATCCACTCAGGATGCTGCTACCAGCCTCATGACGTGGATTTCATGGCTGAGTGACACTCCATTGGACCTACGTAGCACCACTTGTCCACTTGTCCACTTGTCTTTGTCCACTTGTCCACTCGTCTTTGTCCACTTGGCTCTTTCCTGGGATATGAAACGTGTACCGGAGTGGAGGTTCTTGTCAAGACAGCAGCCCTCAACTTTGGGGTCCCTGTGTCTGGTTGATTTTTTCATTTTCCCAAGGTCAACGCCCATGTGTGGAAGTGCCCTATGCTCTGTGGTTCTGTGTTTTACATGGTTTGGGAAAGAGGATACACTTGTGAAGATTGGCTGTTGGCCATTGACATCCCGCCCATCAGCTTAACAAGGCTCCCTTGACTCCGTGGCCTGTCCTGCCTTTCTGGTTTTTAGACTTTTTTCGCCTGGCCCTTTTGCCCCGGGGGGGGGGCGGCGAGAGATTTCTTTGTAGTGCTGATTTGCTCTCCCAGGTTGCTTGGTTGGCCAAAAAGGGCGTATGCGTTTTTTCCTGAATATATTCAGGAAAAAACGCATACGCCCTTTTTGGCCAACGGCATCATTGTCCACGTTCTGGCGCTTTTCATGTGCTATCGGGGCCATTCCGATGTACCCGTTGACATCCGTTTCCTGCAGTTCTGCCTTGCGTTCAGCGCCTCTTCGTAGCCTGACCTCAATATATTTTGGGGCGATAGTTATCGTTTAGAACTCTGCAGGTTTGGGAAGTGCAGTGCCCCTGAGCTCCATTTCCCAAGTCGCTTTTTTGTGAGTGGGACGCAACACGGCTGGATGGCTTCACGCCCTATTGTCGATCCGGGGTGGCAGGCTGAACCGCTGGTGAATTCTTCTTCGTGATGGGAAATGAGAGTGACATGTGCCCGACCAAACACCTCCAGCGAGTCTCTCATTGGTTCCCCCTCTTGCAGTTCATCCTGCGGACAAATTGCAGACGGTACGAAAGAGGCATGGAAAGGCGCCGAGTCTCCAAGTGGGGAGATTGTTAGTAAGGGGGCCTGAATGGAGAACACGAGCACCAGGAGATGAAAACTGAGGTGAGTTTCAGAAAGCTTTCCCGATCCCACGGTGTAGCATCCGCTGGGTTTCCAATGAGTGCTTTCGCTGTCGGAAGATTGCGTTGAACCTGGAGAGTTGGGACCCATGGAATGGGGAGCACGCAGGATTCCTTTCAAGGGTCTGCATTTGCTTTCCCAACCTCACCAATCGTCTCAGCCCCAAGAGTGTCCAGCCTTATGTCTTCTGCCGCTGGGGCTGTAGATGTGGTCAATCCTGGTTGCATGCCAGTCCCTGAACGCATTTTGGAAGAATTTCTCTCTGTTTTGCCCTGCTTGTTTCTTCTTTATGTTGGAAATGTATCCTCAGAATGGGTCTGAGCTGATTTTCCCTGCTGGTTTTAGGCCGCTTTACACACACTTGATGCACTTACACAGAGATATCAAGACTTAGCTTTTAAGATGCTTACTAGTCGGATAGATACTTGTGCGATGAACAGGGTCTGGTGAGTCCAGTTGATTGAGCAAGGAGTAGGTCGTGTCCATTCCATATTCGGTTTTCGGAAGGGTATCTGTGCTCATTTCAAACTCGAGTTTTATGCGTCACCCCACCTCACCTTTCCCCTGAAGCAGGCATAAGTGTGTTTTCTAAAAGCGTGACTCTGTTCTGTTTGGGGATTCAGTGCATGGGGAGCGATTTTTACATTCCCTCGATAAGTGATATCATAAGTTTCTTTTTTTGTGGGACTTATTTCACTGAGGATGATCGTACCTAAATCCACTCAGGATGCTGCTACCAGCCTCATGACGTGGATTTCATGGCTGAGTGACACTCCATTGGACCTACGTAGCACCACTTGTCCACTTGTCCACTTGTCTTTGTCCACTTGTCCACTCGTCTTTGTCCACTTGGCTCTTTCCTGGGATATGAAACGTGTACCGGAGTGGAGGTTCTTGTCAAGACAGCAGCCCTCAACTTTGGGGTCCCTGTGTCTGGTTGATTTTTTGATTTTCCCAAGGTCAACGCCCATGTGTGGAAGTGCCCTATGCTCTGTGGTTCTGTGTTTTACATGGTTTGGGAAAGAGGATACACTTGTGAAGATTGGCTGTTGGCCATTGACATCCCGCCCATCAGCTTAACAAGGCTCCCTTGACTCCGTGGCCTGTCCTGCCTTTCTGGTTTTTAGACTTTTTTCGCCTGGCCCTTTTGCCCCGGGGGGGGCCGAGAGATTTCTTTGTAGTGCTGATTTGCTCTCCCAGGTTGCTTGGTTGGCCAAAAAGGGCGTATGCGTTTTTTCCTGAATATATTCAGGAAAAAACGCATACGCCCTTTTTGGCCAACCGCATCATTGTCCACGTTCTGGCGCTTTTCATGTGCTATCGGGGCCATTCCGATGTACCCGTTGACATCCGTTTCCTGCAGTTCTGCCTTGCGTTCAGCGCCTCTTCGTAGCCTGACCTCAATATATTTTGGGGCGATAGTTATCGTTTAGAACTCTGCAGGTTTGGGAAGTGCAGTGCCCCTGAGCTCCATTTCCCAAGTCGCTTTTTTGTGAGTGGGACGCAACACGGCTGGATGGCTTCACGCCCTATTGTCGATCCGGGGTGGCAGGCTGAACCGCTGGTGAATTCTTCTTCGTGATGGGAAATGAGAGTGACATGTGCCCGACCAAACACCTCCAGCGAGTCTCTCATTGGTTCCCCCTCTTGCAGTTCATC
Source organism: Kogia breviceps (assembly GCF_026419965.1). Classification (NCBI taxonomy): domain Eukaryota; kingdom Metazoa; phylum Chordata; class Mammalia; order Artiodactyla; family Physeteridae; genus Kogia; species Kogia breviceps. Next base: position 79,328,676 of record NC_081317.1, read on the forward strand.
CTGCGGACAAATTGCAGACGGTACGAAAGAGGCATGGAAAGGCGCCGAGTCTCCAAGTGGGGAGATTGTTAGTAAGGGGGCCTGAATGGAGAACACGAGCACCAGGAGATGAAAACTGAGGTGAGTTTCAGAAAGCTTTCCCGATCCCACGGTGTAGCATCCGCTGGGTTTCCAATGAGTGCTTTCGCTGTCGGAAGATTGCGTTGAACCTGGAGAGTTGGGACCCATGGAATGGGGAGCACGCAGGATTCCTTTCAAGGGTCTGCATTTGCTTTCCCAACCTCACCAATCGTCTCAGCCCCAAGAGTGTCCAGCCTTATGTCTTCTGCCGCTGGGGCTGTAGATGTGGTCAATCCTGGTTGCATGCCAGTCCCTGAACGCATTTTGGAAGAATTTCTCTCTGTTTTGCCCTGCTTGTTTCTTCTTTATGTTGGAAATGTATCCTCAGAATGGGTCTGAGCTGATTTTCCCTGCTGGTTTTAGGCCGCTTTACACACACTTGATGCACTTACACAGAGATATCAAGACTTAGCTTTGAAGATGCTTACTAGTCGGATAGATACTTGTGCGATGAACAGGGTCTGGTGAGTCCAGTTGATTGAGCAAGGAGTAGGTCGTGTCCATTCCATATTCGGTTTTCGGAAGGGTATCTGTGCTCATTTCAAACTCGAGTTTTATGCGTCACCGCACCTCACCTTTCCCCTGAAGCAGGCATAAGTGTGTTTTCTAAAAGCGTGACTCTGTTCTGTTTGGGGATTCAGTGCATGGGGAGCGATTTTTACATTCCCTCGATAAGTGATATCATAAGTTTCTTTTTTTGTGGGACTTATTTCACTGAGGATGATCGTACCTAAATCCACTCAGGATGCTGCTACCAGCCTCATGACGTGGATTTCATGGCTGAGTGACACTCCATTGGACCTACGTAGCACCACTTGTCCACTTGTCCACTTGTCTTTGTCCACTTGTCCACTCGTCTTTGTCCACTTGGCTCTTTCCTGGGATATGAAACGTGTACCGGAGTGGAGGTTCTTGTCAAGACAGCAGCCCTCAACTTTGGGGTCCCTGTGTCTGGTTGATTTTTTCATTTTCCCAAGGTCAACGCCCATGTGTGGAAGTGCCCTATGCTCTGTGGTTCTGTGTTTTCCATGGTTTGGGAAAGAGGATACACTTGTGAAGATTGGCTGTTGGCCATTGACATCCCGCCCATCAGCTTAACAAGGCTCCCTTGACTCCGTGGCCTGTCCTTCCTTTCTGGTTTTTAGACTTTTTTCGCCTGGCCCTTTTGCCCCGGGGGGGGCGAGAGATTTCTTTGTAGTGCTGATTTGCTCTCCCAGGTTGCTTGGTTGGCCAAAAAGGGCGTATGCGTTTTTTCCTGAATATATTCAGGAAAAAACGCATACGCCCTTTTTGGCCAACCGCATCATTGTCCACGTTCTGGCGCTTTTCATGTGCTATCGGGGCCATTCCGATGTACCCGTTGACATCCGTTTCCTGCAGTTCTGCCTTGCGTTCAGCGCCTCTTCGTAGCCTGACCTCAATATATTTTGGGGCGATAGTTATCGTTTAGAACTCTGCAGGTTTGGGAAGTGCAGGGCCCCTGAGCTCCATTTCCCAAGTCGCTTTTTTGTGAGTGGGACGCAACACGGCTGGATGGCTTCACGCCCTATTGTCGATCCGGGGTGGCAGGCTGAACCTCTGGTGAATTCTTCTTCGTGATGGGAAATGAGAGTGACATGTGCCCGACCAAACACCTCCAGCGAGTCTCTCATTGGTTCCCCCTCTTGCAGTTCATCCTGCGGACAAATTGCAGACGGTACGAAAGAGGCATGGAAAGGCGCCGAGTCTCCAAGTGGGGAGATTGTTAGTAAGGGGGCCTGAATGGAGAACACGAGCACCAGGAGATGAAAACTGAGGTGAGTTTCAGAAAGCTTTCCCGATCCCACGGTGTAGCATCCGCTGGGTTTCCAATGAGTGCTTTCGCTGTCGGAAGATTGCGTTGAACCTGGAGAGTTGGGACCCATGGAATGGGGAGCACGCAGGATTCCTTTCAAGGGTCTGCATTTGCTTTCCCAACCTCACCAATCGTCTCAGCCCCAAGAGTGTCCAGCCTTATGTCTTCTGCCGCTGGGGCTGTAGATGTGGTCAATCCTGGTTGCATGCCAGTCCCTGAACGCATTTTGGAAGAATTTCTCTCTGTTTTGCCCTGCTTGTTTCTTCTTTATGTTGGAAATGTATCCTCAGAATGGGTCTGAGCTGATTTTCCCTGCTGGTTTTAGGCCGCTTGACACACACTTGATGCACTTACACAGAGATATCAAGACTTAGCTTTGAAGATGCTTACTAGTCGGATAGATACTTGTGCGATGAACAGGGTCTGGTGAGTCCAGTTGATTGAGCAAGGAGTAGGTCGTGTCCATTCCATATTCGGTTTTCGGAAGGGTATCTGTGCTCATTTCAAACTCGAGTTTTATGCGTCACCCCACCTCACCTTTCCCCTGAAGCAGGCATAAGTGTGTTTTCTAAAAGCGTGACTCTGTTCTGTTTGGGGATTCAGTGCATGGGGAGCGATTTTTACATTCCCTCGATAAGTGATATCATAAGTTTCTTTTTTTGTGGGACTTATTTCACTGAGGATGATCGTACCTAAATCCACTCAGGATGCTGCTACCAGCCTCATGACGTGGATTTCATGGCTGAGTGACACTCCATTGGACCTACGTTGCACCACTTGTCCACTTGTCCACTTGTCTTTGTCCACTTGTCCACTCGTCTTTGTCCACTTGGCTATTTCCTGGGATATGAAACGTGTACCGGAGTGGAGGTTCTTGTCACGACAGCAGCCCTCAACTTTGGGGTCCCTGTGTCTGGTTGATTTTTTCATTTTCCCAAGGTCAACGCCCATGTGTGGAAGTGCCCTATGCTCTGTGGTTCTGTGTTTTCCATGGTTTGGGAAAGAGGATACACTTGTGAAGATTGGCTGTTGGCCATTGACATCCCGCCCATCAGCTTAACAAGGCTCCCTTGACTCCGTGGGCTGTCCTGCCTTTCTGGTTTTTAGACTTTTTTCGCCTGGCCCTTTTGCCCCGGGGGGGGGGGCGAGAGATTTCTTTGTAGTGCTGATTTGCTCTCCCAGGTTGCTTGGTTGGCCAAAAAGGGCGTATGCGTTTTTTCCTGAATATATTCAGGAAAAAACGCATACGCCCTTTTTGGCCAACCGCATCATTGTCCACGTTCTGGCGCTTTTCATGTGCTATCGGGGCCATTCCGATGTACCCGTTGACATCCGTTTCCTGCAGTTCTGCCTTGCGTTCAGCGCCTCTTCGTAGCCTGACCTCAATATATTTGGGGGCGATAGTTATCGTTTAGAACTCTGCAGGTTTGGGAAGTGCAGTGCCCCTGAGCTCCATTTCCCAAGTCGCTTTTTTGTGAGTGGGACGCAACACGGCTGGATGGCTTCACGCCCTATTGTCGATCCGGGGTGGCAGGCTGAACCGCTGGTGAATTCTTCTTCGTGATGGGAAATGAGAGTGACATGTGCCCGACCAAACACCTCCAGCGAGTCTCTCATTGGTTCCCCCTCTTGCAGTTCATCCTGCGGACAAATTGCAGACGGTACGAAAGAGGCATGGAAAGGCGCCGAGTCTCCAAGTGGGGAGATTGTTAGTAAGGGGGCCTGAATAGAGAACACGAGCACCCGGAGATGAAAACTGAGGTGAGTTTCAGAAAGCTTTCCCGATCCCACGGTGTAGCATCCGCTGGGTTTCCAATGAGTGCTTTCGCTGTCGGAAGATTGCGTTGAACCTGGAGAGTTGGGACCCATGGAATGGGGAGCACGCAGGATTCCTTTCAAGGGTCTGCATTTGCTTTCCCAACCTCACCAATCGTCTCAGCCCCAAGAGTGTCCAGCCTTATGTCTTCTGCCGCTGGGGCTGTAGATGTGGTCAATCCTGGTTGCATGCCAGTCCCTGAACGCATTTTGGAAGAATTTCTCTCTGTTTTGCCCTGCTTGTTTCTTCTTTATGTTGGAAATGTATCCTCAGAATGGGTCTGAGCTGATTTTCCCTGCTGGTTTTAGGCCGCTTTACACACACTTGATGCACTTACACAGAGATATCAAGACTTAGCTTTGAAGATGCTTACTAGTCGGATAGATACTTGTGCGATGAACAGGGTCTGGTGAGTCCAGTTGATTGAGCAAGGAGTAGGTCGTGTCCATTCCATATTCGGTTTTCGGAAGGGTATCTGTGCTCATTTCAAACTCGAGTTTTATGCGTCACCCCACCTCACCTTTCCCCTGAAGCAGGCATAAGTGTGTTTTCTAAAAGCGTGACTCTGTTCTGTTTGGGGATTCAGTGCATGGGGAGCGATTTTTACATTCCCTCGATAAGTGATATCATAAGTTTCTTTTTTGTGGGACTTATTTCACTGAGGATGATCGTACCTAAATCCACTCAGGATGCTGCTACCAGCCTCATGACGTGGATTTCATGGCTGAGTGACACTCCATTGGACCTACGTAGCACCACTTGTCCACTTGTCCACTTGTCTTTGTCCACTTGTCCACTCGTCTTTGTCCACTTGGCTCTTTCCTGGGATATGAAACGTGTACCGGAGTGGAGGTTCTTGTCAAGACAGCAGCCCTCAACTTTGGGGTCCCTGTGTCTGGTTGATTTTTTCATTTTCCCAAGGTCAACGCCCATGTGTGGAAGTGCCCTATGCTCTGTGGTTCTGTGTTTTCCATGGTTTGGGAAAGAGGATACACTTGTGAAGATTGGCTGTTGGCCATTGACATCCCGCCCATCAGCTTAACAAGGCTCCCTTGACTCCGTGGCCTGTCCTGCCTTTCTGGTTTTTAGACTTTTTTCGCCTGGCCCTTTTGCCCCGGGGGGGGCGAGAGATTTCTTTGTAGTGCTGATTTGCTCTCCCAGGTTGCTTGGTTGGCCAAAAAGGGCGTATGCGTTTTTTCCTGAATATATTCAGGAAAAAACGCATACGCCCTTTTTGGCCAACGGCATCATTGTCCACGTTCTGGCGCTTTTCATGTGCTATCGGGGCCATTCCAATGTACCCGTTGACATCCGTTTCCTGCAATTCTGCCTTGCGTTCAACGCCTCTTCGTAGCCTGACCTCAATATATTTTGGGGCGATAGTTATCGTTTAGAACTCTGCAGGTTTGGGAAGTGCAGTGCCCCTGAGCTCCATTTCCCAAGTCGCTTTTTTGTGAGTGGGACGCCACACGGCTGGATGGCTTCACGCCCTATTGTCGATCCGGGGTGGCAGGCTGAACCGCTGGTGAATTCTTCTTCGTGATGGGAAATGAGAGTGACATGTGCCCGACCAAACACCTGCAGCGAGTCTCTCATTGGTTCCCCCTCTTGCAGTTCATCCTGCGGACAAATTGCAGACGGTACGAAAGAGGCATGGAAAGGCGCCGAGTCTCCAAGTGGGGAGATTGTTAGTAAGGGGGCCTGAATGGAGAACACGAGCACCAGGAGATGAAAACTGAGGTGAGTTTCAGAAAGCTTTCCCGATCCCACGGTGTAGCATCCGCTGGGTTTCCAATGAGTGCTTTCGCTGTCGGAAGATTGCGTTGAACCTGGAGAGTTGGGACCCATGGAATGGGGAGCACGCAGGATTCCTTTCAAGGGTCTGCATTTGCTTTCCCAACCTCACCAATCGTCTCAGCCCCAAGAGTGTCCAGCCTTATGTCTTCTGCCGCTGGGGCTGTAGATGTGGTCAATCCTGGTTGCATGCCAGTCCCTGAACGCATTTTGGAAGAATTTCTCTCTGTTTTGCCCTGCTTGTTTCTTCTTTATGTTGGAAATGTATCCTCAGAATGGGTCTGAGCTGATTTTCCCTGCTGGTTTTAGGCCGCTTTACACACACTTGATGCACTTACACAGAGATATCAAGACTTAGCTTTTAAGATGCTTACTAGTCGGATAGATACTTGTGCGATGAAGAGGGTCTGGTGAGTCCAGTTGATTGAGCAAGGAGTAGGTCGTGTCCATTCCATATTCGGTTTTCGGAAGGGTATCTGTGCTCATTTCAAACTCGAGTTTTATGCGTCACCGCACCTCACCTTTCCCCTGAAGCAGGCATAAGTGTGTTTTCTAAAAGCGTGACTCTGTTCTGTTTGGGGATTCAGTGCATGGGGAGCGATTTTTACATTCCCTCGATAAGTGATATCATAAGTTTCTTTTTTTGTGGGACTTATTTCACTGAGGATGATCGTACCTAAATCCACTCAGGATGCTGCTACCAGCCTCATGACGTGGATTTCATGGCTGAGTGACACTCCGTTGGACCTACGTAGCACCACTTGTGAACTTGTCCACTTGTCTTTGTCCACTTGGCTCTTTCCTGGGATATGAAACGTGTACCGGAGTGGAGGTTCTTGTCAAGACAGCAGCCCTCAACTTTGGGGTCCCTGTGTCTGGTTGATTTTTTCATTTTCCCAAGGTCAACGCCCATGTGTGGAAGTGCCCTATGCTCTGTGGTTCTGTGTTTTCCATGGTTTGGGAAAGAGGATACACTTGTGAAGATTGGCTGTTGGCCATTGACATCCCGCCCATCAGCTTAACAAGGCTCCCTTGACTCCGTGGCCTGTCCTGCCTTTCTGGTTTTTAGACTTTTTTCGCCTGGCCCTTTTGCCCCGGGGGGGGCGAGAGATTTCTTTGTAGTGCTGATTTGCTCTCCCAGGTTGCTTGGTTGGCCAAAAAGGGCGTATGCGTTTTTTCCTGAATATATTCAGGAAAAAACGCATACGCCCTTTTTGGCCAACGGCATCATTGTCCACGTTCTGGCGCTTTTCATGTGCTATCGGGGCCATTCCAATGTACCCGTTGACATCCGTTTCCTGCAATTCTGCCTTGCGTTCAACGCCTCTTCGTAGCCTGACCTCAATATATTTTGGGGCGATAGTTATCGTTTAGAACTCTGCAGGTTTGGGAAGTGCAGTGCCCCTGAGCTCCATTTCCCAAGTCGCTTTTTTGTGAGTGGGACGCCACACGGCTGGATGGCTTCACGCCCTATTGTCGATCCGGGGTGGCAGGCTGAACCGCTGGTGAATTCTTCTTCGTGATGGGAAATGAGAGTGACATGTGCCCGACCAAACACCTGCAGCGAGTCTCTCATTGGTTCCCCCTCTTGCAGTTCATCCTGCGGACAAATTGCAGACGGTACGAAAGAGGCATGGAAAGGCGCCGAGTCTCCAAGTGGGGAGATTGTTAGTAAGGGGGCCTGAATGGAGAACACGAGCACCCGGAGATGAAAACTGAGGTGAGTTTCAGAAAGCTTTCCCGATCCCACGGTGTAGCATCCGCTGGGTTTCCAATGAGTGCTTTCGCTGTCGGAAGATTGCGTTGAACCTGGAGAGTTGGGACCCATGGAATGGGGAGCACGCAGGATTCCTTTCAAGGGTCTGCATTTGCTTTCCCAACCTCACCAATCGTCTCAGCCCCAAGAGTGTCCAGCCTTATGTCTTCTGCCGCTGGGGCTGTAGATGTGGTCAATCCTGGTTGCATGCCAGTCCCTGAACGCATTTTGGAAGAATTTCTCTCTGTTTTGCCCTGCTTGTTTCTTCTTTATGTTGGAAATGTATCCTCAGAATGGGTCTGAGCTGATTTTCCCTGCTGGTTTTAGGCCGCTTTACACACACTTGATGCACTTACACAGAGATATCAAGACTTAGCTTTTAAGATGCTTACTAGTCGGATAGATACTTGTGCGATGAACAGGGTCTGGTGAGTCCAGTTGATTGAGCAAGGAGTAGGTCGTGTCCATTCCATATTCGGTTTTCGGAAGGGTATCTGTGCTCATTTCAAACTCGAGTTTTATGCGTCACCCCACCTCACCTTTCCCCTGAAGCAGGCATAAGTGTGTTTTCTAAAAGCGTGACTCTGTTCTGTTTGGGGATTCAGTGCATGGGGAGCGATTTTTACATTCCCTCGATAAGTGATATCATAAGTTTCTTTTTTTGTGGGACTTATTTCACTGAGGATGATCGTACCTAAATCCACTCAGGATGCTGCTACCAGCCTCATGACGTGGATTTAATGGCTGAGTGACACTCCATTGGACCTACGTAGCACCACTTGTGAACTTGTCCACTTGTCTTTGTCCACTTGTCCACTCGTCTTTGTCCACTTGGCTCTTTCCTGGGATATGAAACGTGTACCGGAGTGGAGGTTCTTGTCAAGACAGCAGCCCTCAACTTTGGGGTCCCTGTGTCTGGTTGATTTTTTGATTTTCCCAAGGTCAACGCCCATGTGTGGAAGTGCCCTATGCTCTGTGGTTCTGTGTTTTCCATGGTTTGGGAAAGAGGATACACTTGTGAAGATTGGCTGTTGGCCATTGACATCCCGCCCATCAGCTTAACAAGGCTCCCTTGACTCCGTGGGCTGTCCTGCCTTTCTGGTTTTTAGACTTTTTTCGCCTGGCCCTTTTGCCCCGGGGGTGGCCGAGAGATTTCTTTGTAGTGCTGATTTGCTCTCCCAGGTTGCTTGGTTGGCCAAAAAGGGCGTATGCGTTTTTTCCTGAATATATTCAGGAAAAAACGCATACGCCCTTTTTGGCCAACCGCATCATTGTCCACGTTCTGGCGCTTTTCATGTGCTATCGGGGCCATTCCGATGTACCCGTTGACATCCGTTTCCTGCAGTTCTGCCTTGCGTTCAGCGCCTCTTCGTAGCCTGACCTCAATATATTTTGGGGCGATAGTTATCGTTTAGAACTCTGCAGGTTTGGGAAGTGCAGTGCCCCTGAGCTCCATTTCCCAAGTCGCTTTTTTGTGAGTGAGACGCCACACGGCTGGATGGCTTCACGCCCTATTGTCGATCCGGGGTGGCAGGCTGAACCGCTGGTGAATTCTTCTTCGTGATGGGAAATGAGAGTGACATGTGCCCGACCAAACACCTCCAGCGAGTCTCTCATTGGTTCCCCCTCTTGCAGTTCATCCTGCGGACAATTTGCAGACGGTACGAAAGAGGCATGGAAAGGCGCCGAGTCTCCAAGTGGGGAGATTGTTAGTAAGGGGGCCTGAATGGAGAACACGAGCACCAGGAGATGAAAACTGAGGTGAGTTTCAGAAAGCTTTCCCGATCCCACGGTGTAGCAACCGCTGGGTTTCCAATGAGTGCTTTCGCTGTCGGAAGATTGCGTTGAACCTGGAGAGTTGGGACCCATGGAATGGGGAGCACGCAGGATTCCTTTCAAGGGTCTGCATTTGCTTTCCCAACCTCACCAATCGTCTCAGCCCCAAGAGTGTCCAGCCTTATGTCTTCTGCCGCTGGGGCTGTAGATGTGGTCAATCCTGGTTGCATGCCAGTCCCTGAACGCATTTTGGAAGAATTTCTCTCTGTTTTGCCCTGCTTGTTTCTTCTTTATGTTGGAAATGTATCCTCAGAATGGTCTGAGCTGATTTTCCCTGCTGGTTTTAGGCCGCTTGACACACACTTGATGCACTTACACAGAGATATCAAGACTTAGCTTTGAAGATGCTTACTAGTCGGATAGATACTTGTGCGATGAACAGGGTCTGGTGAGTCCAGTTGATTGAGCAAGGAGTAGGTCGTGTCCATTCCATATTCGGTTTTCGGAAGGGTATCTGTGCTCATTTCAAACTCGAGTTTTATGCGTCACCCCACCTCACCTTTCCCCTGAAGCAGGCATAAGTGTGTTTTCTAAAAGCGTGACTCTGTTCTGTTTGGGGATTCAGTGCATGGGGAGCGATTTTTACATTCCCTCGATAAGTGATATCATAAGTTTCTTTTTTTGTGGGACTTATTTCACTGAGGATGATCGTACCTAAATCCACTCAGGATGCTGCTACCAGCCTCATGACGTGGATTTCATGGCTGAGTGACACTCCATTGGACCTACGTAGCACCACTTGTCCACTTGTCCACTTGTCTTTGTCCACTTGTCCACTCGTCTTTGTCCACTTGGCTCTTTCCTGGGATATGAAACGTGTACCGGAGTGGAGGTTCTTGTCAAGACAGCAGCCCTCAACTTTGGGGTCCCTGTGTCTGGTTGATTTTTTCATTTTCCCAAGGTCAACGCCCATGTGTGGAAGTGCCCTATGCTCTGTGGTTCTGTGTTTTCCATGGTTTGGGAAAGAGGATACACTTGTGAAGATTGGCTGTTGGCCATTGACATCCCGCCCATCAGCTTAACAAGGCTCCCTTGACTCCGTGGCCTGTCCTGCCTTTCTGGTTTTTAGACTTTTTTCGCCTGGCCCTTTTGCCCCGGGGGGGGCGAGAGATTTCTTTGTAGTGCTGATTTGCTCTCCCAGGTTGCTTGGTTGGCCAAAAAGGGCGTATGCGTTTTTTCCTGAATATATTCAGGAAAAAACGCATACGCCCTTTTTGGCCAACGGCATCATTGTCCACGTTCTGGCGCTTTTCATGTGCTATCGGGGCCATTCCAATGTACCCGTTGACATCCGTTTCCTGCAATTCTGCCTTGCGTTCAACGCCTCTTCGTAGCCTGACCTCAATATATTTTGGGGCGATAGTTATCGTTTAGAACTCTGCAGGTTTGGGAAGTGCAGTGCCCCTGAGCTCCATTTCCCAAGTCGCTTTTTTGTGAGTGGGACGCCACACGGCTGGATGGCTTCACGCCCTATTGTCGATCCGGGGTGGCAGGCTGAACCGCTGGTGAATTCTTCTTCGTGATGGGAAATGAGAGTGACATGTGCCCGACCAAACACCTGCAGCGAGTCTCTCATTGGTTCCCCCTCTTGCAGTTCATCCTGCGGACAAATTGCAGACGGTACGAAAGAGGCATGGAAAGGCGCCGAGTCTCCAAGTGGGGAGATTGTTAGTAAGGGGGCCTGAATGGAGAACACGAGCACCAGGAGATGAAAACTGAGGTGAGTTTCAGAAAGCTTTCCCGATCCCACGGTGTAGCATCCGCTGGGTTTCCAATGAGTGCTTTCGCTGTCGGAAGATTGCGTTGAACCTGGAGAGTTGGGACCCATGGAATGGGGAGCACGCAGGATTCCTTTCAAGGGTCTGCATTTGCTTTCCCAACCTCACCAATCGTCTCAGCCCCAAGAGTGTCCAGCCTTATGTCTTCTGCCGCTGGGGCTGTAGATGTGGTCAATCCTGGTTGCATGCCAGTCCCTGAACGCATTTTGGAAGAATTTCTCTCTGTTTTGCCCTGCTTCTTTCTTCTTTATGTTGGAAATGTATCCTCAGAATGGGTCTGAGCTGATTTTCCCTGCTGGTTTTAGGCCGCTTTACACACACTTGATGCACTTACACAGAGATATCAAGACTTAGCTTTTAAGATGCTTACTAGTCGGATAGATACTTGTGCGATGAAGAGGGTCTGGTGAGTCCAGTTGATTGAGCAAGGAGTAGGTCGTGTCCATTCCATATTCGGTTTTCGGAAGGGTATCTGTGCTCATTTCAAACTCGAGTTTTATGCGTCACCGCACCTCACCTTTCCCCTGAAGCAGGCATAAGTGTGTTTTCTAAAAGCGTGACTCTGTTCTGTTTGGGGATTCAGTGCATGGGGAGCGATTTTTACATTCCCTCGATAAGTGATATCATAAGTTTCTTTTTTTGTGGGACTTATTTCACTGAGGATGATCGTACCTAAATCCACTCAGGATGCTGCTACCAGCCTCATGACGTGGATTTCATGGCTGAGTGACACTCCGTTGGACCTACGTAGCACCACTTGTGAACTTGTCCACTTGTCTTTGTCCACTTGGCTCTTTCCTGGGATATGAAACGTGTACCGGAGTGGAGGTTCTTGTCAAGACAGCAGCCCTCAACTTTGGGGTCCCTGTGTCTGGTTGATTTTTTCATTTTCCCAAGGTCAACGCCCATGTGTGGAAGTGCCCTATGCTCTGTGGTTCTGTGTTTTCCATGGTTTGGGAAAGAGGATACACTTGTGAAGATTGGCTGTTGGCCATTGACATCCCGCCCATCAGCTTAACAAGGCTCCCTTGACTCCGTGGCCTGTCCTGCCTTTCTGGTTTTTAGACTTTTTTCGCCTGGCCCTTTTGCCCCGGGCGGGGGGGCGAGAGATTTCTTTGTAGTGCTGATTTGCTCTCCCAGGTTGCTTGGTTGGCCAAAAAGGGCGTATGCGTTTTTTCCTGAATATATTCAGGAAAAAACGCATACGCCCTTTTTGGCCAACCGCATCATTGTCCACGTTCTGGCGCTTTTCATGTGCTATCGGGGCCATTCCGATGTACCCGTTGACATCCGTTTCCTGCAGTTCTGCCTTGCGTTCAACGCCTCTTCGTAGCCTGACCTCAATATATTTTGGGGCGATAGTTATCGTTTAGAACTCTGCGGGTTTGGGAAGTGCAGTGCCCCTGAGCTTCATTTCCCAAGTCGCTTTTTTGTGAGTGGGACGCAACACGGCTGGATGGCTTCACGCCCTATTGTCGATCCGGGGTGGCAGGCTGAACCGCTGGTGAATTCTTCTTCGTGATGGGAAATGAGAGTGACATGTGCCCGACCAAACACCTCCAGCGAGTCTCTCATTGGTTCCCCCTCTTGCAGTTCATCCTGCGGACAAATTGCAGACGGTACGAAAGAGGCATGGAAAGGCGCCGAGTCTCCAAGTGGGGAGATTGTTAGTAAGGGGGCCTGAATGGAGAACACGAGCACCAGGAGATGAAAACTGAGGTGAGTTTCAGAAAGCTTTCCCGATCCCACGGTGTAGCATCCGCTGGGTTTCCAATGAGTGCTTTCGCTGTCGGAAGATTGCGTTGAACCTGGAGAGTTGGGACCCATGGAATGGGGAGCACGCAGGATTCCTTTCAAGGGTCTGCATTTGCTTTCCCAACCTCACCAATCGTCTCAGCCCCAAGAGTGTCCAGCCTTATGTCTTCTGCCGCTGGGGCTGTAGATGTGGTCAATCCTGGTTGCATGCCAGTCCCTGAACGCATTTTGGAAGAATTTCTCTCTGTTTTGCCCTGCTTGTTTCTTCTTTATGTTGGAAATGTATCCTCAGAATGGGTCTGAGCTGATTTTCCCTGCTGGTTTTAGGCCGCTTTACACACACTTGATGCACTTACACAGAGATATCAAGACTTAGCTTTGAAGATGCTTACTAGTCGGATAGATACTTGTGCGATGAACAGGGTCTGGTGAGTCCAGTTGATTGAGCAAGGAGTAGGTCGTGTCCATTCCATATTCGGTTTTCGGAAGGGTATCTGTGCTCATTTCAAACTCGAGTTTTATGCGTCACCCCACCTCACCTTTCCCCTGAAGCAGGCATAAGTGTGTTTTCTAAAAGCGTGACTCTGTTCTGTTTGGGGATTCAGTGCATGGGGAGCGATTTTTACATTCCCTCGATAAGTGGTATCATAAGTTTCTTTTTTTGTGGGACTTATTTCACTGAGGATGATCGTACCTAAATCCACTCAGGATGCTGCTACCAGCCTCATGACGTGGATTTCATGGCTGAATGACACTCCGTTGGACCTACGTAGCACCACTTGTCCACTTGTCCACTTGTCTTTGTCCACTTGTCCACTTGGCTCTTTCCTGGGATATGAAACGTGTACCGGAGTGGAGGTTCTTGTCAAGACAGCAGCCCTCAACTTTGGGGTCCCTGTGTCTGGTTGATTTTTTCATTTTCCCAAGGTCAACGCCCATGTGTGGAAGTGCCCTATGCTCTGTGGTTCTGTGTTTTACATGGTTTGGGAAAGAGGATACGCTTGTGAAGATTGGCTGTTGGCCATTGACATCCCGCCCATCAGCTTAACAAGGCTCCCTTGACTCCGTGGGCTGTCCTGCCTTTCTGGTTTTTAGACTTTTTTCGCCTGGCCCTTTTGCCCCGGGGGGGGGGGCGAGAGATTTCTTTGTAGTGCTGATTTGCTCTCCCAGGTTGCTTGGTTGGCCAAAAAGGGCGTATGCGTTTTTTCCTGAATATATTCAGGAAAAAACGCATACGCCCTTTTTGGCCAACCGCATCATTGTCCACGTTCTGGCGCTTTTCATGTGCTATCGGGGCCATTCCGATGTACCCGTTGACATCCGTTTCCTGCAGTTCTGCCTTGCGTTCAGCGCCTCTTCGTAGCCTGACCTCAATATATTTGGGGGCGATAGTTATCGTTTAGAACTCTGCAGGTTTGGGAAGTGCAGTGCCCCTGAGCTCCATTTCCCAAGTCGCTTTTTTGTGAGTGGGACGCAACACGGCTGGATGGCTTCACGCCCTATTGTCGATCCGGGGTGGCAGGCTGAACCGCTGGTGAATTCTTCTTCGTGATGGGAAATGAGAGTGACATGTGCCCGACCAAACACCTCCAGCGAGTCTCTCATTGGTTCCCCCTCTTGCAGTTCATCCTGCGGACAAATTGCAGACGGTACGAAAGAGGCATGGAAAGGCGCCGAGTCTCCAAGTGGGGAGATTGTTAGTAAGGGGGCCTGAATGGAGAACACGAGCACCAGGAGATGAAAACTGAGGTGAGTTTCAGAAAGCTTTCCCGATCCCACGGTGTAGCATCCGCTGGGTTTCCAATGAGTGCTTTCGCTGTCGGAAGATTGCGTTGAACCTGGAGAGTTGGGACCCATGGAATGGGGAGCACGCAGGATTCCTTTCAAGGGTCTGCATTTGCTTTCCCAACCTCACCAATCGTCTCAGCCCCAAGAGTGTCCAGCCTTATGTCTTCTGCCGCTGGGGCTGTAGATGTGGTCAATCCTGGTTGCATGCCAGTCCCTGAACGCATTTTGGAAGAATTTCTCTCTGTTTTGCCCTGCTTGTTTCTTCTTTATGTTGGAAATGTATCCTCAGAATGGGTCTGAGCTGATTTTCCCTGCTGGTTTTAGGCCGCTTGACACACACTTGATGCACTTACACAGAGATATCAAGACTTAGCTTTGAAGATGCTTACTAGTCGGATAGATACTTGTGCGATGAACAGGGTCTGGTGAGTCCAGTTGATTGAGCAAGGAGTAGGTCGTGTCCATTCCATATTCGGTTTTCGGAAGGGTATCTGTGCTCATTTCAAACTCGAGTTTTATGCGTCACCCCACCTCACCTTTCCCCTGAAGCAGGCATAAGTGTGTTTTCTAAAAGCGTGACTCTGTTCTGTTTGGGGATTCAGTGCATGGGGAGCGATTTTTACATTCCCTCGATAAGTGATATCATAAGTTTCTTTTTTTGTGGGACTTATTTCACTGAGGATGATCGTACCTAAATCCACTCAGGATGCTGCTACCAGCCTCATGACGTGGATTTCATGGCTGAGTGACACTCCATTGGACCTACGTAGCACCACTTGTCCACTTGTCCACTTGTCTTTGTCCACTTGTCCACTCGTCTTTGTCCACTTGGCTCTTTCCTGGGATATGAAACGTGTACCGGAGTGGAGGTTCTTGTCAAGACAGCAGCCCTCAACTTTGGGGTCCCTGTGTCTGGTTGATTTTTTCATTTTCCCAAGGTCAACGCCCATGTGTGGAAGTGCCCTATGCTCTGTGGTTCTGTGTTTTACATGGTTTGGGAAAGAGGATACACTTGTGAAGATTGGCTGTTGGCCATTGACATCCCGCCCATCAGCTTAACAAGGCTCCCTTGACTCCGTGGCCTGTCCTGCCTTTCTGGTTTTTAGACTTTTTTCGCCTGGCCCTTTTGCCCCGGGGGGGGCGAGAGATTTCTTTGTAGTGCTGATTTGCTCTCCCAGGTTGCTTGGTTGGCCAAAAAGGGCGTATGCGTTTTTTCCTGAATATATTCAGGAAAAAACGCATACGCCCTTTTTGGCCAACCGCATCATTGTCCACGTTCTGGCGCTTTTCATGTGCTATCGGGGCCATTCCGATGTACCCGTTGACATCCGTTTCCTGCAGTTCTGCCTTGCGTTCAGCGCCTCTTCGTAGCCTGACCTCAATATATTTTGGGGGGATAGTTATCGTTTAGAACTCTGCAGGTTTGGGAAGTGCAGTGCCCCTGAGCTCCATTTCCCAATTCGCTTTTTTGTGAGTGGGACGCAACACGGCTGGATTGCTTCACGCCCTATTGTCGATCCGGGGTGGCAGGCTGAACCTGTGGTGAATTCTTCTTCGTGATGGGAAATGAGAGTGACATGTACCCGACCAAACACCTCCAGCGAGTCTCTCATTGGTTCCCCCTCTTGCAGTTCATCCTGCGGACAAATTGCAGACGGTACGAAAGAGGCATGGAAAGGCGCCGAGTCTCCAAGTGGGGAGATTGTTAGTAAGGGGGCCTGAATGGAGAACACGAGCACCAGGAGATGAAAACTGAGGTGAGTTTCAGAAAGCTTTCCCGATCTCACGGTGTAGCATCCGCTGGGTTTCCAATGAGTGCTTTCGCTGTCGGAAGATTGCGTTGAACCTGGAGAGTTGGGACCCATGGAATGGGGAGCACGCAGGATTCCTTTCAAGGGTCTGCATTTGCTTTCCCAACCTCACCAATCGTCTCAGCCCCAAGAGTGTCCAGCCTTATGTCTTCTGCCGCTGGGGCTGTAGATGTGGTCAATCCTGGTTGCATGCCAGTCCCTGAACGCATTTTGGAAGAATTTCTCTCTGTTTTGCCCTGCTTGTTTCTTCTTTATGTTGGAAATGTATCCTCAGAATGGGTCTGAGCTGATTTTCCCTGCTGGTTTTAGGCCGCTTTACACACACTTGATGCACTTACACAGAGATATCAAGACTTAGCTTTGAAGATGCTTACTAGTCGGATAGATACTTGTGCGATGAACAGGGTCTGGTGAGTCCAGTTGATTGAGCAAGGAGTAGGTCGTGTCCATTCCATATTCGGTTTTCGGAAGGGTATCTGTGCTCATTTCAAACTCGAGTTTTATGCGTCACCCCACCTCACCTTTCCCCTGAAGCAGGCATAAGTGTGTTTTCTAAAAGCGTGACTCTGTTCTGTTTGGGGATTCAGTGCATGGGGAGCGATTTTTACATTCCCTCGATAAGTGATATCATAAGTTTCTTTTTTTGTGGGACTTATTTCACTGAGGATGATCGTACCTAAATCCACTCAGGATGCTGCTACCAGCCTCATGACGTGGATTTCATGGCTGAGTGACACTCCATTGGACCTACGTAGCACCACTTGTCCACTTGTCCACTCGTCTTTGTCCACTTGTCTCTTTCCTGGGATATGAAACGTGTACCGGAGTGGAGGTTCTTGTCAAGACAGCAGCCCTCAACTTTGGGGTCCCTGTGTCTGGTTGATTTTTTCATTTTCCCAAGGTCAACGCCCATGTGTGGAAGTGCCCTATGCTCTGTGGTTCTGTGTTTTACATGGTTTGGGAAAGAGGATACACTTGTGAAGATTGGCTGTTGGCCATTGACATCCCGCCCATCAGCTTAACAAGGCTCCCTTGACTCCGTGGGCTGTCCTGCCTTTCTGGTTTTTAGACTTTTTTCGCCTGGCCCTTTTGCCCCGGGGGGGGCGAGAGATTTCTTTGTAGTGCTGATTTGCTCTCCCAGGTTGCTTGGTTGGCCAAAAAGGGCGTATGCGTTTTTTCCTGAATATATTCAGGAAAAAACGCATACGCCCTTTTTGGCCAACCGCATCATTGTCCACGTTCTGGCGCTTTTCATGTGCTATCGGGGCCATTCCGATGTACCCGTTGACATCCGTTTCCTGCAGTTCTGCCTTGCGTTCAGCGCCTCTTCGTAGCCTGACCTCAATATATTTTGGGGCGATAGTTATCGTTTAGAACTCTGCAGGTTTGGGAAGTGCAGTGCCCCTGAGCTCCATTTCCCAAGTCGCTTTTTTGTGAGTGGGACGCAACACGGCTGGATGGCTTCACGCCCTATTGTCGATCCGGGGTGGCAGGCTGAACCGCTGGTGAATTCTTCTTCGTGATGGGAAATGAGAGTGACATGTGCCCGACCAAACACCTCCAGCGAGTCTCTCATTGGTTCCCCCTCTTGCAGTTCATCCTGCGGACAATTTGCAGACGGTACGAAAGAGGCATGGAAAGGCGCCGAGTCTCCAAGTGGGGAGATTGTTAGTAAGGGGGCCTGAATGGAGAACACGAGCACCAGGAGATGAAAACTGAGGTGAGTTTCAGAAAGCTTTCCCGATCCCACGGTGTAGCAACCGCTGGGTTTCCAATGAGTGCTTTCGCTGTCGGAAGATTGCGTTGAACCTGGAGAGTTGGGACCCATGGAATGGGGAGCACGCAGGATTCCTTTCAAGGGTCTGCATTTGCTTTCCCAACCTCACCAATCGTCTCAGCCCCAAGAGTGTCCAGCCTTATGTCTTCTGCCGCTGGGGCTGTAGATGTGGTCAATCCTGGTTGCATGCCAGTCCCTGAACGCATTTTGGAAGAATTTCTCTCTGTTTTGCCCTGCTTGTTTCTTCTTTATGTTGGAAATGTATCCTCAGAATGGGTCTGAGCTGATTTTCCCTGCTGGTTTTAGGCCGCTTGACACACACTTGATGCACTTACACAGAGATATCAAGACTTAGCTTTGAAGATGCTTACTAGTCGGATAGATACTTGTGCGATGAACAGGGTCTGGTGAGTCCAGTTGATTGAGCAAGGAGTAGGTCGTGTCCATTCCATATTCGGTTTTCGGAAGGGTATCTGTGCTCATTTCAAACTCGAGTTTTATGCGTCACCCCACCTCACCTTTCCCCTGAAGCAGGCATAAGTGTGTTTTCTAAAAGCGTGACTCTGTTCTGTTTGGGGATTCAGTGCATGGGGAGCGATTTTTACATTCCCTCGATAAGTGATATCATAAGTTTCTTTTTTTGTGGGACTTATTTCACTGAGGATGATCGTACCTAAATCCACTCAGGATGCTGCTACCAGCCTCATGACGTGGATTTCATGGCTGAGTGACACTCCGTTGGACCTACGTAGCACCACTTGTCCACTTGTCCACTTGTCTTTGTCCACTTGTCCACTTGGCTCTTTCCTGGGATATGAAACGTGTACCGGAGTGGAGGTTCTTGTCAAGACAGCAGCCCTCAACTTTGGGGTCCCTGTGTCTGGTTGATTTTTTCATTTTCCCAAGGTCAACGCCCATGTGTGGAAGTGCCCTATGCTCTGTGGTTCTGTGTTTTACATGGTTTGGGAAAGAGGATACACTTGTGAAGATTGGCTGTTGGCCATTGACATCCCGCCCATCAGCTTAACAAGGCTCCCTTGACTCCGTGGGCTGTCCTGCCTTTCTGGTTTTTAGACTTTTTTCGCCTGGCCCTTTTGCCCCGGGGGGGGGGCGAGAGATTTCTTTGTAGTGCTGATTTGCTCTCCCAGGTTGCTTGGTTGGCCAAAAAGGGCGTATGCGTTTTTTCCTGAATATATTCAGGAAAAAACGCATACGCCCTTTTTGGCCAACCGCATCATTGTCCACGTTCTGGCGCTTTTCATGTGCTATCGGGGCCATTCCGATGTACCCGTTGACATCCGTTTCCTGCAGTTCTGCCTTGCGTTCAGCGCCTCTTCGTAGCCTGACCTCAATATATTTGGGGGCGATAGTTATCGTTTAGAACTCTGCAGGTTTGGGAAGTGCAGTGCCCCTGAGCTCCATTTCCCAAGTCGCTTTTTTGTGAGTGGGACGCAACACGGCTGGATGGCTTCACGCCCTATTGTCGATCCGGGGTGGCAGGCTGAACCGCTGGTGAATTCTTCTTCGTGATGGGAAATGAGAGTGACATGTGCCCGACCAAACACCTCCAGCGAGTCTCTCATTGGTTCCCCCTCTTGCAGTTCATCCTGCGGACAAATTGCAGACGGTACGAAAGAGGCATGGAAAGGCGCCGAGTCTCCAAGTGGGGAGATTGTTAGTAAGGGGGCCTGAATGGAGAACACGAGCACCAGGAGATGAAAACTGAGGTGAGTTTCAGAAAGCTTTCCCGATCCCACGGTGTAGCATCCGCTGGGTTTCCAATGAGTGCTTTCGCTGTCGGAAGATTGCGTTGAACCTGGAGAGTTGGGACCCATGGAATGGGGAGCACGCAGGATTCCTTTCAAGGGTCTGCATTTGCTTTCCCAACCTCACCAATCGTCTCAGCCCCAAGAGTGTCCAGCCTTATGTCTTCTGCCGCTGGGGCTGTAGATGTGGTCAATCCTGGTTGCATGCCAGTCCCTGAACGCATTTTGGAAGAATTTCTCTCTGTTTTGCCCTGCTTGTTTCTTCTTTATGTTGGAAATGTATCCTCAGAATGGGTCTGAGCTGATTTTCCCTGCTGGTTTTAGGCCGCTTGACACACACTTGATGCACTTACACAGAGATATCAAGACTTAGCTTTGAAGATGCTTACTAGTCGGATAGATACTTGTGCGATGAACAGGGTCTGGTGAGTCCAGTTGATTGAGCAAGGAGTAGGTCGTGTCCATTCCATATTCGGTTTTCGGAAGGGTATCTGTGCTCATTTCAAACTCGAGTTTTATGCGTCACCCCACCTCACCTTTCCCCTGAAGCAGGCATAAGTGTGTTTTCTAAAAGCGTGACTCTGTTCTGTTTGGGGATTCAGTGCATGGGGAGCGATTTTTACATTCCCTCGATAAGTGATATCATAAGTTTCTTTTTTTGTGGGACTTATTTCACTGAGGATGATCGTACCTAAATCCACTCAGGATGCTGCTACCAGCCTCATGACGTGGATTTCATGGCTGAGTGACACTCCATTGGACCTACGTAGCACCACTTGTCCACTTGTCCACTTGTCTTTGTCCACTTGTCCACTCGTCTTTGTCCACTTGGCTCTTTCCTGGGATATGAAACGTGTACCGGAGTGGAGGTTCTTGTCAAGACAGCAGCCCTCAACTTTGGGGTCCCTGTGTCTGGTTGATTTTTTCATTTTCCCAAGGTCAACGCCCATGTGTGGAAGTGCCCTATGCTCTGTGGTTCTGTGTTTTACATGGTTTGGGAAAGAGGATACACTTGTGAAGATTGGCTGTTGGCCATTGACATCCCGCCCATCAGCTTAACAAGGCTCCCTTGACTCCGTGGCCTGTCCTGCCTTTCTGGTTTTTAGACTTTTTTCGCCTGGCCCTTTTGCCCCGGGGGGGGCGAGAGATTTCTTTGTAGTGCTGATTTACTCTCCAGGTTGCTTGGTTGGCCAAAAAGGGCGTATGCGTTTTTTCCTGAATATATTCAGGAAAAAACGCATACGCCCTTTTTGGCCAACCGCATCATTGTCCACGTTCTGGCGCTTTTCATGTGCTATCGGGGCCATTCCGATGTACCCGTTGACATCCGTTTCCTGCAGTTCTGCCTTGCGTTCAGCGCCTCTTCGTAGCCTGACCTCAATATATTTTGGGGGGATAGTTATCGTTTAGAACTCTGCAGGTTTGGGAAGTGCAGTGCCCCTGAGCTCCATTTCCCAATTCGCTTTTTTGTGAGTGGGACGCAACACGGCTGGATTGCTTCACGCCCTATTGTCGATCCGGGGTGGCAGGCTGAACCTGTGGTGAATTCTTCTTCGTGATGGGAAATGAGAGTGACATGTACCCGACCAAACACCTCCAGCGAGTCTCTCATTGGTTCCCCCTCTTGCAGTTCATCCTGCGGACAAATTGCAGACGGTACGAAAGAGGCATGGAAAGGCGCCGAGTCTCCAAGTGGGGAGATTGTTAGTAAGGGGGCCTGAATGGAGAACACGAGCACCAGGAGATGAAAACTGAGGTGAGTTTCAGAAAGCTTTCCCGATCTCACGGTGTAGCATCCGCTGGGTTTCCAATGAGTGCTTTCGCTGTCGGAAGATTGCGTTGAACCTGGAGAGTTGGGACCCATGGAATGGGGAGCACGCAGGATTCCTTTCAAGGGTCTGCATTTGCTTTCCCAACCTCACCAATCGTCTCAGCCCCAAGAGTGTCCAGCCTTATGTCTTCTGCCGCTGGGGCTGTAGATGTGGTCAATCCTGGTTGCATGCCAGTCCCTGAACGCATTTTGGAAGAATTTCTCTCTGTTTTGCCCTGCTTGTTTCTTCTTTATGTTGGAAATGTATCCTCAGAATGGGTCTGAGCTGATTTTCCCTGCTGGTTTTAGGCCGCTTTACACACACTTGATGCACTTACACAGAGATATCAAGACTTAGCTTTGAAGATGCTTACTAGTCGGATAGATACTTGTGCGATGAACAGGGTCTGGTGAGTCCAGTTGATTGAGCAAGGAGTAGGTCGTGTCCATTCCATATTCGGTTTTCGGAAGGGTATCTGTGCTCATTTCAAAGTCGAGTTTTATGCGTCACCCCACCTCACCTTTCCCCTGAAGCAGGCATAAGTGTGTTTTCTAAAAGCGTGACTCTGTTCTGTTTGGGGATTCAGTGCATGGGGAGCGATTTTTACATTCCCTCGATAAGTGATATCATAAGTTTCTTTTTTTGTGGGACTTATTTCACTGAGGATGATCGTACCTAAATCCACTCAGGATGCTGCTACCAGCCTCATGACGTGGATTTCATGGCTGAGTGACACTCCATTGGACCTACGTAGCACCACTTGTCCACTTGTCCACTTGTCTTTGTCCACTTGTCCACTCGTCTTTGTCCACTTGGCTCTTTCCTGGGATATGAAACGTGTACCGGAGTGGAGGTTCTTGTCAAGACAGCAGCCCTCAACTTTGGGGTCCCTGTGTCTGGTTGATTTTTTCATTTTCCCAAGGTCAACGCCCATGTGTGGAAGTGCCCTATGCTCTGTGGTTCTGTGTTTTACATGGTTTGGGAAAGAGGATACACTTGTGAAGATTGGCTGTTGGCCATTGACATCCCGCCCATCAGCTTAACAAGGCTCCCTTGACTCCGTGGGCTGTCCTGCCTTTCTGGTTTTTAGACTTTTTTCGCCTGGCCCTTTTGCCCCGGGGGTGGCCGAGAGATTTCTTTGTAGTGCTGATTTGCTCTCCCAGGTTGCTTGGTTGGCCAAAAAGGGCGTATGCGTTTTTTCCTGAATATATTCAGGAAAAAACGCATACGCCCTTTTTGGCCAACCGCATCATTGTCCACGTTCTGGCGCTTTTCATGTGCTATCGGGGCCATTCCGATGTACCCGTTGACATCCGTTTCCTGCAGTTCTGCCTTGCGTTCAGCGCCTCTTCGTAGCCTGACCTCAATATATTTTGGGGCGATAGTTATCGTTTAGAACTCTGCAGGTTTGGGAAGTGCAGTGCCCCTGAGCTCCATTTCCCAAGTCGCTTTTTTGTGAGTGAGACGCCACACGGCTGGATGGCTTCACGCCCTATTGTCGATCCGGGGTGGCAGGCTGAACCGCTGGTGAATTCTTCTTCGTGATGGGAAATGAGAGTGACATGTGCCCGACCAAACACCTCCAGCGAGTCTCTCATTGGTTCCCCCTCTTGCAGTTCATCCTGCGGACAAATTGCAGACGGTACGAAAGAGGCATGGAAAGGCGCCGAGTCTCCAAGTGGGGAGATTGTTAGTAAGGGGGCCTGAATGGAGAACACGAGCACCAGGAGATGAAAACTGAGGTGAGTTTCAGAAAGCTTTCCCGATCCCACGGTGTAGCAACCGCTGGGTTTCCAATGAGTGCTTTCGCTGTCGGAAGATTGCGTTGAACCTGGAGAGTTGGGACCCATGGAATGGGGAGCACGCAGGATTCCTTTCAAGGGTCTGCATTTGCTTTCCCAACCTCACCAATCGTCTCAGCCCCAAGAGTGTCCAGCCTTATGTCTTCTGCCGCTGGGGCTGTAGATGTGGTCAATCCTGGTTGCATGCCAGTCCCTGAACGCATTTTGGAAGAATTTCTCTCTGTTTTGCCCTGCTTGTTTCTTCTTTATGTTGGAAATGTATCCTCAGAATGGGTCTGAGCTGATTTTCCCTGCTGGTTTTAGGCCGCTTTACACACACTTGATGCACTTACACAGAGATATCAAGACTTAGCTTTGAAGATGCTTACTAGTCGGATAGATACTTGTGCGATGAACAGGGTCTGGTGAGTCCAGTTGATTGAGCAAGGAGTAGGTCGTGTCCATTCCATATTCGGTTTTCGGAAGGGTATCTGTGCTCATTTCAAACTCGAGTTTTATGCGTCACCCCACCTCACCTTTCCCCTGAAGCAGGCATAAGTGTGTTTTCTAAAAGCGTGACTCTGTTCTGTTTGGGGATTCAGTGCATGGGGAGCGATTTTTACATTCCCTCGATAAGTGATATCATAAGTTTCTTTTTTTGTGGGACTTATTTCACTGAGGATGATCGTACCTAAATCCACTCAGGATGCTGCTACCAGCCTCATGACGTGGATTTCATGGCTGAGTGACACTCCATTGGACCTACGTAGCACCACTTGTCCACTTGTCCACTTGTCTTTGTCCACTTGTCCACTCGTCTTTGTCCACTTGGCTCTTTCCTGGGATATGAAACGTGTACCGGAGTGGAGGTTCTTGTCAAGACAGCAGCCCTCAACTTTGGGGTCCCTGTGTCTGGTTGATTTTTTCATTTTCCCAAGGTCAACGCCCATGTGTGGAAGTGCCCTATGCTCTGTGGTTCTGTGTTTTACATGGTTTGGGAAAGAGGATACACTTGTGAAGATTGGCTGTTGGCCATTGACATCCCGCCCATCAGCTTAACAAGGCTCCCTTGACTCCGTGGCCTGTCCTGCCTTTCTGGTTTTTAGACTTTTTTCGCCTGGCCCTTTTGCCCCGGGGGGGGGCGAGAGATTTCTTTGTAGTGCTGATTTGCTCTCCCAGGTTGCTTGGTTGGCCAAAAAGGGCGTATGCGTTTTTTCCTGAATATATTCAGGAAAAAACGCATACGCCCTTTTTGGCCAACCGCATCATTGTCCACGTTCTGGCGCTTTTCATGTGCTATCGGGGCCATTCCGATGTACCCGTTGACATCCGTTTCCTGCAGTTCTGCCTTGCGTTCAGCGCCTCTTCGTAGCCTGACCTCAATATATTTTGGGGCGATAGTTATCGTTTAGAACTCTGCAGGTTTGGGAAGTGCAGTGCCCCTGAGCTCCATTTCCCAAGTCGCTTTTTTGTGAGTGGGACGCCACACGGCTGGATGGCTTCACGCCCTATTGTCGATCCGGGGTGGCAGGCTGAACCGCTGGTGAATTCTTCTTCGTGATGGGAAATGAGAGTGACATGTGCCCGACCAAACACCTCCAGCGAGTCTCTCATTGGTTCCCCCTCTTGCAGTTCATCCTGCGGACAAATTGCAGACGGTACGAAAGAGGCATGGAAAGGCGCCGAGTCTCCAAGTGGGGAGATTGTTAGTAAGGGGGCCTGAATGGAGAACACGAGCACCAGGAGATGAAAACTGAGGTGAGTTTCAGAAAGCTTTCCCGATCCCACGGTGTAGCAACCGCTGGGTTTCCAATGAGTGCTTTCGCTGTCGGAAGATTGCGTTGAACCTGGAGAGTTGGGACCCATGGAATGGGGAGCACGCAGGATTCCTTTCAAGGGTCTGCATTTGCTTTCCCAACCTCACCAATCGTCTCAGCCCCAAGAGTGTCCAGCCTTATGTCTTCTGCCGCTGGGGCTGTAGATGCGGTCAATCCTGGTTGCATGCCAGTCCCTGAACGCATTTTGGAAGAATTTCTCTCTGTTTTGCCCTGCTTGTTTCTTCTTTATGTTGGAAATGTATCCTCAGAATGGGTCTGAGCTGATTTTCCCTGCTGGTTTTAGGCCGCTTTACACACACTTGATGCACTTACACAGAGATATCAAGACTTAGCTTTTAAGATGCTTACTAGTCGGATAGATACTTGTGCCATGAACAGGGTCTGGTGAGTCCAGTTGATTGAGCAAGGAGTAGGTCGTGTCCATTCCATATTCGGTTTTCGGAAGGGTATCTGTGCTCATTTCAAACTCGAGTTTTATGCGTCACCCCACCTCACCTTTCCCCTGAAGCAGGCATAAGTGAGTTTTCTAAAAGCGTGACTCTGTTCTGTTTGGGGATTCAGTGCATGGGGAGCGATTTTTACATTCCCTCGATAAGTGATATCATAAGTTTCTTTTTTTGTGGGACTTATTTCACTGAGGATGATCGTACCTAAATCCACTCAGGATGCTGCTACCAGCCTCATGACGTGGATTTCATGGCTGAGTGACACTCCATTGGACCTACGTAGCACCACTTGTCCACTTGTCCACTTGTCTTTGTCCACTTGTCCACTCGTCTTTGTCCACTTGGCTCTTTCCTGGGATATGAAACGTGTACCGGAGTGGAGGTTCTTGTCAAGACAGCAGCCCTCAACTTTGGGGTCCCTGTGTCTGGTTGATTTTTTCATTTTCCCAAGGTCAACGCCCATGTGTGGAAGTGCCCTATGCTCTGTGGTTCTGTGTTTTACATGGTTTGGGAAAGAGGATACACTTGTGAAGATTGGCTGTTGGCCATTGACATCCCGCCCATCAGCTTAACAAGGCTCCCTTGACTCCGTGGCCTGTCCTGCCTTTCTGGTTTTTAGACTTTTTTCGCCTGGCCCTTTTGCCCCGGGGGGGGGCGAGAGATTTCTTTGTAGTGCTGATTTGCTCTCCCAGGTTGCTTGGTTGGCCAAAAAGGGCGTATGCGTTTTTTCCTGAATATATTCAGGAAAAAACGCATACGCCCTTTTTGGCCAACCGCATCATTGTCCACGTTCTGGCGCTTTTCATGTGCTATCGGGGCCATTCCGATGTACCCGTTGACATCCGTTTCCTGCAGTTCTGCCTTACGTTCAGCGCCTCTTCGTAGCCTGACCTCAATATATTTTGGGGCGATAGTTATCGTTTAGAACTCTGCAGGTTTGGGAAGTGCAGTGCCCCTGAGCTCCATTTCCCAAGTCGCTTTTTTGTGAGTGGGACGCCACACGGCTGGATGGCTTCACGCCCTATTGTCGATCCGGGGTGGCAGGCTGAACCGCTGGTGAATTCTTCTTCGTGATGGGAAATGAGAGTGACATGTGCCCGACCAAACACCTCCAGCGAGTCTCTCATTGGTTCCCCCTCTTGCAGTTCATCCTGCGGACAAATTGCAGACGGTACGAAAGAGACATGGAAAGGCGCCGAGTCTCCAAGTGGGGAGATTGTTAGTAAGGGGGCCTGAATGGAGAACACGAGCACCAGGAGATGAAAACTGAGGTGAGTTTCAGAAAGCTTTCCCGATCCCACGGTGTAGCAACCGCTGGGTTTCCAATGAGTGCTTTCGCTGTCGGAAGATTGCGTTGAACCTGGAGAGTTGGGACGCATGGAATGGGGAGCACGCAGGATTCCTTTCAAGGGTCTGCATTTGCTTTCCCAACCTCACCAATCGTCTCAGCCCCAAGAGTGTCCAGCCTTATGTCTTCTGCCGCTGGGGCTGTAGATGTGGTCAATCCTGGTTGCATGCCAGTCCCTGAACGCATTTTGGAAGAATTTCTCTCTGTTTTGCCCTGCTTGTTTCTTCTTTATGTTGGAAATGTATCCTCAGAATGGGTCTGAGCTGATTTTCCCTGCTGGTTTTAGGCCGCTTTACACACACTTGATGCACTTACACAGAGATATCAAGACTTAGCTTTTAAGATGCTTACTAGTCGGATAGATACTTGTGCGATGAACAGGGTCTGGTGAGTCCAGTTGATTGAGCAAGGAGTAGGTCGTGTCCATTCCATATTCGGTTTTCGGAAGGGTATCTGTGCTCATTTCAAACTCGAGTTTTATGCGTCACCCCACCTCACCTTTCCCCTGAAGCAGGCATAAGTGTGTTTTCTAAAAGCGTGACTCTGTTCTGTTTGGGGATTCAGTGCATGGGGAGCGATTTTTACATTCCCTCGATAAGTGATATCATAAGTTTCTTTTTTTGTGGGACTTATTTCACTGAGGATGATCGTACCTAAATCCACTCAGGATGCTGCTACCAGCCTCATGACGTGGATTTCATGGCTGAGTGACACTCCATTGGACCTACGTAGCACCACTTGTCCACTTGTCCACTTGTCTTTGTCCACTTGTCCACTCGTCTTTGTCCACTTGGCTCTTTCCTGGGATATGAAACGTGTACCGGAGTGGAGGTTCTTGTCAAGACAGCAGCCCTCAACTTTGGGGTCCCTGTGTCTGGTTGATTTTTTCATTTTCCCAAGGTCAACGCCCATGTGTGGAAGTGCCCTATGCTCTGTGGTTCTGTGTTTTCCATGGTTTGGGAAAGAGGATACACTTGTGAAGATTGGCTGTTGGCCATTGACATCCCGCCCATCAGCTTAACAAGGCTCCCTTGACTCCGTGGGCTGTCCTGCCTTTCTGGTTTTTAGACTTTTTTCGCCTGGCCCTTTTGCCCCGGGGGGGGGGCGAGAGATTTCTTTGTAGTGCTGATTTGCTCTCCCAGGTTGCTTGGTTGGCCAAAAAGGGCGTATGCGTTTTTTCCTGAATATATTCAGGAAAAAACGCATACGCCCTTTTTGGCCAACCGCATCATTGTCCACGTTCTGGCGCTTTTCATGTGCTATCGGGGCCATTCCGATGTACCCGTTGACATCCGTTTCCTGCAGTTCTGCCTTGCGTTCAGCGCCTCTTCGTAGCCTGACCTCAATATATTTTGGGGCGATAGTTATCGTTTAGAATTCTGCAGGTTTGGGAAGTGCAGTGCCCCTGAGCTCCATTTCCCAAGTCGCTTTTTTGTGAGTGGGACGCCACACGGCTGGATGGCTTCACGCCCTATTGTCGATCCGGGGTGGCAGGCTGAACCGCTGGTGAATTCTTCTTCGTGATGGGAAATGAGAGTGACATGTGCCCGACCAAACACCTCCAGCGAGTCTCTCATTGGTTCCCCCTCTTGCAGTTCATCCTGCGGACAAATTGCAGACGGTACGAAAGAGGCATGGAAAGGCGCCGAGTCTCCAAGTGGGGAGATTGTTAGTAAGGGGGCCTGAATGGAGAACACGAGCACCAGGAGATGAAAACTGAGGTGAGTTTCAGAAAGCTTTCCCGATCCCACGGTGTAGCAACCGCTGGGTTTCCAATGAGTGCTTTCGCTGTCGGAAGATTGCGTTGAACCTGGAGAGTTGGGACCCATGGAATGGGGAGCACGCAGGATTCCTTTCAAGGGTCTGCATTTGCTTTCCCAACCTCACCAATCGTCTCAGCCCCAAGAGTGTCCAGCCTTATGTCTTCTGCCGCTGGGGCTGTAGATGTGGTCAATCCTGGTTGCATGCCAGTCCCTGAACGCATTTTGGAAGAATTTCTCTCTGTTTTGCCCTGCTTGTTTCTTCTTTATGTTGGAAATGTATCCTCAGAATGGGTCTGAGCTGATTTTCCCTGCTGGTTTTAGGCCGCTTTACACACACTTGATGCACTTACACAGAGATATCAAGACTTAGCTTTGAAGATGCTTACTAGTCGGATAGATACTTGTGCCATGAACAGGGTCTGGTGAGTCCAGTTGATTGAGCAAGGAGTAGGTCGTGTCCATTCCATATTCGGTTTTCGGAAGGGTATCCGTGCTCATTTCAAACTCGAGTTTTATGCGTCACCCCACCTCACCTTTCCCCTGAAGCAGGCATAAGTGTGTTTTCTAAAAGCGTGACTCTGTTCTGTTTGGGGATTCAGTGCATGGGGAGCGATTTTTACATTCCCTCGATAAGTGATATCATAAGTTTCTTTTTTTGTGGGACTTATTTCACTGAGGATGATCGTACCTAAATCCACTCAGGATGCTGCTACCAGCCTCATGACGTGGATTTCATGGCTGAGTGACACTCCATTGGACCTACGTAGCACCACTTGTCCACTTGTCCACTTCTCTGTGTCCACTTGTCCACTCGTCTTTGTCCACTTGGCTCTTTCCTGGGATATGAAACGTGTACCGGAGTGGAGGTTCTTGTCAAGACAGCAGCCCTCAACTTTGGGGTCCCTGTGTCTGGTTGATTTTTTCATTTTCCCAAGGTCAACGCCCATGTGTGGAAGTGCCCTATGCTCTGTGGTTCTGTGTTTTACATGGTTTGGGAAAGAGGATACACTTGTGAAGATTGGCTGTTGGCCATTGACATCCCGCCCATCAGCTTAACAAGGCTCCCTTGACTCCGTGGGCTGTCCTGCCTTTCTGGTTTTTAGACTTTTTTCGCCTGGCCCTTTTGCCCCGGGGGGGGGGGCGAGAGATTTCTTTGTAGTGCTGATTTGCTCTCCCAGGTTGCTTGGTTGGCCAAAAAGGGCGTATGCGTTTTTTCCTGAATATATTCAGGAAAAAACGCATACGCCCTTTTTGGCCAACCGCATCATTGTCCACGTTCTGGCGCTTTTCATGTGCTATCGGGGCCATTCCGATGTACCCGTTGACATCCGTTTCCTGCAGTTCTGCCTTGCGTTCAGCGCCTCTTCGTAGCCTGACCTCAATATATTTGGGGGCGATAGTTATCGTTTAGAACTCTGCAGGTTTGGGAAGTGCAGTGCCCCTGAGCTCCATTTCCCAAGTCGCTTTTTTGTGAGTGGGACGCAACACGGCTGGATGGCTTCACGCCCTATTGTCGATCCGGGGTGGCAGGCTGAACCGCTGGTGAATTCTTCTTCGTGATGGGAAATGAGAGTGACATGTGCCCGACCAAACACCTCCAGCGAGTCTCTCATTGGTTCCCCCTCTTGCAGTTCATCCTGCGGACAAATTGCAGACGGTACGAAAGAGGCATGGAAAGGCGCCGAGTCTCCAAGTGGGGAGATTGTTAGTAAGGGGGCCTGAATGGAGAACACGAGCACCAGGAGATGAAAACTGAGGTGAGTTTCAGAAAGCTTTCCCGATCTCACGGTGTAGCATCCGCTGGGTTTCCAATGAGTGCTTTCGCTGTCGGAAGATTGCGTTGAACCTGGAGAGTTGGGACCCATGGAATGGGGAGCACGCAGGATTCCTTTCAAGGGTCTGCATTTGCTTTCCCAACCTCACCAATCGTCTCAGCCCCAAGAGTGTCCAGCCTTATGTCTTCTGCCGCTGGGGCTGTAGATGTGGTCAATCCTGGTTGCATGCCAGTCCCTGAACGCATTTTGGAAGAATTTCTCTCTGTTTTGCCCTGCTTGTTTCTTCTTTATGTTGGAAATGTATCCTCAGAATGGGTCTGAGCTGATTTTCCCTGCTGGTTTTAGGCCGCTTGACACACACTTGATGCACTTACACAGAGATATCAAGACTTAGCTTTGAAGATGCTTACTAGTCGGATAGATACTTGTGCGATGAACAGGGTCTGGTGAGTCCAGTTGATTGAGCAAGGAGTAGGTCGTGTCCATTCCATATTCGGTTTTCGGAAGGGTATCTGTGCTCATTTCAAACTCGAGTTTTATGCGTCACCCCACCTCACCTTTCCCCTGAAGCAGGCATAAGTGTGTTTTCTAAAAGCGTGACTCTGTTCTGTTTGGGGATTCAGTGCATGGGGAGCGATTTTTACATTCCCTCGATAAGTGATATCATAAGTTTCTTTTTTTGTGGGACTTATTTCACTGAGGATGATCGTACCTAAATCCACTCAGGATGCTGCTACCAGCCTCATGACGTGGATTTCATGGCTGAGTGACACTCCGTTGGACCTACGTAGCACCACTTGTCCACTTGTCCACTTGTCTTTGTCCACTTGTCCACTTGGCTCTT
The DNA here is from genome assembly GCF_026419965.1 of Kogia breviceps. Classification (NCBI taxonomy): domain Eukaryota; kingdom Metazoa; phylum Chordata; class Mammalia; order Artiodactyla; family Physeteridae; genus Kogia; species Kogia breviceps. Next base: position 79,360,113 of record NC_081317.1, read on the forward strand.
TCCTGGGATATGAAACGTGTACCGGAGTGGAGGTTCTTGTCAAGACAGCAGCCCTCAACTTTGGGGTCCCTGTGTCTGGTTGATTTTTTCATTTTCCCAAGGTCAACGCCCATGTGTGGAAGTGCCCTATGCTCTGTGGTTCTGTGTTTTACATGGTTTGGGAAAGAGGATACACTTGTGAAGATTGGCTGTTGGCCATTGACATCCCGCCCATCAGCTTAACAAGGCTCCCTTGACTCCGTGGGCTGTCCTGCCTTTCTGGTTTTTAGACTTTTTTCGCCTGGCCCTTTTGCCCCGGGGGGGGGGCGAGAGATTTCTTTGTAGTGCTGATTTGCTCTCCCAGGTTGCTTGGTTGGCCAAAAAGGGCGTATGCGTTTTTTCCTGAATATATTCAGGAAAAAACGCATACGCCCTTTTTGGCCAACCGCATCATTGTCCACGTTCTGGCGCTTTTCATGTGCTATCGGGGCCATTCCGATGTACCCGTTGACATCCGTTTCCTGCAGTTCTGCCTTGCGTTCAGCGCCTCTTCGTAGCCTGACCTCAATATATTTGGGGGCGATAGTTATCGTTTAGAACTCTGCAGGTTTGGGAAGTGCAGTGCCCCTGAGCTCCATTTCCCAAGTCGCTTTTTTGTGAGTGGGACGCAACACGGCTGGATGGCTTCACGCCCTATTGTCGATCCGGGGTGGCAGGCTGAACCGCTGGTGAATTCTTCTTCGTGATGGGAAATGAGAGTGACATGTGCCCGACCAAACACCTCCAGCGAGTCTCTCATTGGTTCCCCCTCTTGCAGTTCATCCTGCGGACAAATTGCAGACGGTACGAAAGAGGCATGGAAAGGCGCCGAGTCTCCAAGTGGGGAGATTGTTAGTAAGGGGGCCTGAATGGAGAACACGAGCACCAGGAGATGAAAACTGAGGTGAGTTTCAGAAAGCTTTCCCGATCCCACGGTGTAGCATCCGCTGGGTTTCCAATGAGTGCTTTCGCTGTCGGAAGATTGCGTTGAACCTGGAGAGTTGGGACCCATGGAATGGGGAGCACGCAGGATTCCTTTCAAGGGTCTGCATTTGCTTTCCCAACCTCACCAATCGTCTCAGCCCCAAGAGTGTCCAGCCTTATGTCTTCTGCCGCTGGGGCTGTAGATGTGGTCAATCCTGGTTGCATGCCAGTCCCTGAACGCATTTTGGAAGAATTTCTCTCTGTTTTGCCCTGCTTGTTTCTTCTTTATGTTGGAAATGTATCCTCAGAATGGGTCTGAGCTGATTTTCCCTGCTGGTTTTAGGCCGCTTGACACACACTTGATGCACTTACACAGAGATATCAAGACTTAGCTTTGAAGATGCTTACTAGTCGGATAGATACTTGTGCGATGAACAGGGTCTGGTGAGTCCAGTTGATTGAGCAAGGAGTAGGTCGTGTCCATTCCATATTCGGTTTTCGGAAGGGTATCTGTGCTCATTTCAAACTCGAGTTTTATGCGTCACCCCACCTCACCTTTCCCCTGAAGCAGGCATAAGTGTGTTTTCTAAAAGCGTGACTCTGTTCTGTTTGGGGATTCAGTGCATGGGGAGCGATTTTTACATTCCCTCGATAAGTGATATCATAAGTTTCTTTTTTTGTGGGACTTATTTCACTGAGGATGATCGTACCTAAATCCACTCAGGATGCTGCTACCAGCCTCATGACGTGGATTTCATGGCTGAGTGACACTCCATTGGACCTACGTAGCACCACTTGTCCACTTGTCCACTTGTCTTTGTCCACTTGTCCACTCGTCTTTGTCCACTTGGCTCTTTCCTGGGATATGAAACGTGTACCGGAGTGGAGGTTCTTGTCAAGACAGCAGCCCTCAACTTTGGGGTCCCTGTGTCTGGTTGATTTTTTCATTTTCCCAAGGTCAACGCCCATGTGTGGAAGTGCCCTATGCTCTGTGGTTCTGTGTTTTACATGGTTTGGGAAAGAGGATACACTTGTGAAGATTGGCTGTTGGCCATTGACATCCCGCCCATCAGCTTAACAAGGCTCCCTTGACTCCGTGGCCTGTCCTGCCTTTCTGGTTTTTAGACTTTTTTCGCCTGGCCCTTTTGCCCCGGGGGGGGCGAGAGATTTCTTTGTAGTGCTGATTTACTCTCCAGGTTGCTTGGTTGGCCAAAAAGGGCGTATGCGTTTTTTCCTGAATATATTCAGGAAAAAACGCATACGCCCTTTTTGGCCAACCGCATCATTGTCCACGTTCTGGCGCTTTTCATGTGCTATCGGGGCCATTCCGATGTACCCGTTGACATCCGTTTCCTGCAGTTCTGCCTTGCGTTCAGCGCCTCTTCGTAGCCTGACCTCAATATATTTTGGGGGGATAGTTATCGTTTAGAACTCTGCAGGTTTGGGAAGTGCAGTGCCCCTGAGCTCCATTTCCCAATTCGCTTTTTTGTGAGTGGGACGCAACACGGCTGGATTGCTTCACGCCCTATTGTCGATCCGGGGTGGCAGGCTGAACCTGTGGTGAATTCTTCTTCGTGATGGGAAATGAGAGTGACATGTACCCGACCAAACACCTCCAGCGAGTCTCTCATTGGTTCCCCCTCTTGCAGTTCATCCTGCGGACAAATTGCAGACGGTACGAAAGAGGCATGGAAAGGCGCCGAGTCTCCAAGTGGGGAGATTGTTAGTAAGGGGGCCTGAATGGAGAACACGAGCACCAGGAGATGAAAACTGAGGTGAGTTTCAGAAAGCTTTCCCGATCTCACGGTGTAGCATCCGCTGGGTTTCCAATGAGTGCTTTCGCTGTCGGAAGATTGCGTTGAACCTGGAGAGTTGGGACCCATGGAATGGGGAGCACGCAGGATTCCTTTCAAGGGTCTGCATTTGCTTTCCCAACCTCACCAATCGTCTCAGCCCCAAGAGTGTCCAGCCTTATGTCTTCTGCCGCTGGGGCTGTAGATGTGGTCAATCCTGGTTGCATGCCAGTCCCTGAACGCATTTTGGAAGAATTTCTCTCTGTTTTGCCCTGCTTGTTTCTTCTTTATGTTGGAAATGTATCCTCAGAATGGGTCTGAGCTGATTTTCCCTGCTGGTTTTAGGCCGCTTTACACACACTTGATGCACTTACACAGAGATATCAAGACTTAGCTTTGAAGATGCTTACTAGTCGGATAGATACTTGTGCGATGAACAGGGTCTGGTGAGTCCAGTTGATTGAGCAAGGAGTAGGTCGTGTCCATTCCATATTCGGTTTTCGGAAGGGTATCTGTGCTCATTTCAAACTCGAGTTTTATGCGTCACCCCACCTCACCTTTCCCCTGAAGCAGGCATAAGTGTGTTTTCTAAAAGCGTGACTCTGTTCTGTTTGGGGATTCAGTGCATGGGGAGCGATTTTTACATTCCCTCGATAAGTGATATCATAAGTTTCTTTTTTTGTGGGACTTATTTCACTGAGGATGATCGTACCTAAATCCACTCAGGATGCTGCTACCAGCCTCATGACGTGGATTTCATGGCTGAGTGACACTCCATTGGACCTACGTAGCACCACTTGTCCACTTGTCCACTTGTCTTTGTCCACTTGTCCACTCGTCTTTGTCCACTTGGCTCTTTCCTGGGATATGAAACGTGTACCGGAGTGGAGGTTCTTGTCAAGACAGCAGCCCTCAACTTTGGGGTCCCTGTGTCTGGTTGATTTTTTCATTTTCCCAAGGTCAACGCCCATGTGTGGAAGTGCCCTATGCTCTGTGGTTCTGTGTTTTACATGGTTTGGGAAAGAGGATACACTTGTGAAGATTGGCTGTTGGCCATTGACATCCCGCCCATCAGCTTAACAAGGCTCCCTTGACTCCGTGGGCTGTCCTGCCTTTCTGGTTTTTAGACTTTTTTCGCCTGGCCCTTTTGCCCCGGGGGTGGCCGAGAGATTTCTTTGTAGTGCTGATTTGCTCTCCCAGGTTGCTTGGTTGGCCAAAAAGGGCGTATGCGTTTTTTCCTGAATATATTCAGGAAAAAACGCATACGCCCTTTTTGGCCAACCGCATCATTGTCCACGTTCTGGCGCTTTTCATGTGCTATCGGGGCCATTCCGATGTACCCGTTGACATCCGTTTCCTGCAGTTCTGCCTTGCGTTCAGCGCCTCTTCGTAGCCTGACCTCAATATATTTTGGGGCGATAGTTATCGTTTAGAACTCTGCAGGTTTGGGAAGTGCAGTGCCCCTGAGCTCCATTTCCCAAGTCGCTTTTTTGTGAGTGAGACGCCACACGGCTGGATGGCTTCACGCCCTATTGTCGATCCGGGGTGGCAGGCTGAACCGCTGTTGAATTCTTCTTCGTGATGGGAAATGAGAGTGACATGTGCCCGACCAAACACCTCCAGCGAGTCTCTCATTGGTTCCCCCTCTTGCAGTTCATCCTGCGGACAAATTGCAGACGGTACGAAAGAGGCATGGAAAGGCGCCGAGTCTCCAAGTGGGGAGATTGTTAGTAAGGGGGCCTGAATGGAGAACACGAGCACCAGGAGATGAAAACTGAGGTGAGTTTCAGAAAGCTTTCCCGATCCCACGGTGTAGCAACCGCTGGGTTTCCAATGAGTGCTTTCGCTGTCGGAAGATTGCGTTGAACCTGGAGAGTTGGGACCCATGGAATGGGGAGCACGCAGGATTCCTTTCAAGGGTCTGCATTTGCTTTCCCAACCTCACCAATCGTCTCAGCCCCAAGAGTGTCCAGCCTTATGTCTTCTGCCGCTGGGGCTGTAGATGTGGTCAATCCTGGTTGCATGCCAGTCCCTGAACGCATTTTGGAAGAATTTCTCTCTGTTTTGCCCTGCTTGTTTCTTCTTTATGTTGGAAATGTATCCTCAGAATGGGTCTGAGCTGATTTTCCCTGCTGGTTTTAGGCCGCTTTACACACACTTGATGCACTTACACAGAGATATCAAGACTTAGCTTTGAAGATGCTTACTAGTCGGATAGATACTTGTGCGATGAACAGGGTCTGGTGAGTCCAGTTGATTGAGCAAGGAGTAGGTCGTGTCCATTCCATATTCGGTTTTCGGAAGGGTATCTGTGCTCATTTCAAACTCGAGTTTTATGCGTCACCCCACCTCACCTTTCCCCTGAAGCAGGCATAAGTGTGTTTTCTAAAAGCGTGACTCTGTTCTGTTTGGGGATTCAGTGCATGGGGAGCGATTTTTACATTCCCTCGATAAGTGATATCATAAGTTTCTTTTTTTGTGGGACTTATTTCACTGAGGATGATCGTACCTAAATCCACTCAGGATGCTGCTACCAGCCTCATGACGTGGATTTCATGGCTGAGTGACACTCCATTGGACCTACGTAGCACCACTTGTCCACTTGTCCACTTGTCTTTGTCCACTTGTCCACTCGTCTTTGTCCACTTGGCTCTTTCCTGGGATATGAAACGTGTACCGGAGTGGAGGTTCTTGTCAAGACAGCAGCCCTCAACTTTGGGGTCCCTGTGTCTGGTTGATTTTTTCATTTTCCCAAGGTCAACGCCCATGTGTGGAAGTGCCCTATGCTCTGTGGTTCTGTGTTTTCCATGGTTTGGGAAAGAGGATACACTTGTGAAGATTGGCTGTTGGCCATTGACATCCCGCCCATCAGCTTAACAAGGCTCCCTTGACTCCGTGGCCTGTCCTGCCTTTCTGGTTTTTAGACTTTTTTCGCCTGGCCCTTTTGCCCCGGGGGGGGGCGAGAGATTTCTTTGTAGTGCTGATTTGCTCTCCCAGGTTGCTTGGTTGGCCAAAAAGGGCGTATGCGTTTTTTCCTGAATATATTCAGGAAAAAACGCATACGCCCTTTTTGGCCAACCGCATCATTGTCCACGTTCTGGCGCTTTTCATGTGCTATCGGGGCCATTCCGATGTACCCGTTGACATCCGTTTCCTGCAGTTCTGCCTTGCGTTCAGCGCCTCTTCGTAGCCTGACCTCAATATATTTTGGGGCGATAGTTATCGTTTAGAACTCTGCAGGTTTGGGAAGTGCAGTGCCCCTGAGCTCCATTTCCCAAGTCGCTTTTTTGTGAGTGGGACGCAACACGGCTGGATGGCTTCACGCCCTATTGTCGATCCGGGGTGGCAGGCTGAACCGCTGGTGAATTCTTCTTCGTGATGGGAAATGAGAGTGACATGTGCCCGACCAAACACCTCCAGCGAGTCTCTCATTGGTTCCCCCTCTTGCAGTTCATCCTGCGGACAAATTGCAGACGGTACGAAAGAGGCATGGAAAGGCGCCGAGTCTCCAAGTGGGGAGATTGTTAGTAAGGGGGCCTGAATGGAGAACACGAGCACCAGGAGATGAAAACTGAGGTGAGTTTCAGAAAGCTTTCCCGATCCCACGGTGTAGCAACCGCTGGGTTTCCAATGAGTGCTTTCGCTGTCGGAAGATTGCGTTGAACCTGGAGAGTTGGGACCCATGGAATGGGGAGCACGCAGGATTCCTTTCAAGGGTCTGCATTTGCTTTCCCAACCTCACCAATCGTCTCAGCCCCAAGAGTGTCCAGCCTTATGTCTTCTGCCGCTGGGGCTGTAGATGTGGTCAATCCTGGTTGCATGCCAGTCCCTGAACGCATTTTGGAAGAATTTCTCTCTGTTTTGCCCTGCTTGTTTCTTCTTTATGTTGGAAATGTATCCTCAGAATGGGTCTGAGCTGATTTTCCCTGCTGGTTTTAGGCCGCTTTACACACACTTGATGCACTTACACAGAGATATCAAGACTTAGCTTTGAAGATGCTTACTAGTCGGATAGATACTTGTGCCATGAAGAGGGTCTGGTGAGTCCAGTTGATTGAGCAAGGAGTAGGTCGTGTCCATTCCATATTCGGTTTTCGGAAGGGTATCTGTGCTCATTTCAAACTCGAGTTTTATGCGTCACCCCACCTCACCTTTCCCCTGAAGCAGGCATAAGTGTGTTTTCTAAAAGCGTGACTCTGTTCTGTTTGGGGATTCAGTGCATGGGGAGCGATTTTTACATTCCCTCGATAAGTGATATCATAAGTTTCTTTTTTTGTGGGACTTATTTCACTGAGGATGATCGTACCTAAATCCACTCAGGATGCTGCTACCAGCCTCATGACGTGGATTTCATGGCTGAGTGACACTCCATTGGACCTACGTAGCACCACTTGTCCACTTGTCCACTTGTCTTTGTCCACTTGTCCACTCGTCTTTGTCCACTTGGCTCTTTCCTGGGATATGAAACGTGTACCGGAGTGGAGGTTCTTGTCAAGACAGCAGCCCTCAACTTTGGGGTCCCTGTGTCTGGTTGATTTTTTCATTTTCCCAAGGTCAACGCCCATGTGTGGAAGTGCCCTATGCTCTGTGGTTCTGTGTTTTCCATGGTTTGGGAAAGAGGATACACTTGTGAAGATTGGCTGTTGGCCATTGACATCCCGCCCATCAGCTTAACAAGGCTCCCTTGACTCCGTGGGCTGTCCTGCCTTTCTGGTTTTTAGACTTTTTTCGCCTGGCCCTTTTGCCCCGGGGGGGGGCGAGAGATTTCTTTGTAGTGCTGATTTGCTCTCCCAGGTTGCTTGGTTGGCCAAAAAGGGCGTATGCGTTTTTTCCTGAATATATTCAGGAAAAAACGCATACGCCCTTTTTGGCCAACCGCATCATTGTCCACGTTCTGGCGCTTTTCATGTGCTATCGGGGCCATTCCGATGTACCCGTTGACATCCGTTTCCTGCAGTTCTGCCTTGCGTTCAGCGCCTCTTCGTAGCCTGACCTCAATATATTTTGGGGCGATAGTTATCGTTTAGAACTCTGCAGGTTTGGGAAGTGCAGTGCCCCTGAGCTCCATTTCCCAAGTCGCTTTTTTGTGAGTGGGACGCAACACGGCTGGATGGCTTCACGCCCTATTGTCGATCCGGGGTGGCAGGCTGAACCGCTGGTGAATTCTTCTTCGTGATGGGAAATGAGAGTGACATGTGCCCGACCAAACACCTCCAGCGAGTCTCTCATTGGTTCCCCCTCTTGCAGTTCATCCTGCGGACAAATTGCAGACGGTACGAAAGAGGCATGGAAAGGCGCCGAGTCTCCAAGTGGGGAGATTGTTAGTAAGGGGGCCTGAATGGAGAACACGAGCACCAGGAGATGAAAACTGAGGTGAGTTTCAGAAAGCTTTCCCGATCCCACGGTGTAGCAACCGCTGGGTTTCCAATGAGTGCTTTCGCTGTCGGAAGATTGCGTTGAACCTGGAGAGTTGGGACCCATGGAATGGGGAGCACGCAGGATTCCTTTCAAGGGTCTGCATTTGCTTTCCCAACCTCACCAATCGTCTCAGCCCCAAGAGTGTCCAGCCTTATGTCTTCTGCCGCTGGGGCTGTAGATGTGGTCAATCCTGGTTGCATGCCAGTCCCTGAACGCATTTTGGAAGAATTTCTCTCTGTTTTGCCCTGCTTGTTTCTTCTTTATGTTGGAAATGTATCCTCAGAATGGGTCTGAGCTGATTTTCCCTGCTGGTTTTAGGCCGCTTTACACACACTTGATGCACTTACACAGAGATATCAAGACTTAGCTTTGAAGATGCTTACTAGTCGGATAGATACTTGTGCGATGAACAGGGTCTGGTGAGTCCAGTTGATTGAGCAAGGAGTAGGTCGTGTCCATTCCATATTCGGTTTTCGGAAGGGTATCTGTGCTCATTTCAAACTCGAGTTTTATGCGTCACCCCACCTCACCTTTCCCCTGAAGCAGGCATAAGTGTGTTTTCTAAAAGCGTGACTCTGTTCTGTTTGGGGATTCAGTGCATGGGGAGCGATTTTTACATTCCCTCGATAAGTGATATCATAAGTTTCTTTTTTTGTGGGACTTATTTCACTGAGGATGATCGTACCTAAATCCACTCAGGATGCTGCTACCAGCCTCATGACGTGGATTTCATGGCTGAGTGACACTCCATTGGACCTACGTAGCACCACTTGTCCACTTGTCCACTTGTCTTTGTCCACTTGTCCACTCGTCTTTGTCCACTTGGCTCTTTCCTGGGATATGAAACGGGTACCGGAGTGGAGGTTCTTGTCAAGACAGCAGCCCTCAACTTTGGGGTCCCTGTGTCTGGTTGATTTTTTCATTTTCCCAAGGTCAACGCCCATGTGTGGAAGTGCCCTATGCTCTGTGGTTCTGTGTTTTACATGGTTTGGGAAAGAGGATACACTTGTGAAGATTGGCTGTTGGCCATTGACATCCCGCCCATCAGCTTAACAAGGCTCCCTTGACTCCGTGGGCTGTCCTGCCTTTCTGGTTTTTAGACTTTTTTCGCCTGGCCCTTTTGCCCCGGGGGGGGGCGAGAGATTTCTTTGTAGTGCTGATTTGCTCTCCCAGGTTGCTTGGTTGGCCAAAAAGGGCGTATGCGTTTTTTCCTGAATATATTCAGGAAAAAACGCATACGCCCTTTTTGGCCAACCGCATCATTGTCCACGTTCTGGCGCTTTTCATGTGCTATCGGGGCCATTCCGATGTACCCGTTGACATCCGTTTCCTGCAGTTCTGCCTTGCGTTCAGCGCCTCTTCGTAGCCTGACCTCAATATATTTTGGGGCGATAGTTATCGTTTAGAACTCTGCAGGTTTGGGAAGTGCAGTGCCCCTGAGCTCCATTTCCCAAGTCGCTTTTTTGTGAGTGGGACGCAACACGGCTGGATGGCTTCACGCCCTATTGTCGATCCGGGGTGGCAGGCTGAACCGCTGTTGAATTCTTCTTCGTGATGGGAAATGAGAGTGACATGTGCCCGACCAAACACCTCCAGCGAGTCTCTCATTGGTTCCCCCTCTTGCAGTTCATCCTGCGGACAAATTGCAGACGGTACGAAAGAGGCATGGAAAGGCGCCGAGTCTCCAAGTGGGGAGATTGTTAGTAAGGGGGCCTGAATGGAGAACACGAGCACCAGGAGATGAAAACTGAGGTGAGTTTCAGAAAGCTTTCCCGATCCCACGGTGTAGCAACCGCTGGGTTTCCAATGAGTGCTTTCGCTGTCGGAAGATTGCGTTGAACCTGGAGAGTTGGGACCCATGGAATGGGGAGCACGCAGGATTCCTTTCAAGGGTCTGCATTTGCTTTCCCAACCTCACCAATCGTCTCAGCCCCAAGAGTGTCCAGCCTTATGTCTTCTGCCGCTGGGGCTGTAGATGTGGTCAATCCTGGTTGCATGCCAGTCCCTGAACGCATTTTGGAAGAATTTCTCTCTGTTTTGGCCTGCTTGTTTCTTCTTTATGTTGGAAATGTATCCTCAGAATGGGTCTGAGCTGATTTTCCCTGCTGGTTTTAGGCCGCTTTACACACACTTGATGCACTTACACAGAGATATCAAGACTTAGCTTTGAAGATGCTTACTAGTCGGACAGATACTTGTGCCATGAACAGGGTCTGGTGAGTCCAGTTGATTGAGCAAGGAGTAGGTCGTGTCCATTCCATATTCGGTTTTCGGAAGGGTATCTGTGCTCATTTCAAACTCGAGTTTTATGCGTCACCCCACCTCACCTTTCCCCTGAAGCAGGCATAAGTGTGTTTTCTAAAAGCGTGACTCTGTTCTGTTTGGGGATTCAGTGCTTGGGGAGCGATTTTTACATTCCCTCGATAAGTGATATCGTAAGTTTCTTTTTTTGTGGGACTTATTTCACTGAGGATGATCGTACCTAAATCCACTCAGGATGCTGCTACCAGCCTCATGACGTGGATTTCATGGCTGAGTGACACTCCATTGGACCTACGTAGCACCACTTGTCCACTTGTCCACTTGTCTTTGTCCACTTGTCCACTCGTCTTTGTCCACTTGGCTCTTTCCTGGGATATGAAACGTGTACCGGAGTGGAGGTTCTTGTCAAGACATTAGCCCTCAACTTTGGGGTCCCTGTGTCTGGTTGATTTTTTCATTTTCCCAAGGTCAACGCCCATGTGTGGAAGTGCCCTATGCTCTGTGGTTCTGTGTTTTACATGGTTTGGGAAAGAGGATACACTTGTGAAGATTGGCTGTTGGCCATTGACATCCCGCCCATCAGCTTAACAAGGCTCCCTTGACTCCGTGGGCTGTCCTGCCTTTCTGGTTTTTAGACTTTTTTCGCCTGGCCCTTTTGCCCCGGGGGGGGGCGAGAGATTTCTTTGTAGTGCTGATTTGCTCTCCCAGGTTGCTTGGTTGGCCAAAAAGGGCGTATGCGTTTTTTCCTGAATATATTCAGGAAAAAACGCATACGCCCTTTTTGGCCAACCGCATCATTGTCCACGTTCTGGCGCTTTTCATGTGCTATCGGGGCCATTCCGATGTACCCGTTGACATCCGTTTCCTGCAGTTCTGCCTTGCGTTCAGCGCCTCTTCGTAGCCTGACCTCAATATATTTTGGGGCGATAGTTATCGTTTAGAACTCTGCAGGTTTGGGAAGTGCAGTGCCCCTGAGCTCCATTTCCCAAGTCGCTTTTTTGTGAGTGGGACGCAACACGGCTGGATGGCTTCACGCCCTATTGTCGATCCGGGGTGGCAGGCTGAACCGCTGGTGAATTCTTCTTCGTGATGGGAAATGAGAGTGACATGTGCCCGACCAAACACCTCCAGCGAGTCTCTCATTGGTTCCCCCTCTTGCAGTTCATCCTGCGGACAAATTGCAGACGGTACGAAAGAGGCATGGAAAGGCGCCGAGTCTCCAAGTGGGGAGATTGTTAGTAAGGGGGCCTGAATGGAGAACACGAGCACCAGGAGATGAAAACTGAGGTGAGTTTCAGAAAGCTTTCCCGATCCCACGGTGTAGCATCCGCTGGGTTTCCAATGAGTGCTTTCGCTGTCGGAAGATTGCGTTGAACCTGGAGAGTTGGGACCCATGGAATGGGGAGCACGCAGGATTCCTTTCAAGGGTCTGCATTTGCTTTCCCAACCTCACCAATCGTCTCAGCCCCAAGAGTGTCCAGCCTTATGTCTTCTGCCGCTGGGGCTGTAGATGTGGTCAATCCTGGTTGCATGCCAGTCCCTGAACGCATTTTGGAAGAATTTCTCTCTGTTTTGCCCTGCTTGTTTCTTCTTTATGTTGGAAATGTATCCTCAGAATGGGTCTGAGCTGATTTTCCCTGCTGGTTTTAGGCCGCTTTACACACACTTGATGCACTTACACAGAGATATCAAGACTTAGCTTTGAAGATGCTTACTAGTCGGATAGATACTTGTGCGATGAACAGGGTCTGGTGAGTCCAGTTGATTGAGCAAGGAGTAGGTCGTGTCCATTCCATATTCGGTTTTCGGAAGGGTATCTGTGCTCATTTCAAACTCGAGTTTTATGCGTCACCCCACCTCACCTTTCCCCTGAAGCAGGCATAAGTGTGTTTTCTAAAAGCGTGACTCTGTTCTGTTTGGGGATTCAGTGCATGGGGAGCGATTTTTACATTCCCTCGATAAGTGATATCATAAGTTTCTTTTTTTGTGGGACTTATTTCACTGAGGATGATCGTACCTAAATCCACTCAGGATGCTGCTACCAGCCTCATGACGTGGATTTCATGGCTGAGTGACACTCCATTGGACCTACGTAGCACCACTTGTCCACTTGTCCACTTGTCTTTGTCCACTTGTCCACTCGTCTTTGTCCACTTGGCTCTTTCCTGGGATATGAAACGGGTACCGGAGTGGAGGTTCTTGTCAAGACAGCAGCCCTCAACTTTGGGGTCCCTGTGTCTGGTTGATTTTTTCATTTTCCCAAGGTCAACGCCCATGTGTGGAAGTGCCCTATGCTCTGTGGTTCTGTGTTTTACATGGTTTGGGAAAGAGGATACACTTGTGAAGATTGGCTGTTGGCCATTGACATCCCGCCCATCAGCTTAACAAGGCTCCCTTGACTCCGTGGGCTGTCCTGCCTTTCTGGTTTTTAGACTTTTTTCGCCTGGCCCTTTTGCCCCGGGGGGGGGCGAGAGATTTCTTTGTAGTGCTGATTTGCTCTCCCAGGTTGCTTGGTTGGCCAAAAAGGGCGTATGCGTTTTTTCCTGAATATATTCAGGAAAAAACGCATACGCCCTTTTTGGCCAACCGCATCATTGTCCACGTTCTGGCGCTTTTCATGTGCTATCGGGGCCATTCCGATGTACCCGTTGACATCCGTTTCCTGCAGTTCTGCCTTGCGTTCAGCGCCTCTTCGTAGCCTGACCTCAATATATTTTGGGGCGATAGTTATCGTTTAGAACTCTGCAGGTTTGGGAAGTGCAGTGCCCCTGAGCTCCATTTCCCAAGTCGCTTTTTTGTGAGTGGGACGCAACACGGCTGGATGGCTTCACGCCCTATTGTCGATCCGGGGTGGCAGGCTGAACCGCTGTTGAATTCTTCTTCGTGATGGGAAATGAGAGTGACATGTGCCCGACCAAACACCTCCAGCGAGTCTCTCATTGGTTCCCCCTCTTGCAGTTCATCCTGCGGACAAATTGCAGACGGTACGAAAGAGGCATGGAAAGGCGCCGAGTCTCCAAGTGGGGAGATTGTTAGTAAGGGGGCCTGAATGGAGAACACGAGCACCAGGAGATGAAAACTGAGGTGAGTTTCAGAAAGCTTTCCCGATCCCACGGTGTAGCAACCGCTGGGTTTCCAATGAGTGCTTTCGCTGTCGGAAGATTGCGTTGAACCTGGAGAGTTGGGACCCATGGAATGGGGAGCACGCAGGATTCCTTTCAAGGGTCTGCATTTGCTTTCCCAACCTCACCAATCGTCTCAGCCCCAAGAGTGTCCAGCCTTATGTCTTCTGCCGCTGGGGCTGTAGATGTGGTCAATCCTGGTTGCATGCCAGTCCCTGAACGCATTTTGGAAGAATTTCTCTCTGTTTTGCCCTGCTTGTTTCTTCTTTATGTTGGAAATGTATCCTCAGAATGGGTCTGAGCTGATTTTCCCTGCTGGTTTTAGGCCGCTTTACACACACTTGATGCACTTACACAGAGATATCAAGACTTAGCTTTGAAGATGCTTACTAGTCGGACAGATACTTGTGCCATGAACAGGGTCTGGTGAGTCCAGTTGATTGAGCAAGGAGTAGGTCGTGTCCATTCCATATTCGGTTTTCGGAAGGGTATCTGTGCTCATTTCAAACTCGAGTTTTATGCGTCACCCCACCTCACCTTTCCCCTGAAGCAGGCATAAGTGTGTTTTCTAAAAGCGTGACTCTGTTCTGTTTGGGGATTCAGTGCATGGGGAGCGATTTTTACATTCCCTCGATAAGTGATATCGTAAGTTTCTTTTTTTGTGGGACTTATTTCACTGAGGATGATCGTACCTACATCCACTCAGGATGCTGCTACCAGCCTCATGACGTGGATTTCATGGCTGAGTGACACTCCATTGGACCTACGTAGCACCACTTGTCCACTTGTCCACTTCTCTGTGTCCACTTGTCCACTCGTCTTTGTCCACTTGGCTCTTTCCTGGGATATGAAACGTGTACCGGAGTGGAGGTTCTTGTCAAGACATTAGCCCTCAACTTTGGGGTCCCTGTGTCTGGTTGATTTTTTCATTTTCCCAAGGTCAACGCCCATGTGTGGAAGTGCCCTATGCTCTGTGGTTCTGTGTTTTACATGGTTTGGGAAAGAGGATACACTTGTGAAGATTGGCTGTTGGCCATTGACATCCCGCCCATCAGCTTAACAAGGCTCCCTTGACTCCGTGGGCTGTCCTGCCTTTCTGGTTTTTAGACTTTTTTCGCCTGGCCCTTTTGCCCCGGGGGGGGGCGAGAGATTTCTTTGTAGTGCTGATTTGCTCTCCCAGGTTGCTTGGTTGGCCAAAAAGGGCGTATGCGTTTTTTCCTGAATATATTCAGGAAAAAACGCATACGCCCTTTTTGGCCAACCGCATCATTGTCCACGTTCTGGCGCTTTTCATGTGCTATCGGGGCCATTCCGATGTACCCGTTGACATCCGTTTCCTGCAGTTCTGCCTTGCGTTCAGCGCCTCTTCGTAGCCTGACCTCAATATATTTTGGGGCGATAGTTATCGTTTAGAACTCTGCAGGTTTGGGAAGTGCAGTGCCCCTGAGCTCCATTTCCCAAGTCGCTTTTTTGTGAGTGGGACGCAACACGGCTGGATGGCTTCACGCCCTATTGTCGATCCGGGGTGGCAGGCTGAACCGCTGGTGAATTCTTCTTCGTGATGGGAAATGAGAGTGACATGTGCCCGACCAAACACCTCCAGCGAGTCTCTCATTGGTTCCCCCTCTTGCAGTTCATCCTGCGGACAAATTGCAGACGGTACGAAAGAGGCATGGAAAGGCGCCGAGTCTCCAAGTGGGGAGATTGTTAGTAAGGGGGCCTGAATGGAGAACACGAGCACCAGGAGATGAAAACTGAGGTGAGTTTCAGAAAGCTTTCCCGATCCCACGGTGTAGCATCCGCTGGGTTTCCAATGAGTGCTTTCGCTGTCGGAAGATTGCGTTGAACCTGGAGAGTTGGGACCCATGGAATGGGGAGCACGCAGGATTCCTTTCAAGGGTCTGCATTTGCTTTCCCAACCTCACCAATCGTCTCAGCCCCAAGAGTGTCCAGCCTTATGTCTTCTGCCGCTGGGGCTGTAGATGTGGTCAATCCTGGTTGCATGCCAGTCCCTGAACGCATTTTGGAAGAATTTCTCTCTGTTTTGCCCTGCTTGTTTCTTCTTTATGTTGGAAATGTATCCTCAGAATGGGTCTGAGCTGATTTTCCCTGCTGGTTTTAGGCCGCTTTACACACACTTGATGCACTTACACAGAGATATCAAGACTTAGCTTTGAAGATGCTTACTAGTCGGATAGATACTTGTGCGATGAACAGGGTCTGGTGAGTCCAGTTGATTGAGCAAGGAGTAGGTCGTGTCCATTCCATATTCGGTTTTCGGAAGGGTATCTGTGCTCATTTCAAACTCGAGTTTTATGCGTCACCCCACCTCACCTTTCCCCTGAAGCAGGCATAAGTGTGTTTTCTAAAAGCGTGACTCTGTTCTGTTTGGGGATTCAGTGCATGGGGAGCGATTTTTACATTCCCTCGATAAGTGATATCGTAAGTTTCTTTTTTTGTGGGAGTTATTTCACTGAGGATGATCGTACCTACATCCACTCAGGATGCTGCTACCAGCCTCATGACGTGGATTTCATGGCTGAGTGACACTCCATTGGACCTACGTAGCACCACTTGTCCACTTGTCCACTTGTCTTTGTCCACTTGTCCACTCGTCTTTGTCCACTTGGCTCTTTCCTGGGATATGAAACGTGTACCGGAGTGGAGGTTCTTGTCAAGACAGCAGCCCTCAACTTTGGGGTCCCTGTGTCTGGTTGATTTTTTCATTTTCCCAAGGTCAACGCCCATGTGTGGAAGTGCCCTATGCTCTGTGGTTCTGTGTTTTCCATGGTTTGGGAAAGAGGATACACTTGTGAAGATTGGCTGTTGGCCATTGACATCCCGCCCATCAGCTTAACAAGGCTCCCTTGACTCCGTGGGCTGTCCTGCCTTTCTGGTTTTTAGACTTTTTTCGCCTGGCCCTTTTGCCCCGGGGGGGGGGGGGGGCGAGAGATTTCTTTGTAGTGCTGATTTGCTCTCCCAGGTTGCTTGGTTGGCCAAAAAGGGCGTATGCGTTTTTTCCTGAATATATTCAGGAAAAAACGCATACGCCCTTTTTGGCCAACCGCATCATTGTCCACGTTCTGGCGCTTTTCATGTGCTATCGGGGCCATTCCGATGTACCCGTTGACATCCGTTTCCTGCAGTTCTGCCTTGCGTTCAGCGCCTCTTCGTAGCCTGACCTCAATATATTTTGGGGCGATAGTTATCGTTTAGAACTCTGCAGGTTTGGGAAGTGCAGTGCCCCTGAGCTCCATTTCCCAAGTCGCTTTTTTGTGAGTGGGACGCAACACGGCTGGATGGCTTCACGCCCTATTGTCGATCCGGGGTGGCAGGCTGAACCTCTGGTGAATTCTTCTTCGTGATGGGAGATGAGAGTGACATGTGCCCGACCAAACACCTCCAGCGAGTCTCTCATTGGTTCCCCCTCTTGCAGTTCATCCTGCGGACAAATTGCAGACGGTACGAAAGAGGCATGGAAAGGCGCCGAGTCTCCAAGTGGGGAGATTGTTAGTAAGGGGGCCTGAATGGAGAACACGAGCACCAGGAGATGAAAACTGAGGTGAGTTTCAGAAAGCTTTCCCGATCCCACGGTGTAGCATCCGCTGGGTTTCCAATGAGTGCTTTCGCTGTCGGAAGATTGCGTTGAACCTGGAGAGTTGGGACCCATGGAATGGGGAGCACGCAGGATTCCTTTCAAGGGTCTGCATTTGCTTTCCCAACCTCACCAATCGTCTCAGCCCCAAGAGTGTCCAGCCTTATGTCTTCTGCCGCTGGGGCTGTAGATGTGGTCAATCCTGGTTGCATGCCAGTCCCTGAACGCATTTTGGAAGAATTTCTCTCTGTTTTGCCCTGCTTGTTTCTTCTTTATGTTGGAAATGTATCCTCAGAATGGGTCTGAGCTGATTTTCCCTGCTGGTTTTAGGCCGCTTTACACACACTTGATGCACTTACACAGAGATATCAAGACTTAGCTTTTAAGATGCTTACTAGTCGGATAGATACTTGTGCCATGAACAGGGTCTGGTGAGTCCAGTTGATTGAGCAAGGAGTAGGTCGTGTCCATTCCATATTCGGTTTTCGGAAGGGTATCTGTGCTCATTTCAAACTCGAGTTTTATGCGTCACCCCACCTCACCTTTCCCCTGAAGCAGGCATAAGTGTGTTTTCTAAAAGCGTGACTCTGTTCTGTTTGGGGATTCAGTGCATGGGGAGCGATTTTTACATTCCCTCGATAAGTGATATCGTAAGTTTCTTTTTTTGTGGGACTTATTTCACTGAGGATGATCGTACCTAAATCCACTCAGGATGCTGCTACCAGCCTCATGACGTGGATTTCATGGCTGAGTGACACTCCATTGGACCTACGTAGCACCACTTGTCCACTTGTCCACTTGTCTTTGTCCACTTGTCCACTCGTCTTTGTCCACTTGGCTCTTTCCTGGGATATGAAACGTGTACCGGAGTGGAGGTTCTTGTCAAGACAGCAGCCCTCAACTTTGGGGTCCCTGTGTCTGGTTGATTTTTTCATTTTCCCAAGGTCAACGCCCATGTGTGGAAGTGCCCTATGCTCTGTGGTTCTGTGTTTTACATGGTTTGGGAAAGAGGATACACTTGTGAAGATTGGCTGTTGGCCATTGACATCCCGCCCATCAGCTTAACAAGGCTCCCTTGACTCCGTGGGCTGTCCTGCCTTTCTGGTTTTTAGACTTTTTTCGCCTGGCCCTTTTGCCCCGGGGGGGGGGGCGAGAGATTTCTTTGTAGTGCTGATTTGCTCTCCCAGGTTGCTTGGTTGGCCAAAAAGGGCGTATGCGTTTTTTCCTGAATATATTCAGGAAAAAACGCATACGCCCTTTTTGGCCAACCGCATCATTGTCCACGTTCTGGCGCTTTTCATGTGCTATCGGGGCCATTCCGATGTACCCGTTGACATCCGTTTCCTGCAGTTCTGCCTTGCGTTCAGCGCCTCTTCGTAGCCTGACCTCAATATATTTTGGGGCGATAGTTATCGTTTAGAACTCTGCAGGTTTGGGAAGTGCAGTGCCCCTGAGCTCCATTTCCCAAGTCGCTTTTTTGTGAGTGGGACGCAACACGGCTGGATGGCTTCACGCCCTATTGTCGATCCAGGGTGGCAGGCTGAACCGCTGGTGAATTCTTCTTCGTGATGGGAAATGAGAGTGACATGTGCCCGACCAAACACCTCCAGCGAGTCTCTCATTGGTTCCCCCTCTTGCAGTTCATCCTGCGGACAAATTGCAGACGGTACGAAAGAGGCATGGAAAGGCGCCGAGTCTCCAAGTGGGGAGATTGTTAGTAAGGGGGCCTGAATGGAGAACACGAGCACCAGGAGATGAAAACTGAGGTGAGTTTCAGAAAGCTTTCCCGATCCCACGGTGTAGCAACCGCTGGGTTTCCAATGAGTGCTTTCGCTGTCGGAAGATTGCGTTGAACCTGGAGAGTTGGGACCCATGGAATGGGGAGCACGCAGGATTCCTTTCAAGGGTCTGCATTTGCTTTCCCAACCTCACCAATCGTCTCAGCCCCAAGAGTGTCCAGCCTTATGTCTTCTGCCGCTGGGGCTGTAGATGTGGTCAATCCTGGTTGCATGCCAGTCCCTGAACGCATTTTGGAAGAATTTCTCTCTGTTTTGCCCTGCTTGTTTCTTCTTTATGTTGGAAATGTATCCTCAGAATGGGTCTGAGCTGATTTTCCCTGCTGGTTTTAGGCCGCTTGACACACATTTGATGCACTTACACAGAGATATCAAGACTTAGCTTTTAAGATGCTTACTAGTCGGATAGATACTTGTGCGATGAACAGGGTCTGGTGAGTCCAGTTGATTGAGCAAGGAGTAGGTCGTGTCCATTCCATATTCGGTTTTCGGAAGGGTATCTGTGCTCATTTCAAACTCGAGTTTTATGCGTCACCCCACCTCACCTTTCCCCTGAAGCAGGCATAAGTGTGTTTTCTAAAAGCGTGACTCTGTTCTGTTTGGGGATTCAGTGCATGGGGAGCGATTTTTACATTCCCTCGATAAGTGATATCGTAAGTTTCTTTTTTTGTGGGACTTATTTCACTGAGGATGATCGTACCTACATCCACTCAGGATGCTGCTACCAGCCTCATGACGTGGATTTCATGGCTGAGTGACACTCCATTGGACCTACGTAGCACCACTTGTCCACTTGTCCACTTGTCTTTGTCCACTTGTCCACTCGTCTTTGTCCACTTGGCTCTTTCCTGGGATATGAAACGTGTACCGGAGTGGAGGTTCTTGTCAAGACAGCAGCCCTCAACTTTGGGGTCCCTGTGTCTGGTTGATTTTTTCATTTTCCCAAGGTCAACGCCCATGTGTGGAAGTGCCCTATGCTCTGTGGTTCTGTGTTTTACATGCTTTGGGAAAGAGGATACACTTGTGAAGATTGGCTGTTGGCCATTGACATCCCGCCCATCAGCTTAACAAGGCTCCCTTGACTCCGTGGGCTGTCCTGCCTTTCTGGTTTTTAGACTTTTTTCGCCTGGCCCTTTTGCCCCGGGGGGGGGGCGAGAGATTTCTTTGTAGTGCTGATTTGCTCTCCCAGGTTGCTTGGTTGGCCAAAAAGGGCGTATGCGTTTTTTCCTGAATATATTCAGGAAAAAACGCATACGCCCTTTTTGGCCAACCGCATCATTGTCCACGTTCTGGCGCTTTTCATGTGCTATCGGGGCCATTCCGATGTACCCGTTGACATCCGTTTCCTGCAGTTCTGCCTTGCGTTCAGCGCCTCTTCGTAGCCTGACCTCAATATATTTTGGGGCGATAGTTATCGTTTAGAACTCTGCAGGTTTGGGAAGTGCAGTGCCCCTGAGCTCCATTTCCCAAGTCGCTTTTTTGTGAGTGGGACGCAACACGGCTGGATGGCTTCACGCCCTATTGTCGATCCGGGGTGGCAGGCTGAACCGCTGGTGAATTCTTCTTCGTGATGGGAAATGAGAGTGACATGTGCCCGACCAAACACCTCCAGCGAGTCTCTCATTGGTTCCCCCTCTTGCAGTTCATCCTGCGGACAAATTGCAGACGGTACGAAAGAGGCATGGAAAGGCGCCGAGTCTCCAAGTGGGGAGATTGTTAGTAAGGGGGCCTGAATGGAGAACACGAGCACCAGGAGATGAAAACTGAGGTGAGTTTCAGAAAGCTTTCCCGATCCCACGGTGTAGCAACCGCTGGGTTTCCAATGAGTGCTTTCGCTGTCGGAAGATTGCGTTGAACCTGGAGAGTTGGGACCCATGGAATGGGGAGCACGCAGGATTCCTTTCAAGGGTCTGCATTTGCTTTCCCAACCTCACCAATCGTCTCAGCCCCAAGAGTGTCCAGCCTTATGTCTTCTGCCGCTGGGGCTGTAGATGTGGTCAATCCTGGTTGCATGCCAGTCCCTGAACGCATTTTGGAAGAATTTCTCTCTGTTTTGCCCTGCTTGTTTCTTCTTTATGTTGGAAATGTATCCTCAGAATGGGTCTGAGCTGATTTTCCCTGCTGGTTTTAGGCCGCTTGACACACATTTGATGCACTTACACAGAGATATCAAGACTTAGCTTTTAAGATGCTTAGTAGTCGGATAGATACTTGTGCGATGAACAGGGTCTGGTGAGTCCAGTTGATTGAGCAAGGAGTAGGTCGTGTCCATTCCATATTCGGTTTTCGGAAGGGTATCTGTGCTCATTTCAAACTCGAGTTTTATGCGTCACCCCACCTCACCTTTCCCCTGAAGCAGGCATAAGTGTGTTTTCTAAAAGCGTGACTCTGTTCTGTTTGGGGATTCAGTGCATGGGGAGCGATTTTTACATTCCCTCGATAAGTGATATCGTAAGTTTCTTTTTTTGTGGGACTTATTTCACTGAGGATGATCGTACCTACATCCACTCAGGATGCTGCTACCAGCCTCATGACGTGGATTTCATGGCTGAGTGACACTCCATTGGACCTACGTAGCACCACTTGTCCACTTGTCCACTTGTCTTTGTCCACTTGTCCACTCGTCTTTGTCCACTTGGCTCTTTCCTGGGATATGAAACGTGTACCGGAGTGGAGGTTCTTGTCAAGACAGCAGCCCTCAACTTTGGGGTCCCTGTGTCTGGTTGATTTTTTCATTTTCCCAAGGTCAACGCCCATGTGTGGAAGTGCCCTATGCTCTGTGGTTCTGTGTCTTACATGGTTTGGGAAAGAGGATACACTTGTGAAGATTGGCTGTTGGCCATTGACATCCCGCCCATCAGCTTAACAAGGCTCCCTTGACTCCGTGGGCTGTCCTGCCTTTCTGGTTTTTAGACTTTTTTCGCCTGGCCCTTTTACCCCGGGGGGGGGGGGCGAGAGATTTCTTTGTAGTGCTGATTTGCTCTCCCAGGTTGCTTGGTTGGCCAAAAAGGGCGTATGCGTTTTTTCCTGAATATATTCAGGAAAAAACGCATACGCCCTTTTTGGCCAACCGCATCATTGTCCACGTTCTGGCGCTTTTCATGTGCTATCGGGGCCATTCCGATGTACCCGTTGACATCCGTTTCCTGCAGTTCTGCCTTGCGTTCAGCGCCTCTTCGTAGCCTGACCTCAATATATTTTGGGGCGATAGTTATCGTTTAGAACTCTGCAGGTTTGGGAAGTGCAGTGCCCCTGAGCTCCATTTCCCAAGTCGCTTTTTTGTGAGTGGGACGCAACACGGCTGGATGGCTTCACGCCCTATTGTCGATCCGGGGTGGCAGGCTGAACCGCTGGTGAATTCTTCTTCGTGATGGGAAATGAGAGTGACATGTGCCCGACCAAACACCTCCAGCGAGTCTCTCATTGGTTCCCCCTCTTGCAGTTCATCCTGCGGACAAATTGCAGACGGTACGAAAGAGGCATGGAAAGGCGCCGAGTCTCCAAGTGGGGAGATTGTTAGTAAGGGGGCCTGAATGGAGAACACGAGCACCAGGAAATGAAAACTGAGGTGAGTTTCAGAAAGCTTTCCCGATCCCACGGTGTAGCATCCGCTGGGTTTCCAATGAGTGCTTTCGCTGTCGGAAGATTGCGTTGAACCTGGAGAGTTGGGACCCATGGAATGGGGAGCACGCAGGATTCCTTTCAAGGGTCTGCATTTGCTTTCCCAACCTCACCAATCGTCTCAGCCCCAAGAGTGTCCAGCCTTATGTCTTCTGCCGCTGGGGCTGTAGATGTGGTCAATCCTGGTTGCATGCCAGTCCCTGAACGCATTTTGGAAGAATTTCTCTCTGTTTTGCCCTGCTTGTTTCTTCTTTATGTTGGAAATGTATCCTCAGAATGGGTCTGAGCTGATTTTCCCTGCTGGTTTTAGGCCGCTTTACACACACTTGATGCACTTACACAGAGATATCAAGACTTAGCTTTGAAGATGCTTACTAGTCGGATAGATACTTGTGCGATGAAGAGGGTCTGGTGAGTCCAGTTGATTGAGCAAGGAGTAGGTCGTGTCCATTCCATATTCGGTTTTCGGAAGGGTATCTGTGCTCATTTCAAACTCGAGTTTTATGCGTCACCCCACCTCACCTTTCCCCTGAAGCAGGCATAAGTGTGTTTTCTAAAAGCGTGACTCTGTTCTGTTTGGGGATTCAGTGCATGGGGAGCGATTTTTACATTCCCTCGATAAGTGATATCGTAAGTTTCTTTTTTTGTGGGAGTTATTTCACTGAGGATGATCGTACCTACATCCACTCAGGATGCTGCTACCAGCCTCATGACGTGGATTTCATGGCTGAGTGACACTCCATTGGACCTACGTAGCACCACTTGTCCACTTGTCCACTTGTCTTTGTCCACTTGTCCACTCGTCTTTGTCCACTTGGCTCTTTCCTGGGATATGAAACGTGTACCGGAGTGGAGGTTCTTGTCAAGACAGCAGCCCTCAACTTTGGGGTCCCTGTGTCTGGTTGATTTTTTCATTTTCCCAAGGTCAACGCCCATGTGTGGAAGTGCCCTATGCTCTGTGGTTCTGTGTTTTCCATGGTTTGGGAAAGAGGATACACTTGTGAAGATTGGCTGTTGGCCATTGACATCCCGCCCATCAGCTTAACAAGGCTCCCTTGACTCCGTGGGCTGTCCTGCCTTTCTGGTTTTTAGACTTTTTTCGCCTGGCCCTTTTGCCCCGGGGGGGGGGGGGCGAGAGATTTCTTTGTAGTGCTGATTTGCTCTCCCAGGTTGCTTGGTTGGCCAAAAAGGGCGTATGCGTTTTTTCCTGAATATATTCAGGAAAAAACGCATACGCCCTTTTTGGCCAACCGCATCATTGTCCACGTTCTGGCGCTTTTCATGTGCTATCGGGGCCATTCCGATGTACCCGTTGACATCCGTTTCCTGCAGTTCTGCCTTGCGTTCAGCGCCTCTTCGTAGCCTGACCTCAATATATTTTGGGGCGATAGTTATCGTTTAGAACTCTGCAGGTTTGGGAAGTGCAGTGCCCCTGAGCTCCATTTCCCAAGTCGCTTTTTTGTGAGTGGGACGCAACACGGCTGGATGGCTTCACGCCCTATTGTCGATCCGGGGTGGCAGGCTGAACCTCTGGTGAATTCTTCTTCGTGATGGGAGATGAGAGTGACATGTGCCCGACCAAACACCTCCAGCGAGTCTCTCATTGGTTCCCCCTCTTGCAGTTCATCCTGCGGACAAATTGCAGACGGTACGAAAGAGGCATGGAAAGGCGCCGAGTCTCCAAGTGGGGAGATTGTTAGTAAGGGGGCCTGAATGGAGAACACGAGCACCAGGAGATGAAAACTGAGGTGAGTTTCAGAAAGCTTTCCCGATCCCACGGTGTAGCATCCGCTGGGTTTCCAATGAGTGCTTTCGCTGTCGGAAGATTGCGTTGAACCTGGAGAGTTGGGACCCATGGAATGGGGAGCACGCAGGATTCCTTTCAAGGGTCTGCATTTGCTTTCCCAACCTCACCAATCGTCTCAGCCCCAAGAGTGTCCAGCCTTATGTCTTCTGCCGCTGGGGCTGTAGATGTGGTCAATCCTGGTTGCATGCCAGTCCCTGAACGCATTTTGGAAGAATTTCTCTCTGTTTTGCCCTGCTTGTTTCTTCTTTATGTTGGAAATGTATCCTCAGAATGGGTCTGAGCTGATTTTCCCTGCTGGTTTTAGGCCGCTTTACACACACTTGATGCACTTACACAGAGATATCAAGACTTAGCTTTTAAGATGCTTACTAGTCGGATAGATACTTGTGCGATGAACAGGGTCTGGTGAGTCCAGTTGATTGAGCAAGGAGTAGGTCGTGTCCATTCCATATTCGGTTTTCGGAAGGGTATCTGTGCTCATTTCAAACTCGAGTTTTATGCGTCACCCCACCTCACCTTTCCCCTGAAGCAGGCATAAGTGTGTTTTCTAAAAGCGTGACTCTGTTCTGTTTGGGGATTCAGTGCATGGGGAGCGATTTTTACATTCCCTCGATAAGTGATATCGTAAGTTTCTTTTTTTGTGGGACTTATTTCACTGAGGATGATCGTACCTAAATCCACTCAGGATGCTGCTACCAGCCTCATGACGTGGATTTCATGGCTGAGTGACACTCCATTGGACCTACGTAGCACCACTTGTCCACTTGTCCACTTGTCTTTGTCCACTTGTCCACTCGTCTTTGTCCACTTGGCTCTTTCCTGGGATATGAAACGTGTACCGGAGTGGAGGTTCTTGTCAAGACAGCAGCCCTCAACTTTGGGGTCCCTGTGTCTGGTTGATTTTTTCATTTTCCCAAGGTCAACGCCCATGTGTGGAAGTGCCCTATGCTCTGTGGTTCTGTGTTTTACATGGTTTGGGAAAGAGGATACACTTGTGAAGATTGGCTGTTGGCCATTGACATCCCGCCCATCAGCTTAACAAGGCTCCCTTGACTCCGTGGGCTGTCCTGCCTTTCTGGTTTTTAGACTTTTTTCGCCTGGCCCTTTTGCCCCGGGGGGGGGGCGAGAGATTTCTTTGTAGTGCTGATTTGCTCTCCCAGGTTGCTTGGTTGGCCAAAAAGGGCGTATGCGTTTTTTCCTGAATATATTCAGGAAAAAACGCATACGCCCTTTTTGGCCAACCGCATCATTGTCCACGTTCTGGCGCTTTTCATGTGCTATCGGGGCCATTCCGATGTACCCGTTGACATCCGTTTCCTGCAGTTCTGCCTTGCGTTCAGCGCCTCTTCGTAGCCTGACCTCAATATATTTTGGGGCGATAGTTATCGTTTAGAACTCTGCAGGTTTGGGAAGTGCAGTGCCCCTGAGCTCCATTTCCCAAGTCGCTTTTTTGTGAGTGGGACGCAACACGGCTGGATGGCTTCACGCCCTATTGTCGATCCGGGGTGGCAGGCTGAACCGCTGGTGAATTCTTCTTCGTGATGGGAAATGAGAGTGACATGTGCCCGACCAAACACCTCCAGCGAGTCTCTCATTGGTTCCCCCTCTTGCAGTTCATCCTGCGGACAAATTGCAGACGGTACGAAAGAGGCATGGAAAGGCGCCGAGTCTCCAAGTGGGGAGATTGTTAGTAAGGGGGCCTGAATGGAGAACACGAGCACCAGGAGATGAAAACTGAGGTGAGTTTCAGAAAGCTTTCCCGATCCCACGGTGTAGCAACCGCTGGGTTTCCAATGAGTGCTTTCGCTGTCGGAAGATTGCGTTGAACCTGGAGAGTTGGGACCCATGGAATGGGGAGCACGCAGGATTCCTTTCAAGGGTCTGCATTTGCTTTCCCAACCTCACCAATCGTCTCAGCCCCAAGAGTGTCCAGCCTTATGTCTTCTGCCGCTGGGGCTGTAGATGTGGTCAATCCTGGTTGCATGCCAGTCCCTGAACGCATTTTGGAAGAATTTCTCTCTGTTTTGCCCTGCTTGTTTCTTCTTTATGTTGGAAATGTATCCTCAGAATGGGTCTGAGCTGATTTTCCCTGCTGGTTTTAGGCCGCTTGACACACATTTGATGCACTTACACAGAGATATCAAGACTTAGCTTTTAAGATGCTTAGTAGTCGGATAGATACTTGTGCGATGAACAGGGTCTGGTGAGTCCAGTTGATTGAGCAAGGAGTAGGTCGTGTCCATTCCATATTCGGTTTTCGGAAGGGTATCTGTGCTCATTTCAAACTCGAGTTTTATGCGTCACCCCACCTCACCTTTCCCCTGAAGCAGGCATAAGTGTGTTTTCTAAAAGCGTGACTCTGTTCTGTTTGGGGATTCAGTGCATGGGGAGCGATTTTTACATTCCCTCGATAAGTGATATCGTAAGTTTCTTTTTTTGTGGGACTTATTTCACTGAGGATGATCGTACCTACATCCACTCAGGATGCTGCTACCAGCCTCATGACGTGGATTTCATGGCTGAGTGACACTCCATTGGACCTACGTAGCACCACTTGTCCACTTGTCCACTTGTCTTTGTCCACTTGTCCACTCGTCTTTGTCCACTTGGCTCTTTCCTGGGATATGAAACGTGTACCGGAGTGGAGGTTCTTGTCAAGACAGCAGCCCTCAACTTTGGGGTCCCTGTGTCTGGTTGATTTTTTCATTTTCCCAAGGTCAACGCCCATGTGTGGAAGTGCCCTATGCTCTGTGGTTCTGTGTCTTACATGGTTTGGGAAAGAGGATACACTTGTGAAGATTGGCTGTTGGCCATTGACATCCCGCCCATCAGCTTAACAAGGCTCCCTTGACTCCGTGGGCTGTCCTGCCTTTCTGGTTTTTAGACTTTTTTCGCCTGGCCCTTTTACCCCGGGGGGGGGGGGGCGAGAGATTTCTATGTAGTGCTGATTTGCTCTCCCAGGTTGCTTGGTTGGCCAAAAAGGGCGTATGCGTTTTTTCCTGAATATATTCAGGAAAAAACGCATACGCCCTTTTTGGCCAACCGCATCATTGTCCACGTTCTGGCGCTTTTCATGTGCTATCGGGGCCATTCCGATGTACCCGTTGACATCCGTTTCCTGCAGTTCTGCCTTGCGTTCAGCGCCTCTTCGTAGCCTGACCTCAATATATTTTGGGGCGATAGTTATCGTTTAGAACTCTGCAGGTTTGGGAAGTGCAGTGCCCCTGAGCTCCATTTCCCAAGTCGCTTTTTTGTGAGTGGGACGCAACACGGCTGGATGGCTTCACGCCCTATTGTCGATCCGGGGTGGCAGGCTGAACCGCTGGTGAATTCTTCTTCGTGATGGGAAATGAGAGTGACATGTGCCCGACCAAACACCTCCAGCGAGTCTCTCATTGGTTCCCCCTCTTGCAGTTCATCCTGCGGACAAATTGCAGACGGTACGAAAGAGGCATGGAAAGGCGCCGAGTCTCCAAGTGGGGAGATTGTTAGTAAGGGGGCCTGAATGGAGAACACGAGCACCAGGAGATGAAAACTGAGGTGAGTTTCAGAAAGCTTTCCCGATCCCACGGTGTAGCATCCGCTGGGTTTCCAATGAGTGCTTTCGCTGTCGGAAGATTGCGTTGAACCTGGAGAGTTGGGACCCATGGAATGGGGAGCACGCAGGATTCCTTTCAAGGGTCTGCATTTGCTTTCCCAACCTCACCAATCGTCTCAGCCCCAAGAGTGTCCAGCCTTATGTCTTCTGCCGCTGGGGCTGTAGATGTGGTCAATCCTGGTTGCATGCCAGTCCCTGAACGCATTTTGGAAGAATTTCTCTCTGTTTTGCCCTGCTTGTTTCTTCTTTATGTTGGAAATGTATCCTCAGAATGGGTCTGAGCTGATTTTCCCTGCTGGTTTTAGGCCGCTTTACACACACTTGATGCACTTACACAGAGATATCAAGACTTAGCTTTGAAGATGCTTACTAGTCGGATAGATACTTGTGCGATGAACAGGGTCTGGTGAGTCCAGTTGATTGAGCAAGGAGTAGGTCGTGTCCATTCCATATTCGGTTTTCGGAAGGGTATCTGTGCTCATTTCAAACTCGAGTTTTATGCGTCACCCCACCTCACCTTTCCCCTGAAGCAGGCATAAGTGTGTTTTCTAAAAGCGTGACTCTGTTCTGTTTGGGGATTCAGTGCATGGGGAGCGATTTTTACATTCCCTCGATAAGTGATATCATAAGTTTCTTTTTTTGTGGGACTTATTTCACTGAGGATGATCGTACCTAAATCCACTCAGGATGCTGCTACCAGCCTCATGACGTGGATTTCATGGCTGAGTGACACTCCATTGGACCTACGTAGCACCACTTGTCCACTTGTCCACTTGTCTTTGTCCACTTGTCCACTCGTCTTTGTCCACTTGGCTCTTTCCTGGGATATGAAACGTGTACCGGAGTGGAGGTTCTTGTCAAGACAGCAGCCCTCAACTTTGGGGTCCCTGTGTCTGGTTGATTTTTTGATTTTCCCAAGGTCAACGCCCATGTGTGGAAGTGCCCTATGCTCTGTGGTTCTGTGTTTTACATGGTTTGGGAAAGAGGATACACTTGTGAAGATTGGCTGTTGGCCATTGACATCCCGCCCATCAGCTTAACAAGGCTCCCTTGACTCCGTGGGCTGTCCTGCCTTTCTGGTTTTTAGACTTTTTTCGCCTGGCCCTTTTGCCCCGGGGGGGGGGGGGCGAGAGATTTCTTTGTTGTGCTGATTTGCTCTCCCAGGTTGCTTGGTTGGCCAAAAAGGGCGTATGCGTTTTTTCCTGAATATATTCAGGAAAAAACGCATACGCCCTTTTTGGCCAACCGCATCATTGTCCACGTTCTGGCGCTTTTCATGTGCTATCGGGGCCATTCCGATGTACCCGTTGACATCCGTTTCCTGCAGTTCTGCCTTGCGTTCAGCGCCTCTTCGTAGCCTGACCTCAATATATTTTGGGGCGATAGTTATCGTTTAGAACTCTGCAGGTTTGGGAAGTGCAGTGCCCCTGAGCTCCATTTCCCAAGTCGCTTTTTTGTGAGTGGGACGCAACACGGCTGGATGGCTTCACGCCCTATTGTCGATCCGGGGTGGCAGGCTGAACCGCTGGTGAATTCTTCTTCGTGATGGGAAATGAGAGTGACATGTGCCCGACCAAACACCTCCAGCGAGTCTCTCATTGGTTCCCCCTCTTGCAGTTCATCCTGCGGACAAATTGCAGACGGTACGAAAGAGGCATGGAAAGGCGCCGAGTCTCCAAGTGGGGAGATTGTTAGTAAGGGGGCCTGAATGGAGAACACGAGCACCAGGAGATGAAAACTGAGGTGAGTTTCAGAAAGCTTTCCCGATCCCACGGTGTAGCATCCGCTGGGTTTCCAATGAGTGCTTTCGCTGCCGGAAGATTGCCTTGAACCTGGAGTGTTGGGACGCATGGAATGGGGAGCACGCAGGATTCCTTTCAAGGGTCTGCATTTGCTTTCCCAACCTCACCAATCGTCTCAGCCCCAAGAGTGTCCAGCCTTATGTCTTCTGCCGCTGGGGCTGTAGATGTGGTCAATCCTGGTTGCATGCCAGTCCCTGAACGCATTTTGGAAGAATTTCTCTCTGTTTTGCCCTGCTTGTTTCTTCTTTATGTTGGAAATGTATCCTCAGAATGGGTCTGAGCTGATTTTCCCTGCTGGTTTTAGGCCGCTTTACACACACTTGATGCACTTACACAGAGATATCAAGACTTAGCTTTTAAGATGTTTACTAGTCGGATAGATACTTGTGCGATGAACAGGGTCTGGTGAGTCCAGTTGATTGAGCAAGGAGTAGGTCGTGTCCATTCCATATTCGGTTTTCGGAAGGGTATCTGTGCTCATTTCAAATTCGAGTTTTATGCGTCACCCCACCTCACCTTTCCCCTGAAGCAGGCATAAGTGTGTTTTCTAAAAGCGTGACTCTGTTCTGTTTGGGGATTCAGTGCATGGGGAGCGATTTTTACATTCCCTCGATAAGTGATATCGTAAGTTTCTTTTTTTGTGGGACTTATTTCACTGAGGATGATCGTACCTAAATCCACTCAGGATGCTGCTACCAGCCTCATGACGTGGATTTCATGGCTGAGTGACACTCCATTGGACCTACGTAGCACCACTTGTCCACTTGTCCACTTGTCTTTGTCCACTTGTCCACTCGTCTTTGTCCACTTGGCTCTTTCCTGGGATATGAAACGTGTACCGGAGTGGAGGTTCTTGTCAAGACAGCAGCCCTCAACTTTGGGGTCCCTGTGTGTGGTTGATTTTTTCATTTTCCCAAGGTCAACGCCCATGTGTGGAAGTGCCCTATGCTCTGTGGTTCTGTGTTTTACATGGTTTGGGAAAGAGGATACACTTGTGAAGATTGGCTGTTGGCCATTGACATCCCGCCCATCAGCTTAACAAGGCTCCCTTGACTCCGTGGGCTGTCCTGCCTTTCTGGTTTTTAGACTTTTTTCGCCTGGCCCTTTTGCCCCGGGGGGGGGGGGCGAGAGATTTCTTTGTAGTGCTGATTTGCTCTCCCAGGTTGCTTGGTTGGCCAAAAAGGGCGTATGCGTTTTTTCCTGAATATATTCAGGAAAAAACGCATACGCCCTTTTTGGCCAACCGCATCATTGTCCACGTTCTGGCGCTTTTCATGTGCTATCGGGGCCATTCCGATGTACCCGTTGACATCCGTTTCCTGCAGTTCTGCCTTGCGTTCAGCGCCTCTTCGTAGCCTGACCTCAATATATTTTGGGGCGATAGTTATCGTTTAGAACTCTGCAGGTTTGGGAAGTGCAGTGCCCCTGAGCTCCATTTCCCAAGTCGCTTTTTTGTGAGTGGGACGCAACACGGCTGGATGGCTTCACGCCCTATTGTCGATCCGGGGTGGCAGGCTGAACCGCTGGTGAATTCTTCTTCGTGATGGGAAATGAGAGTGACATGTGCCCGACCAAACACCTCCAGCGAGTCTCTCATTGGTTCCCCCTCTTGCAGTTCATCCTGCGGACAAATTGCAGACGGTACGAAAGAGGCATGGAAAGGCGCCGAGTCTCCAAGTGGGGAGATTGTTAGTAAGGGGGCCTGAACGGAGAACACGAGCACCCGGAGATGAAAACTGAGGTGAGTTTCAGAAAGCTTTCCCGATCCCACGGTGTAGCATCCGCTGGGTTTCCAATGAGTGCTTTCGCTGTCGGAAGATTGCGTTGAACCTGGAGAGTTGGGACCCATGGAATGGGGAGCACGCAGGATTCCTTTCAAGGGTCTGCATTTGCTTTCCCAACCTCACCAATCGTCTCAGCCCCAAGAGTGTCCAGCCTTATGTCTTCTGCCGCTGGGGCTGTAGATGTGGTCAATCCTGGTTGCATGCCAGTCCCTGAACGCATTTTGGAAGAATTTCTCTCTGTTTTGCCCTGCTTGTTTCTTCTTTATGTTGGAAATGTATCCTCAGAATGGGTCTGAGCTGATTTTCCCTGCTGGTTTTAGGCCGCTTTACACACACTTGATGCACTTACACAGAGATATCAAGACTTAGCTTTGAAGATGCTTACTAGTCGGATAGATACTTGTGCGATGAAGAGGGTCTGGTGAGTCCAGTTGATTGAGCAAGGAGTAGGTCGTGTCCATTCCATATTCGGTTTTCGGAAGGGTATCTGTGCTCATTTCAAACTCGAGTTTTATGCGTCACCCCACCTCACCTTTCCCCTGAAGCAGGCATAAGTGTGTTTTCTAAAAGCGTGACTCTGTTCTGTTTGGGGATTCAGTGCATGGGGAGCGATTTTTACATTCCCTCGATAAGTGATATCGTAAGTTTCTTTTTTTGTGGGACTTATTTCACTGAGGATGATCGTACCTAAATCCACTCAGGATGCTGCTACCAGCCTCATGACGTGGATTTCATGGCTGAGTGACACTCCATTGGACCTACGTAGCACCACTTGTCCACTTGTCCACTTGTCTTTGTCCACTTGTCCACTCGTCTTTGTCCACTTGGCTCTTTCCTGGGATATGAAACGTGTACCGGAGTGGAGGTTCTTGTCAAGACAGCAGCCCTCAACTTTGGGGTCCCTGTGTCTGGTTGATTTTTTCATTTTCCCAAGGTCAACGCCCATGTGTGGAAGTGCCCTATGCTCTGTGGTTCTGTGTTTTACATGGTTTGGGAAAGAGGATACACTTGTGAAGATTGGCTGTTGGCCATTGACATCCCGCCCATCAGCTTAACAAGGCTCCCTTGACTCCGTGGGCTGTCCTGCCTTTCTGGTTTTTAGACTTTTTTCGCCTGGCCCTTTTGCCCCGGGGGGGGGGGCGAGAGATTTCTTTGTAGTGCTGATTTGCTCTCCCAGGTTGCTTGGTTGGCCAAAAAGGGCGTATGCGTTTTTTCCTGAATATATTCAGGAAAAAACGCATACGCCCTTTTTGGCCAACCGCATCATTGTCCACGTTCTGGCGCTTTTCATGTGCTATCGGGGCCATTCCGATGTACCCGTTGACATCCGTTTCCTGCAGTTCTGCCTTGCGTTCAGCGCCTCTTCGTAGCCTGACCTCAATATATTTTGGGGCGATAGTTATCGTTTAGAACTCTGCAGGTTTGGGAAGTGCAGTGCCCCTGAGCTCCATTTCCCAAGTCGCTTTTTTGTGAGTGGGACGCAACACGGCTGGATGGCTTCACGCCCTATTGTCGATCCGGGGTGGCAGGCTGAACCGCTGGTGAATTCTTCTTCGTGATGGGAAATGAGAGTGACATGTGCCCGACCAAACACCTCCAGCGAGTCTCTCATTGGTTCCCCCTCTTGCAGTTCATCCTGCGGACAAATTGCAGACGGTACGAAAGAGGCATGGAAAGGCGCCGAGTCTCCAAGTGGGGAGATTGTTAGTAAGGGGGCCTGAATGGAGAACACGAGCACCAGGAGATGAAAACTGAGGTGAGTTTCAGAAAGCTTTCCCGATCCCACGGTGTAGCAACCGCTGGGTTTCCAATGAGTGCTTTCGCTGTCGGAAGATTGCGTTGAACCTGGAGAGTTGGGACCCATGGAATGGGGAGCACGCAGGATTCCTTTCAAGGGTCTGCATTTGCTTTACCAACCTCACCAATCGTCTCAGCCCCAAGAGTGTCCAGCCTTATGTCTTCTGCCGCTGGGGCTGTAGATGTGGTCAATCCTGGTTGCATGCCAGTCCCTGAACGCATTTTGGAAGAATTTCTCTCTGTTTTGCCCTGCTTGTTTCTTCTTTATGTTGGAAATGTATCCTCAGAATGGGTCTGAGCTGATTTTCCCTGCTGGTTTTAGGCCGCTTTACACACACTTGATGCACTTACACAGAGATATCAAGACTTAGCTTTGAAGATGCTTACTAGTCGGATAGATACTTGTGCGATGAAGAGGGTCTGGTGAGTCCAGTTGATTGAGCAAGGAGTAGGTCGTGTCCATTCCATATTCGGTTTTCGGAAGGGTATCTGTGCTCATTTCAAACTCGAGTTTTATGCGTCACCCCACCTCACCTTTCCCCTGAAGCAGGCATAAGTGTGTTTTCTAAAAGCGTGACTCTGTTCTGTTTGGGGATTCAGTGCATGGGGAGCGATTTTTACATTCCCTCGATAAGTGATATCATAAGTTTCTTTTTTTGTGGGAGTTATTTCACTGAGGATGATCGTACCTAAATCCTCTCAGGATGCTGCTACCAGCCTCATGACGTGGATTTCATGGCTGAGTGACACTCCATTGGACCTACGTAGCACCACTTGTCCACTTGTCCACTTGTCTTTGTCCACTTGTCCACTCGTCTTTGTCCACTTGGCTCTTTCCTGGGATATGAAACGTGTACCGGAGTGGAGGTTCTTGTCAAGACAGCAGCCCTCAACTTTGGGGTCCCTGTGTCTGGTTGATTTTTTCATTTTCCCAAGGTCAACGCCCATGTGTGGAAGTGCCCTATGCTCTGTGGTTCTGTGTTTTACATGGTTTGGGAAAGAGGATACACTTGTGAAGATTGGCTGTTGGCCATTGACATCCCACCCATCAGCTTAACAAGGCTCCCTTGACTCCGTGGGCTGTCCTGCCTTTCTGGTTTTTAGCCTTTTTTCGCCTGGCCATTTTGCCCCGGGGGGGGGGGGCGAGAGATTTCTTTGTAGTGCTGATTTGCTCTCCCAGGTTGCTTGGTTGGCCAAAAAGGGCGTATGCGTTTTTTCCTGAATATATTCAGGAAAAAACGCATACGCCCTTTTTGGCCAACCGCATCATTGTCCACGTTCTGGCGCTTTTCATGTGCTATCGGGGCCATTCCGATGTACCCGTTGACATCCGTTTCCTGCAGTTCTGCCTTGCGTTCAGCGCCTCTTCGTAGCCTGACCTCAATATATTTTGGGGCGATAGTTATCGTTTAGAACTCTGCAGGTTTGGGAAGTGCAGTGCCCCTGAGCTCCATTTCCCAAGTCGCTTTTTTGTGAGTGGGACGCAACACGGCTGGATGGCTTCACGCCCTATTGTCGATCCGGGGTGGCAGGCTGAACCGCTGGTGAATTCTTCTTCGTGATGGGAAATGAGAGTGACATGTGCCCGACCAAACACCTCCAGCGAGTCTCTCATTGGTTCCCCCTCTTGCAGTTCATCCTGCGGACAAATTGCAGACGGTACGAAAGAGGCATGGAAAGGCGCCGAGTCTCCAAGTGGGGAGATTGTTAGTAAGGGGGCCTGAATGGAGAACACGAGCACCAGGAGATGAAAACTGAGGTGAGTTTCAGAAAGCTTTCCCGATCCCACGGTGTAGCATCCGCTGGGTTTCCAATGAGTGCTTTCGCTGCCGGAAGATTGCGTTGAACCTGGAGAGTTGGGACCCATGGAATGGGGAGCACGCAGGATTCCTTTCAAGGGTCTGCATTTGCTTTCCCAACCTCACCAATCGTCTCAGCCCCAAGAGTGTCCAGCCTTATGTCTTCTGCCGCTGGGGCTGTAGATGTGGTCAATCCTGGTTGCATGCCAGTCCCTGAACGCATTTTGGAAGAATTTCTCTCTGTTTTGCCCTGCTTGTTTCTTCTTTATGTTGGAAATGTATCCTCAGAATGGGTCTGAGCTGATTTTCCCTGCTGGTTTTAGGCCGCTTTACACACACTTATTGCACTTACACAGAGATATCAAGACTTAGCTTTGAAGATGCTTACTAGTCGGATAGATACTTGTGCGATGAACAGGGTCTGGTGAGTCCAGTTGATTGAGCAAGGAGTAGGTCGTGTCCATTCCATATTCGGTTTTCGGAAGGGTATCTGTGCTCATTTCAAACTCGAGTTTTATGCGTCACCCCACCTCACCTTTCCCCTGAAGCAGGCATAAGTGTGTTTTCTAAAAGCGTGACTCCGTTCTGTTTGGGGATTCAGTGCATGGGGAGCGATTTTTACATTCCCTCGATAAGTGATATCGTAAGTTTCTTTTTTTGTGGGACTTATTTCACTGAGGATGATCGTACCTAAATCCACTCAGGATGCTGCTACCAGCCTCATGACGTGGATTTCATGGCTGAGTGACACTCCATTGGACCTACGTAGCACCACTTGTCCACTTGTCCACTTGTCTTTGTCCACTTGTCCACTCGTCTTTGTCCACTTGGCTCTTTCCTGGGATATGAAACGTGTACCGGAGTGGAGGTTCTTGTCAAGACAGCAGCCCTCAACTTTGGGGTCCCTGTGTCTGGTTGATTTTTTCATTTTCCCAAGGTCAACGCCCATGTGTGGAAGTGCCCTATGCTCTGTGGTTCTGTGTTTTACATGGTTTGGGAAAGAGGATACACTTGTGAAGATT
The DNA here is from genome assembly GCF_026419965.1 of Kogia breviceps. Lineage (NCBI taxonomy): Eukaryota > Metazoa > Chordata > Mammalia > Artiodactyla > Physeteridae > Kogia > Kogia breviceps. Next base: position 79,396,271 of record NC_081317.1, read on the forward strand.
GGCTGTTGGCCATTGACATCCCGCCCATCAGCTTAACAAGGCTCCCTTGACTCCGTGGGCTGTCCTGCCTTTCTGGTTTTTAGACTTTTTTCGCCTGGCCCTTTTGCCCCGGGGGGGGGGGCGAGAGATTTCTTTGTAGTGCTGATTTGCTCTCCCAGGTTGCTTGGTTGGCCAAAAAGGGCGTATGCGTTTTTTCCTGAATATATTCAGGAAAAAACGCATACGCCCTTTTTGGCCAACCGCATCATTGTCCACGTTCTGGCGCTTTTCATGTGCTATCGGGGCCATTCCGATGTACCCGTTGACATCCGTTTCCTGCAGTTCTGCCTTGCGTTCAGCGCCTCTTCGTAGCCTGACCTCAATATATTTTGGGGCGATAGTTATCGTTTAGAACTCTGCAGGTTTGGGAAGTGCAGTGCCCCTGAGCTCCATTTCCCAAGTCGCTTTTTTGTGAGTGGGACGCAACACGGCTGGATGGCTTCACGCCCTATTGTCGATCCGGGGTGGCAGGCTGAACCGCTGGTGAATTCTTCTTCGTGATGGGAAATGAGAGTGACATGTGCCCGACCAAACACCTCCAGCGAGTCTCTCATTGGTTCCCCCTCTTGCAGTTCATCCTGCGGACAAATTGCAGACGGTACGAAAGAGGCATGGAAAGGCGCCGAGTCTCCAAGTGGGGAGATTGTTAGTAAGGGGGCCTGAATGGAGAACACGAGCACCAGGAGATGAAAACTGAGGTGAGTTTCAGAAAGCTTTCCCGATCCCACGGTGTAGCAACCGCTGGGTTTCCAATGAGTGCTTTCGCTGTCGGAAGATTGCGTTGAACCTGGAGAGTTGGGACCCATGGAATGGGGAGCACGCAGGATTCCTTTCAAGGGTCTGCATTTGCTTTCCCAACCTCACCAATCGTCTCAGCCCCAAGAGTGTCCAGCCTTATGTCTTCTGCCGCTGGGGCTGTAGATGTGGTCAATCCTGGTTGCATGCCAGTCCCTGAACGCATTTTGGAAGAATTTCTCTCTGTTTTGCCCTGCTTGTTTCTTCTTTATGTTGGAAATGTATCCTCAGAATGGGTCTGAGCTGATTTTCCCTGCTGGTTTTAGGCCGCTTTACACACACTTGATGCACTTACACAGAGATATCAAGACTTAGCTTTGAAGATGCTTACTAGTCGGATAGATACTTGTGCGATGAAGAGGGTCTGGTGAGTCCAGTTGATTGAGCAAGGAGTAGGTCGTGTCCATTCCATATTCGGTTTTCGGAAGGGTATCTGTGCTCATTTCAAACTCGAGTTTTATGCGTCACCCCACCTCACCTTTCCCCTGAAGCAGGCATAAGTGTGTTTTCTAAAAGCGTGACTCTGTTCTGTTTGGGGATTCAGTGCATGGGGAGCGATTTTTACATTCCCTCGATAAGTGATATCATAAGTTTCTTTTTTTGTGGGAGTTATTTCACTGAGGATGATCGTACCTAAATCCTCTCAGGATGCTGCTACCAGCCTCATGACGTGGATTTCATGGCTGAGTGACACTCCATTGGACCTACGTAGCACCACTTGTCCACTTGTCCACTTGTCTTTGTCCACTTGTCCACTCGTCTTTGTCCACTTGGCTCTTTCCTGGGATATGAAACGTGTACCGGAGTGGAGGTTCTTGTCAAGACAGCAGCCCTCAACTTTGGGGTCCCTGTGTCTGGTTGATTTTTTCATTTTCCCAAGGTCAACGCCCATGTGTGGAAGTGCCCTATGCTCTGTGGTTCTGTGTTTTACATGGTTTGGGAAAGAGGATACACTTGTGAAGATTGGCTGTTGGCCATTGACATCCCACCCATCAGCTTAACAAGGCTCCCTTGACTCCGTGGGCTGTCCTGCCTTTCTGGTTTTTAGCCTTTTTTCGCCTGGCCATTTTGCCCCGGGGGGGGGGGGCGAGAGATTTCTTTGTAGTGCTGATTTGCTCTCCCAGGTTGCTTGGTTGGCCAAAAAGGGCGTATGCGTTTTTTCCTGAATATATTCAGGAAAAAACGCATACGCCCTTTTTGGCCAACCGCATCATTGTCCACGTTCTGGCGCTTTTCATGTGCTATCGGGGCCATTCCGATGTACCCGTTGACATCCGTTTCCTGCAGTTCTGCCTTGCGTTCAGCGCCTCTTCGTAGCCTGACCTCAATATATTTTGGGGCGATAGTTATCGTTTAGAACTCTGCAGGTTTGGGAAGTGCAGTGCCCCTGAGCTCCATTTCCCAAGTCGCTTTTTTGTGAGTGGGACGCAACACGGCTGGATGGCTTCACGCCCTATTGTCGATCCGGGGTGGCAGGCTGAACCGTTGGTGAATTCTTCTTCGTGATGGGAAATGAGAGTGACATGTGCCCGACCAAACACCTCCAGCGAGTCTCTCATTGGTTCCCCCTCTTGCAGTTCATCCTGCGGACAAATTGCAGACGGTACGAAAGAGGCATGGAAAGGCGCCGAGTCTCCAAGTGGGGAGATTGTTAGTAAGGGGGCCTGAATGGAGAACACGAGCACCAGGAGATGAAAACTGAGGTGAGTTTCAGAAAGCTTTCCCGATCCCACGGTGTAGCATCCGCTGGGTTTCCAATGAGTGCTTTCGCTGTCGGAAGATTGCGTTGAACATGGAGAGTTGGGACCCATGGAATGGGGAGCACGCAGGATTCCTTTCAAGGGTCTGCATTTGCTTTCCCAACCTCACCAATCGTCTCAGCCCCAAGAGTGTCCAGCCTTATGTCTTCTGCCGCTGGGGCTGTAGATGTGGTCAATCCTGGTTGCATGCCAGTCCCTGAACGCATTTTGGAAGAATTTCTCTCTGTTTTGCCCTGCTTGTTTCTTCTTTATGTTGGAAATGTATCCTCAGAATGGGTCTGAGCTGATTTTCCCTGCTGGTTTTAGGCCGCTTGACACACATTTGATGCACTTACACAGAGATATCAAGACTTAGCTTTTAAGATGCTTACTAGTCGGATAGATACTTGTGCGATGAACAGGGTCTGGTGAGTCCAGTTGATTGAGCAAGGAGTAGGTCGTGTCCATTCCATATTCGGTTTTCGGAAGGGTATCTGTGCTCATTTCAAACTCGAGTTTTATGCGTCACCCCACCTCACCTTTCCCCTGAAGCAGGCATAAGTGTGTTTTCTAAAAGCGTGACTCTGTTCTGTTTGGGGATTCAGTGCATGGGGAGCGATTTTTACATTCCCTCGATAAGTGATATCGTAAGTTTCTTTTTTTGTGGGACTTATTTCACTGAGGATGATCGTACCTACATCCACTCAGGATGCTGCTACCAGCCTCATGACGTGGATTTCATGGCTGAGTGACACTCCATTGGACCTACGTAGCACCACTTGTCCACTTGTCCACTTGTCTTTGTCCACTTGTCCACTCGTCTTTGTCCACTTGGCTCTTTCCTGGGATATGAAACGTGTACCGGAGTGGAGGTTCTTGTCAAGACAGCAGCCCTCAACTTTGGGGTCCCTGTGTCTGGTTGATTTTTTCATTTTCCCAAGGTCAACGCCCATGTGTGGAAGTGCCCTATGCTCTGTGGTTCTGTGTTTTACATGGTTTGGGAAAGAGGATACACTTGTGAAGATTGGCTGTTGGCCATTGACATCCCGCCCATCAGCTTAACAAGGCTCCCTTGACTCCGTGGGCTGTCCTGCCTTTCTGGTTTTTAGACTTTTTTCGCCTGGCCCTTTTGCCCCGGGGGGGGGGGGCGAGAGATTTCTTTGTAGTGCTGATTTGCTCTCCCAGGTTGCTTGGTTGGCCAAAAAGGGCGTATGCGTTTTTTCCTGAATATATTCAGGAAAAAACGCATACGCCCTTTTTGGCCAACCGCATCATTGTCCACGTTCTGGCGCTTTTCATGTGCTATCGGGGCCATTCCGATGTACCCATTGACATCCGTTTCCTGCAGTTCTGCCTTGGGTTCAGCGCCTCTTCGTAGCCTGACGTCAATATATTTTGGGGCGATAGTTATCGTTTAGAACTCTGCAGGTTTGGGAAGTGCAGTGCCCCTGAGCTCCATTTCCCAAGTCGCTTTTTTGTGAGTGGGACGCAACACGGCTGGATGGCTTCACGCCCTATTGTCGATCCGGGGTGGCAGGCTGAACCTCTGGTGAATTCTTCTTCGTGATGGGAGATGAGAGTGACATGTGCCCGACCAAACACCTCCAGCGAGTCTCTCATTGGTTCCCCCTCTTGCAGTTCATCCTGCGGACAAATTGCAGATGGTACGAAAGAGGCATGGAAAGGCGCCGAGTCTCCAGGTGGGGAGATTGTTAGTAAGGGGGCCTGAATGGAGAACACGAGCACCAGGAGATGAAAACTGAGGTGAGTTTCAGAAAGCTTTCCCGATCCCACGGTGTAGCATCCGCTGGGTTTCCAATGAGTGCTTTCGCTGTCGGAAGATTGCGTTGAACCTGGAGAGTTGGGACCCATGGAATGGGGAGCACGCAGGATTCCTTTCAAGGGTCTGCATTTGCTTTCCCAACCTCACCAATCGTCTCAGCCCCAAGAGTGTCCAGCCTTATGTCTTCTGCCGCTGGGGCTGTAGATGTGGTCAATCCTGGTTGCATGCCAGTCCCTGAACGCATTTTGGAAGAATTTCTCTCTGTTTTGCCCTGCTTGTTTCTTCTTTATGTTGGAAATGTATCCTCAGAATGGGTCTGAGCTGATTTTCCCTGCTGGTTTTAGGCCGCTTTACACACACTTGATGCACTTACACAGAGATATCAAGACTTAGCTTTTAAGATGCTTACTAGTCGGATAGATACTTGTGCGATGAAGAGGGTCTGGTGAGTCCAGTTGATTGAGCAAGGAGTAGGTCGTGTCCATTCCATATTCGGTTTTCGGAAGGGTATCTGTGCTCATTTCAAACTCGAGTTTTATGCGTCACCCCACCTCACCTTTGCCCTGAAGCAGGCATAAGTGTGTTTTCTAAAAGCGTGACTCTGTTCTGTTTGGGGATTCAGTGCATGGGGAGCGATTTTTACATTCCCTCGATAAGTGATATCGTAAGTTTCTTTTTTTGTGGGACTTATTTCACTGAGGATGATCGTACCTAAATCCACTCAGGATGCTGCTACCAGCCTCATGACGTGGATTTCATGGCTGAGTGACACTCCATTGGACCTACGTAGCACCACTTGTCCACTTGTCCACTTGTCTTTGTCCACTTGTCCACTCGTCTTTGTCCACTTGGCTCTTTCCTGGGATATGAAACGTGTACCGGAGTGGAGGTTCTTGTCAAGACAGCAGCCCTCAACTTTGGGGTCCCTGTGTCTGGTTGATTTTTTCATTTTCCCAAGGTCAACGCCCATGTGTGGAAGTGCCCTATGCTCTGTGGTTCTGTGTCTTACATGGTTTGGGAAAGAGGATACACTTGTGAAGATTGGCTGTTGGCCATTGACATCCCGCCCATCAGCTTAACAAGGCTCCCTTGACTCCGTGGGCTGTCCTGCCTTTCTGGTTTTTAGACTTTTTTCGCCTGGCCCTTTTGCCCCGGGGGGGGGGGGCGAGAGATTTCTTTGTAGTGCTGATTTGCTCTCCCAGGTTGCTTGGTTGGCCAAAAAGGGCGTATGCGTTTTTTCCTGAATATATTCAGGAAAAAACGCATACGCCCTTTTTGGCCAACCGCATCATTGTCCACGTTCTGGCGCTTTTCATGTGCTATCGGGGCCATTCCGATGTACCCGTTGACATCCGTTTCCTGCAGTTCTGCCTTGCGTTCAGCGCCTCTTCGTAGCCTGACCTCAATATATTTTGGGGCGATAGTTATCGTTTAGAACTCTGCAGGTTTGGGAAGTGCAGTGCCCCTGAGCTCCATTTCCCAAGTCGCTTTTTTGTGAGTGGGACGCAACACGGCTGGATGGCTTCACGCCCTATTGTCGATCCGGGGTGGCAGGCTGAACCGCTGGTGAATTCTTCTTCGTGATGGGAAATGAGAGTGACATGTGCCCGACCAAACACCTCCAGCGAGTCTCTCATTGGTTCCCCCTCTTGCAGTTCATCCTGCGGACAAATTGCAGACGGTACGAAAGAGGCATGGAAAGGCGCCGAGTCTCCAAGTGGGGAGATTGTTAGTAAGGGGGCCTGAATGGAGAACACGAGCACCAGGAGATGAAAACTGAGGTGAGTTTCAGAAAGCTTTCCCGATCCCACGGTGTAGCATCCGCTGGGTTTCCAATGAGTGCTTTCGCTGTCGGAAGATTGCGTTGAACCTGGAGAGTTGGGACCCATGGAATGGGGAGCACGCAGGATTCCTTTCAAGGGTCTGCATTTGCTTTCCCAACCTCACCAATCGTCTCAGCCCCAAGAGTGTCCAGCCTTATGTCTTCTGCCGCTGGGGCTGTAGATGTGGTCAATCCTGGTTGCATGCCAGTCCCTGAACGCATTTTGGAAGAATTTCTCTCTGTTTTGCCCTGCTTGTTTCTTCTTTATGTTGGAAATGTATCCTCAGAATGGGTCTGAGCTGATTTTCCCTGCTGGTTTTAGGCCGCTTTACACACACTTGATGCACTTACACAGAGATATCAAGACTTAGCTTTTAAGATGCTTACTAGTCGGATAGATACTTGTGCCATGAACAGGGTCTGGTGAGTCCAGTTGATTGAGCAAGGAGTAGGTCGTGTCCATTCCATATTCGGTTTTCGGAAGGGTATCTGTGCTCATTTCAAACTCGAGTTTTATGCGTCACCCCACCTCACCTTTCCCCTGAAGCAGGCATAAGTGTGTTTTCTAAAAGCGTGACTCTGTTCTGTTTGGGGATTCAGTGCATGGGGAGCGATTTTTACATTCCCTCGATAAGTGATATCATAAGTTTCTTTTTTTGTGGGACTTATTTCACTGAGGATGATCGTACCTAAATCCACTCAGGATGCTGCTACCAGCCTCATGACGTGGATTTCATGGCTGAGTGACACTCCATTGGACCTACGTAGCACCACTTGTCCACTTGTCCACTTGTCTTTGTCCACTTGTCCACTCGTCTTTGTCCACTTGGCTCTTTCCTGGGATATGAAACGTGTACCGGAGTGGAGGTTCTTGTCAAGACAGCAGCCCTCAACTTTGGGGTCCCTGTGTCTGGTTGATTTTTTCATTTTCCCAAGGTCAACGCCCATGTGTGGAAGTGCCCTATGCTCTGTGGTTCTGTGTTTTACATGGTTTGGGAAAGAGGATACACTTGTGAAGATTGGCTGTTGGCCATTGACATCCCGCCCATCAGCTTAACAAGGCTCCCTTGACTCCGTGGGCTGTCCTGCCTTTCTGGTTTTTAGACTTTTTTCGCCTGGCCCTTTTGCCCCGGGGGGGGGGGGGCGAGAGATTTCTTTGTAGTGCTGATTTGCTCTCCCAGGTTGCTTGGTTGGCCAAAAAGGGCGTATGCGTTTTTTCCTGAATATATTCAGGAAAAAACGCATACGCCCTTTTTGGCCAACCGCATCATTGTCCACGTTCTGGCGCTTTTCATGTGCTATCGGGGCCATTCCGATGTACCCGTTGACATCCGTTTCCTGCAGTTCTGCCTTGCGTTCAGCGCCTCTTCGTAGCCTGACCTCAATATATTTTGGGGCGATAGTTATCGTTTAGAACTCTGCAGGTTTGGGAAGTGCAGTGCCCCTGAGCTCCATTTCCCAAGTCGCTTTTTTGTGAGTGGGACGCAACACGGCTGGATGGCTTCACGCCCTATTGTCGATCCGGGGTGGCAGGCTGAACCGCTGGTGAATTCTTCTTCGTGATGGGAAATGAGAGTGACATGTGCCCGACCAAACACCTCCAGCGAGTCTCTCATTGGTTCCCCCTCTTGCAGTTCATCCTGCGGACAAATTGCAGACGGTACGAAAGAGACATGGAAAGGCGCCGAGTCTCCAAGTGGGGAGATTGTTAGTAAGGGGGCCTGAATGGAGAACACGAGCACCAGGAGATGAAAACTGAGGTGAGTTTCAGAAAGCTTTCCCGATCCCACGGTGTAGCATCCGCTGGGTTTCCAATGAGTGCTTTCGCTGCCGGAAGATTGCGTTGAACCTGGAGAGTTGGGACGCATGGAATGGGGAGCACGCAGGATTCCTTTCAAGGGTCTGCATTTGCTTTCCCAACCTCACCAATCGTCTCAGCCCCAAGAGTGTCCAGCCTTATGTCTTCTGCCGCTGGGGCTGTAGATGTGGTCAATCCTGGTTGCATGCCAGTCCCTGAACGCATTTTGGAAGAATTTCTCTCTGTTTTGCCCTGCTTGTTTCTTCTTTATGTTGGAAATGTATCCTCAGAATGGGTCTGAGCTGATTTTCCCTGCTGGTTTTAGGCCGCTTTACACACACTTGATGCACTTACACAGAGATATCAAGACTTAGCTTTGAAGATGCTTACTAGTCGGATAGATACTTGTGCGATGAACAGGGTCTGGTGAGTCCAGTTGATTGAGCAAGGAGTAGGTCGTGTCCATTCCATATTCGGTTTTCGGAAGGGTATCTGTGCTCATTTCAAACTCGAGTTTTATGCGTCACCCCACCTCACCTTTGCCCTGAAGCAGGCATAAGTGTGTTTTCTAAAAGCGTGACTCTGTTCTGTTTGGGGATTCAGTGCATGGGGAGCGATTTTTACATTCCCTCGATAAGTGATATCATAAGTTTCTTTTTTTGTGGGACTTATTTCACTGAGGATGATCGTACCTAAATCCACTCAGGATGCTGCTACCAGCCTCATGACGTGGATTTCATGGCTGAGTGACACTCCATTGGACCTACGTAGCACCACTTGTCCACTTGTCCACTTGTCTTTGTCCACTTGTCCACTCGTCTTTGTCCACTTGGCTCTTTCCTGGGATATGAAACGTGTACCGGAGTGGAGGTTCTTGTCAAGACAGCAGCCCTCAACTTTGGGGTCCCTGTGTCTGGTTGATTTTTTGATTTTCCCAAGGTCAACGCCCATGTGTGGAAGTGCCCTATGCTCTGTGGTTCTGTGTTTTACATGGTTTGGGAAAGAGGATACACTTGTGAAGATTGGCTGTTGGCCATTGACATCCCGCCCATCAGCTTAACAAGGCTCCCTTGACTCCGTGGGCTGTCCTGCCTTTCTGGTTTTTAGACTTTTTTCGCCTGGCCCTTTTGCCCCGGGGGGGGGGGCGAGAGATTTCTTTGTAGTGCTGATTTGCTCTCCCAGGTTGCTTGGTTGGCCAAAAAGGGCGTATGCGTTTTTTCCTGAATATATTCAGGAAAAAACGCATACGCCCTTTTTGGCCAACCGCATCATTGTCCACGTTCTGGCGCTTTTCATGTGCTATCGGGGCCATTCCGATGTACCCGTTGACATCCGTTTCCTGCAGTTCTGCCTTGCGTTCAGCGCCTCTTCGTAGCCTGACCTCAATATATTTTGGGGCGATAGTTATCGTTTAGAACTCTGCAGGTTTGGGAAGTGCAGTGCCCCTGAGCTCCATTTCCCAAGTCGCTTTTTTGTGAGTGGGACGCAACACGGCTGGATGGCTTCACGCCCTATTGTCGATCCGGGGTGGCAGGCTGAACCGCTGGTGAATTCTTCTTCGTGATGGGAAATGAGAGTGACATGTGCCCGACCAAACACCTCCAGCGAGTCTCTCATTGGTTCCCCCTCTTGCAGTTCATCCTGCGGACAAATTGCAGACGGTACGAAAGAGACATGGAAAGGCGCCGAGTCTCCAAGTGGGGAGATTGTTAGTAAGGGGGCCTGAATGGAGAACACGAGCACCAGGAGATGAAAACTGAGGTGAGTTTCAGAAAGCTTTCCCGATCCCACGGTGTAGCATCCGCTGGGTTTCCAATGAGTGCTTTCGCTGCCGGAAGATTGCGTTGAACCTGGAGAGTTGGGACCCATGGAATGGGGAGCACGCAGGATTCCTTTCAAGGGTCTGCATTTGCTTTCCCAACCTCACCAATCGTCTCAGCCCCAAGAGTGTCCAGCCTTATGTCTTCTGCCGTTGGGGCTGTAGATGTGGTCAATCCTGGTTGCATGCCAGTCCCTGAACGCATTTTGGAAGAATTTCTCTCTGTTTTGCCCTGCTTGTTTCTTCTTTATGTTGGAAATGTATCCTCAGAATGGGTCTGAGCTGATTTTCCCTGCTGGTTTTAGGCCGCTTTACACACACTTGATGCACTTACACAGAGATATCAAGACTTAGCTTTGAAGATGCTTACTAGTCGGATAGATACTTGTGCGATGAACAGGGTCTGGTGAGTCCAGTTGATTGAGCAAGGAGTAGGTCGTGTCCATTCCATATTCGGTTTTCGGAAGGGTATCTGTGCTCATTTCAAACTCGAGTTTTATGCGTCACCGCACCTCACCTTTCCCCTGAAGCAGGCATAAGTGTGTTTTCTAAAAGCGTGACTCTGTTCTGTTTGGGGATTCAGTGCATGGGGAGCGATTTTTACATTCCCTCGATAAGTGATATCATAAGTTTCTTTTTTTGTGGGACTTATTTCACTGAGGATGATCGTACCTAAATCCACTCAGGATGCTGCTACCAGCCTCATGACGTGGATTTCATGGCTGAGTGACACTCCATTGGACCTACGTAACACCACTTGTCCACTTGTCCACTTGTCTTTGTCCACTTGTCCACTCGTCTTTGTCCACTTGGCTCTTTCCTGGGATATGAAACGTGTACCGGAGTGGAGGTTCTTGTCAAGACAGCAGCCCTCAACTTTGGGGTCCCTGTGTCTGGTTGATTTTTTCATTTTCCCAAGGTCAACGCCCATGTGTGGAAGTGCCCTATGCTCTGTGGTTCTGTGTTTTACATGGTTTGGGAAAGAGGATACACTTGTGAAGATTGGCTGTTGGCCATTGACATCCCGCCCATCAGCTTAACAAGGCTCCCTTGACTCCGTGGGCTGTCCTGCCTTTCTGGTTTTTAGACTTTTTTCGCCTGGCCCTTTTGCCCCGGGGGGGGGGGGGAGAGATTTCTTTGTAGTGCTGATTTGCTCTCCCAGGTTGCTTGGTTGGCCAAAAAGGGCGTATGCGTTTTTTCCTGAATATATTCAGGAAAAAACGCATACGCCCTTTTTGGCCAACCGCATCATTGTCCACGTTCTGGCGCTTTTCATGTGCTATCGGGGCCATTCCGATGTACCCGTTGACATCCGTTTCCTGCAGTTCTGCCTTGCGTTCAGCGCCTCTTCGTAGCCTGACCTCAATATATTTTGGGGCGATAGTTATCGTTTAGAACTCTGCAGGTTTGGGAAGTGCAGTGCCCCTGAGCTCCATTTCCCAAGTCGCTTTTTTGTGAGTGGGACGCAACACGGCTGGATGGCTTCACGCCCTATTGTCGATCCGGGGTGGCAGGCTGAACCGCTGGTGAATTCTTCTTCGTGATGGGAAATGAGAGTGACATGTGCCCGACCAAACACCTCCAGCGAGTCTCTCATTGGTTCCCCCTCTTGCAGTTCATCCTGCGGACAAATTGCAGACGGTACGAAAGAGACATGGAAAGGCGCCAAGTCTCCAAGTGGGGAGATTGTTAGTAAGGGGGCCTGAATGGAGAACACGAGCACCAGGAGATGAAAACTGAGGTGAGTTTCAGAAAGCTGTCCCGATCCCACGGTGTAGCATCCGCTGGGTTTCCAATGAGTGCTTTCGCTGTCGGAAGATTGCGTTGAACCTGGAGAGTTGGGACCCATGGAATGGGGAGCACGCAGGATTCCTTTCAAGGGTCTGCATTTGCTTTCCCAACCTCACCAATCGTCTCAGCCCCAAGAGTGTCCAGCCTTATGTCTTCTGCCGCTGGGGCTGTAGATGTGGTCAATCCTGGTTGCATGCCAGTCCCTGAACGCATTTTGGAAGAATTTCTCTCTGTTTTGCCCTGCTTGTTTCTTCTTTATGTTGGAAATGTATCCTCAGAATGGGTCTGAGCTGATTTTCCCTGCTGGTTTTAGGCCGCTTTACACACACTTGATGCACTTACACAGAGATATCAAGACTTAGCTTTGAAGATGCTTACTAGTCGGATAGATACTTGTGCGATGAACAGGGTCTGGTGAGTCCAGTTGATTGAGCAAGGAGTAGGTCGTGTCCATTCCATATTCGGTTTTCGGAAGGGTATCTGTGCTCATTTCAAACTCGAGTTTTATGCGTCACCCCACCTCACCTTTGCCCTGAAGCAGGCATAAGTGTGTTTTCTAAAAGCGTGACTCTGTTCTGTTTGGGGATTCAGTGCATGGGGAGCGATTTTTACATTCCCTCGATAAGTGATATCATAAGTTTCTTTTTTTGTGGGACTTATTTCACTGAGGATGATCGTACCTAAATCCACTCAGGATGCTGCTACCAGCCTCATGACGTGGATTTCATGGCTGAGTGACACTCCATTGGACCTACGTAGCACCACTTGTCCACTTGTCCACTTGTCTTTGTCCACTTGTCCACTCGTCTTTGTCCACTTGGCTCTTTCCTGGGATATGAAACGTGTACCGGAGTGGAGGTTCTTGTCAAGACAGCAGCCCTCAACTTTGGGGTCCCTGTGTCTGGTTGATTTTTTGATTTTCCCAAGGTCAACGCCCATGTGTGGAAGTGCCCTATGCTCTGTGGTTCTGTGTTTTACATGGTTTGGGAAAGAGGATACACTTGTGAAGATTGGCTGTTGGCCATTGACATCCCGCCCATCAGCTTAACAAGGCTCCCTTGACTCCGTGGGCTGTCCTGCCTTTCTGGTTTTTAGACTTTTTTCGCCTGGCCCTTTTGCCCCGGGGGGGGGGGCGAGAGATTTCTTTGTAGTGCTGATTTGCTCTCCCAGGTTGCTTGGTTGGCCAAAAAGGGCGTATGCGTTTTTTCCTGAATATATTCAGGAAAAAACGCATACGCCCTTTTTGGCCAACCGCATCATTGTCCACGTTCTGGCGCTTTTCATGTGCTATCGGGGCCATTCCGATGTACCCGTTGACATCCGTTTCCTGCAGTTCTGCCTTGCGTTCAGCGCCTCTTCGTAGCCTGACCTCAATATATTTTGGGGCGATAGTTATCGTTTAGAACTCTGCAGGTTTGGGAAGTGCAGTGCCCCTGAGCTCCATTTCCCAAGTCGCTTTTTTGTGAGTGGGACGCAACACGGCTGGATGGCTTCACGCCCTATTGTCGATCCGGGGTGGCAGGCTGAACCGCTGGTGAATTCTTCTTCGTGATGGGAAATGAGAGTGACATGTGCCCGACCAAACACCTCCAGCGAGTCTCTCATTGGTTCCCCCTCTTGCAGTTCATCCTGCGGACAAATTGCAGACGGTACGAAAGAGACATGGAAAGGCGCCGAGTCTCCAAGTGGGGAGATTGTTAGTAAGGGGGCCTGAATGGAGAACACGAGCACCAGGAGATGAAAACTGAGGTGAGTTTCAGAAAGCTGTCCCGATCCCACGGTGTAGCATCCGCTGGGTTTCCAATGAGTGCTTTCGCTGTCGGAAGATTGCGTTGAACCTGGAGAGTTGGGACCCATGGAATGGGGAGCACGCAGGATTCCTTTCAAGGGTCTGCATTTGCTTTCCCAACCTCACCAATCGTCTCAGCCCCAAGAGTGTCCAGCCTTATGTCTTCTGCCGCTGGGGCTGTAGATGTGGTCAATCCTGGTTGCATGCCAGTCCCTGAACGCATTTTGGAAGAATTTCTCTCTGTTTTGCCCTGCTTGTTTCTTCTTTATGTTGGAAATGTATCCTCAGAATGGGTCTGAGCTGATTTTCCCTGCTGGTTTTAGGCCGCTTGACACACACTTGATGCACTTACACAGAGATATCAAGACTTAGCTTTTAAGATGCTTACTAGTCGGATAGATACTTGTGCGATGAACAGGGTCTGGTGAGTCCAGTTGATTGAGCAAGGAGTAGGTCGTGTCCATTCCATATTCGGTTTTCGGAAGGGTATCTGTGCTCATTTCAAACTCGAGTTTTATGCGTCACCCCACCTCACCTTTCCCCTGAAGCAGGCATAAGTGTGTTTTCTAAAAGCGTGACTCTGTTCTGTTTGGGGATTCAGTGCATGGGGAGCGATTTTTACATTCCCTCGATAAGTGATATCATAAGTTTCTTTTTTTGTGGGACTTATTTCACTGAGGATGATCGTACCTAAATCCACTCAGGATGCTGCTACCAGCCTCATGACGTGGATTTCATGGCTGAGTGACACTCCATTGGACCTACGTAGCACCACTTGTCCACTTGTCCACTTGTCTTTGTCCACTTGTCCACTCGTCTTTGTCCACTTGGCTCTTTCCTGGGATATGAAACGTGTACCGGAGTGGAGGTTCTTGTCAAGACAGCAGCCCTCAACTTTGGGGTCCCTGTGTCTGGTTGATTTTTTCATTTTCCCAAGGTCAACGCCCATGTGTGGAAGTGCCCTATGCTCTGTGGTTCTGTGTTTTACATGGTTTGGGAAAGAGGATACACTTGTGAAGATTGGCTGTTGGCCATTGACATCTTGCCCATCAGCTTAACAAGGCTCCCTTGACTCCGTGGGCTGTCCTGCCTTTCTGGTTTTTAGACTTTTTTCGCTTGGCACTTTTGCCCCGGGGGGGAGGGCGAGAGATTTCTTTGTAGTGCTGATTTGCTCTCCCAGGTTGCTTGGTTGGCCAAAAAGGGCGTATGCGTTTTTTCCTGAATATATTCAGGAAAAAACGCATACGCCCTTTTTGGCCAACCGCATCATTGTCCACGTTCTGGCGCTTTTCATGTGCTATCGGGGCCATTCCGATGTACCCGTTGACATCCGTTTCCTGCAGTTCTGCCTTGCGTTCAGCGCCTCTTCGTAGCCTGACCTCAATATATTTTGGGGCGATAGTTATCGTTTAGAACTCTGCAGGTTTGGGAAGTGCAGTGCCCCTGAGCTCCATTTCCCAAGTCGCTTTTTTGTGAGTGGGACGCAACACGGCTGGATGGCTTCACGCCCTATTGTCGATCCGGGGTGGCAGGCTGAACCGCTGGTGAATTCTTCTTCGTGATGGGAAATGAGAGTGACATGTGCCCGACCAAACACCTCCAGCGAGTCTCTCATTGGTTCCCCCTCTTGCAGTTCATCCTGCGGACAAATTGCAGACGGTACGAAAGAGACATGGAAAGGCGCCGAGTCTCCAAGTGGGGAGATTGTTAGTAAGGGGGCCTGAATGGAGAACACGAGCACCAGGAGATGAAAACTGAGGTGAGTTTCAGAAAGCTTTCCCGATCCCACGGTGTAGCATCCGCTGGGTTTCCAATGAGTGCTTTCGCTGCCGGAAGATTGCGTTGAACCTGGAGAGTTGGGACGCATGGAATGGGGAGCACGCAGGATTCCTTTCAAGGGTCTGCATTTGCTTTCCCAACCTCACCAATCGTCTCAGCCCCAAGAGTGTCCAGCCTTATGTCTTCTGCCGCTGGGGCTGTAGATGTGGTCAATCCTGGTTGCATGCCAGTCCCTGAACGCATTTTGGAAGAATTTCTCTCTGTTTTGCCCTGCTTGTTTCTTCTTTATGTTGGAAATGTATCCTCAGAATGGGTCTGAGCTGATTTTCCCTGCTGGTTTTAGGCCGCTTGACACACACTTGATGCACTTACACAGAGATATCAAGACTTAGCTTTGAAGATGCTTACTAGTCGGATAGATACTTGTGCGATGAACAGGGTCTGGTGAGTCCAGTTGATTGAGCAAGGAGTAGGTCGTGTCCATTCCATATTCGGTTTTCGGAAGGGTATCTGTGCTCATTTCAAACTCGAGTTTTATGCGTCACCCCACCTCACCTTTCCCCTGAAGCAGGCATAAGTGTGTTTTCTAAAAGCGTGACTCTGTTCTGTTTGGGGATTCAGTGCATGGGGAGCGATTTTTACATTCCCTCGATAAGTGATATCATAAGTTTCTTTTTTTGTGGGACTTATTTCACTGAGGATGATCGTACCTAAATCCACTCAGGATGCTGCTACCAGCCTCATGACGTGGATTTCATGGCTGAGTGACACTCCATTGGACCTACGTAACACCACTTGTCCACTTGTCCACTTGTCTTTGTCCACTTGTCCACTCGTCTTTGTCCACTTGGCTCTTTCCTGGGATATGAAACGTGTACCGGAGTGGAGGTTCTTGTCAAGACAGCAGCCCTCAACTTTGGGGTCCCTGTGTCTGGTTGATTTTTTCATTTTCCCAAGGTCAACGCCCATGTGTGGAAGTGCCCTATGCTCTGTGGTTCTGTGTTTTACATGGTTTGGGAAAGAGGATACACTTGTGAAGATTGGCTGTTGACCATTGACATCCCACCCATCACCTTAACAAGGCTCCCTTGACTCCGTGGGCTGTCCTGCCTTTCTGGTTTTTAGCCTTTTTTCGCCTGGCCATTTTGCCCCGGGGGGGGGGGCGAGAGATTTCTTTGTAGTGCTGATTTACTCTCCCAGGTTGCTTGGTTGGCCAAAAAGGGCGTATGCGTTTTTTCCTGAATATATTCAGGAAAAAACGCATACGCCCTTTTTGGCCAACCGCATCATTGTCCACGTTCTGGCGCTTTTCATGTGCTATCGGGGCCATTCCGATGTACCCGTTGACATCCGTTTCCTGCAGTTCTGCCTTGCGTTCAGCGCCTCTTCGTAGCCTGACCTCAATATATTTTGGGGCGATAGTTATCGTTTAGAACTCTGCAGGTTTGGGAAGTGCAGTGCCCCTGAGCTCCATTTCCCAAGTCGCTTTTTTGTGAGTGGGACGCAACACGGCTGGATGGCTTCACGCCCTATTGTCGATCCGGGGTGGCAGGCTGAACCGCTGGTGAATTCTTCTTCGTGATGGGAAATGAGAGTGACATGTGCCCGACCAAACACCTCCAGCGAGTCTCTCATTGGTTCCCCCTCTTGCAGTTCATCCTGCGGACAAATTGCAGACGGTACGAAAGAGGCATGGAAAGGCGCCGAGTCTCCAAGTGGGGAGATTGTTAGTAAGGGGGCCTGAATGGAGAACACGAGCACCAGGAGATGAAAACTGAGGTGAGTTTCAGAAAGCTTTCCCGATCCCACGGTGTAGCATCCGCTGGGTTTCCAATGAGTGCTTTCGCTGTCGGAAGATTGCGTTGAACCTGGAGAGTTGGGACCCATGGAATGGGGAGCACGCAGGATTCCTTTCAAGGGTCTGCATTTGCTTTCCCAACCTCACCAATCGTCTCAGCCCCAAGAGTGTCCAGCCTTATGTCTTCTGCCGCTGGGGCTGTAGATGTGGTCAATCCTGGTTGCATGCCAGTCCCTGAACGCATTTTGGAAGAATTTCTCTCTGTTTTGCCCTGCTTGTTTCTTCTTTATGTTGGAAATGTATCCTCAGAATGGGTCTGAGCTGATTTTCCCTGCTGGTTTTAGGCCGCTTTACACACATTTGATGCACTTACACAGAGATATCAAGACTTAGCTTTTAAGATGCTTACTAGTCGGATAGATACTTGTGCGATGAACAGGGTCTGGTGAGTCCAGTTGATTGAGCAAGGAGTAGGTCGTGTCCATTCCATATTCGGTTTTCGGAAGGGTATCTGTGCTCATTTCAAACTCGAGTTTTATGCGTCACCCCACCTCACCTTTCCCCTGAAGCAGGCATAAGTGTGTTTTCTAAAAGCGTGACTCTGTTCTGTTTGGGGATTCAGTGCATGGGGAGCGATTTTTACATTCCCTCGATAAGTGATATCGTAAGTTTCTTTTTTTGTGGGACTTATTTCACTGAGGATGATCGTACCTAAATCCACTCAGGATGCTGCTACCAGCCTCATGACGTGGATTTCATGGCTGAGTGACACTCCATTGGACCTACGTAGCACCACTTGTCCACTTGTCCACTTGTCTTTGTCCACTTGTCCACTCGTCTTTGTCCACTTGGCTCTTTCCTGGGATATGAAACGTGTACCGGAGTGGAGGTTCTTGTCAAGACAGCAGCCCTCAACTTTGGGGTCCCTGTGTCTGGTTGATTTTTTGATTTTCCCAAGGTCAACGCCCATGTGTGGAAGTGCCCTATGCTCTGTGGTTCTGTGTTTTACATGGTTTGGGAAAGAGGATACACTTGTGAAGATTGGCTGTTGGCCATTGACATCCCGCCCATCAGCTTAACAAGGCTCCCTTGACTCCGTGGGCTGTCCTGCCTTTCTGGTTTTTAGACTTTTTTCGCCTGGCCCTTTTGCCCCGGGGGAGGGGGGGGCGAGAGATTTCTTTGTAGTGCTGATTTGCTCTCCCAGGTTGCTTGGTTGGCCAAAAAGGGCGTATGCGTTTTTTCCTGAATATATTCAGGAAAAAACGCATACGCCCTTTTTGGCCAACCGCATCATTGTCCACGTTCTGGCGCTTTTCATGTGCTATCGGGGCCATTCCGATGTACCCATTGACATCCGTTTCCTGCAGTTCTGCCTTGGGTTCAGCGCCTCTTCGTAGCCTGACCTCAATATATTTTGGGGCGATAGTTATCGTTTAGAACTCTGCAGGTTTGGGAAGTGCAGTGCCCCTGAGCTCCATTTCCCAAGTCGCTTTTTTGTGAGTGGGACGCAACACGGCTGGATGGCTTCACGCCCTATTGTCGATCCGGGGTGGCAGGCTGAACCGCTGGTGAATTCTTCTTCGTGATGGGAGATGAGAGTGACATGTGCCCGACCAAACACCTCCAGCGAGTCTCTCATTGGTTCCCCCTCTTGCAGTTCATCCTGCGGACAAATTGCAGACGGTACGAAAGAGGCATGGAAAGGCGCCGAGTCTCCAGGTGGGGAGATTGTTAGTAAGGGGGCCTGAATGGAGAACACGAGCACCAGGAGATGAAAACTGAGGTGAGTTTCAGAAAGCTTTCCCGATCCCACGGTGTAGCATCCGCTGGGTTTCCAATGAGTGCTTTCGCTGTCGGAAGATTGCGTTGAACCTGGAGAGTTGGGACCCATGGAATGGGGAGCACGCAGGATTCCTTTCAAGGGTCTGCATTTGCTTTCCCAACCTCACCAATCGTCTCAGCCCCAAGAGTGTCCAGCCTTATGTCTTCTGCCGCTGGGGCTGTAGATGTGGTCAATCCTGGTTGCATGCCAGTCCCTGAACGCATTTTGGAAGAATTTCTCTCTGTTTTGCCCTGCTTGTTTCTTCTTTATGTTGGAAATGTATCCTCAGAATGGGTCTGAGCTGATTTTCCCTGCTGGTTTTAGGCCGCTTGACACACACTTGATGCACTTACACAGAGATATCAAGACTTAGCTTTTAAGATGCTTACTAGTCGGATAGATACTTGTGCGATGAACAGGGTCTGGTGAGTCCAGTTGATTGAGCAAGGAGTAGGTCGTGTCCATTCCATATTCGGTTTTCGGAAGGGTATCTGTGCTCATTTCAAACTCGAGTTTTATGCGTCACCCCACCTCACCTTTCCCCTGAAGCAGGCATAAGTGTGTTTTCTAAAAGCGTGACTCTGTTCTGTTTGGGGATTCAGTGCATGGGGAGCGATTTTTACATTCCCTCGATAAGTGATATCATAAGTTTCTTTTTTTGTGGGACTTATTTCACTGAGGATGATCGTACCTAAATCCACTCAGGATGCTGCTACCAGCCTCATGACGTGGATTTCATGGCTGAGTGACACTCCATTGGACCTACGTAGCACCACTTGTCCACTTGTCCACTTGTCTTTGTCCACTTGTCCACTCGTCTTTGTCCACTTGGCTCTTTCCTGGGATATGAAACGTGTACCGGAGTGGAGGTTCTTGTCACGACAGCAGCCCTCAACTTTGGGGTCCCTGTGTCTGGTTGATTTTTTCATTTTCCCAAGGTCAACGCCCATGTGTGGAAGTGCCCTATGCTCTGTGGTTCTGTGTTTTACATGGTTTGGGAAAGAGGATACACTTGTGAAGATTGGCTGTTGGCCATTGACATCCCGCCCATCAGCTTAACAAGGCTCCCTTGACTCCGTGGGCTGTCCTGCCTTTCTGGTTTTTAGACTTTTTTCGCCTGGCCCTTTTGCCCCGGGGGGGGGGGGAGAGATTTCTTTGTAGTGCTGATTTGCTCTCCCAGGTTGCTTGGTTGGCCAAAAAGGGCGTATGCGTTTTTTCCTGAATATATTCAGGAAAAAACGCATACGCCCTTTTTGGCCAACCGCATCATTGTCCACGTTCTGGCGCTTTTCATGTGCTATCGGGGCCATTCCAATGTACCCGTTGACATCCGTTTCCTGCAGTTCTGCCTTGCGTTCAGCGCCTCTTCGTAGCCTGACCTCAATATATTTTGGGGCGATAGTTATCGTTTAGAACTCTGCAGGTTTGGGAAGTGCAGTGCCCCTGAGCTCCATTTCCCAAGTCGCTTTTTTGTGAGTGGGACGCAACACGGCTGGATGGCTTCACGCCCTATTGTCGATCCGGGGTGGCAGGCTGAACCGCTGGTGAATTCTTCTTCGTGATGGGAAATGAGAGTGACATGTGCCCGACCAAACACCTCCAGCGAGTCTCTCATTGGTTCCCCCTCTTGCAGTTCATCCTGCGGACAAATTGCAGACGGTACGAAAGAGGCATGGAAAGGCGCCGAGTCTCCAAGTGGGGAGATTGTTAGTAAGGGGGCCTGAATGGAGAACACGAGCACCAGGAGATGAAAACTGAGGTGAGTTTCAGAAAGCTTTCCCGATCCCACGGTGTAGCATCCGCTGGGTTTCCAATGAGTGCTTTCGCTGTCGGAAGATTGCGTTGAACCTGGAGAGTTGGGACCCATGGAATGGGGAGCACGCAGGATTCCTTTCAAGGGTCTGCATTTGCTTTCCCAACCTCACCAATCGTCTCAGCCCCAAGAGTGTCCAGCCTTATGTCTTCTGCCGCTGGGGCTGTAGATGTGGTCAATCCTGGTTGCATGCCAGTCCCTGAACGCATTTTGGAAGAATTTCTCTCTGTTTTGCCCTGCTTGTTTCTTCTTTATGTTGGAAATGTATCCTCAGAATGGGTCTGAGCTGATTTTCCCTGCTGGTTTTAGGCCGCTTTACACACACTTGATGCACTTACACAGAGATATCAAGACTTAGCTTTTAAGATGCTTACTAGTCGGATAGATACTTGTGCCATGAACAGGGTCTGGTGAGTCCAGTTGATTGAGCAAGGAGTAGGTCGTGTCCATTCCATATTCGGTTTTCGGAAGGGTATGTGTGCTCATTTCAAACTCGAGTTTTATGCGTCACCCCACCTCACCTTTCCCCTGAAGAAGGCATAAGTGTGTTTTCTAAAAGCGTGACTCTGTTCTGTTTGGGGATTCAGTGCATGGGGAGCGATTTTTACATTCCCTCGATAAGTGATATCGTAAGTTTCTTTTTTTGTGGGACTTATTTCACTGAGGATGATCGTACCTAAATCCACTCAGGATGCTGCTACCAGCCTCATGACGTGGATTTCATGGCTGAGTGACACTCCATTGGACCTACGTAGCACCACTTGTCCACTTGTCCACTTGTCTTTGTCCACTTGTCCACTCGTCTTTGTCCACTTGGCTCTTTCCTGGGATATGAAACGTGTACCAGAGTGGAGGTTCTTGTCAAGACAGCAGCCCTCAACTTTGGGGTCCCTGTGTCTGGTTGATTTTTTCATTTTCCCAAGGTCAACGCCCATGTGTGGAAGTGCCCTATGCTCTGTGGTTCTGTGTTTTACATGGTTTGGGAAAGAGGATACACTTGTGAAGATTGGCTGTTGGCCATTGACATCCCGCCCATCAGCTTAACAAGGCTCCCTTGACTCCGTGGGCTGTCCTGCCTTTCTGGTTTTTACACTTTTTGCGCCTGGCCCTTTTGCCCCGGGGGGGTGGCGAGAGATTTCTTTGTAGTGCTGATTTGCTCTCCCAGGTTGCTTGGTTGCCCAAAAAGGGCGTATGCGTTTTTTCCTGAATATATTCAGGAAAAAACGCATACGCCCTTTTTGGCCAACCGCATCATTGTCCACGTTCTGGCGCTTTTCATGTGCTATCGGGGCCATTCCGATGTACCCGTTGACATCCGTTTCCTGCAGTTCTGCCTTGCGTTCAGCGCCTCTTCGTAGCCTGACCTCAATATATTTTGGGGCGATAGTTATCGTTTAGAACTCTGCAGGTTTGGGAAGTGCAGTGCCCCTGAGCTCCATTTCCCAAGTCGCTTTTTTGTGAGTGGGACGCAACACGGCTGGATGGCTTCACGCCCTATTGTCGATCCGGGGTGGCAGGCTGAACCGCTGGTGAATTCTTCTTCGTGATGGGAAATGAGAGTGACATGTGCCCGACCAAACACCTCCAGCGAGTCTCTCATTGGTTCCCCCTCTTGCAGTTCATCCTGCGGACAAATTGCAGACGGTACGAAAGAGACATGGAAAGGCGCCGAGTCTCCAAGTGGGGAGATTGTTAGTAAGGGGGCCTGAATGGAGAACACGAGCACCAGGAGATGAAAACTGAGGTGAGTTTCAGAAAGCTTTCCCGATCCCACGGTGTAGCATCCGCTGGGTTTCCAATGAGTGCTTTCGCTGTCGGAAGATTGCGTTGAACCTGGAGAGTTGGGACCCATGGAATGGGGAGCACGCAGGATTCCTTTCAAGGGTCTGCATTTGCTTTCCCAACCTCACCAATCGTCTCAGCCCCAAGAGTGTCCAGCCTTATGTCTTCTGCCGCTGGGGCTGTAGATGTGGTCAATCCTGGTTGCATGCCAGTCCCTGAACGCATTTTGGAAGAATTTCTCTCTGTTTTGCCCTGCTTGTTTCTTCTTTATGTTGGAAATGTATCCTCAGAATGGGTCTGAGCTGATTTTCCCTGCTGGTTTTAGGCCGCTTTACACACACTTGATGCACTTACACAGAGATATCAAGACTTAGCTTTTAAGATGCTTACTAGTCGGATAGATACTTGTGCGATGAACAGGGTCTGGTGAGTCCAGTTGATTGAGCAAGGAGTAGGTCGTGTCCATTCCATATTCGGTTTTCGGAAGGGTATCTGTGCTCATTTCAAACTCGAGTTTTATGCGTCACCCCACCTCACCTTTCCCCTGAAGCAGGCATAAGTGTGTTTTTTAAAAGCGTGACTCTGTTCTGTTTGGGGATTCAGTGCATGGGGAGCGATTTTTACATTCCCTCGATAAGTGATATCATAAGTTTCTTTTTTTGTGGGACTTATTTCACTGAGGATGATCGTACCTAAATCCACTCAGGATGCTGCTACCAGCCTCATGACGTGGATTTCATGGCTGAGTGACACTCCATTGGACCTACGTAGCACCACTTGTCCACTTGTCCACTTGTCTTTGTCCACTTGTCCACTCGTCTTTTTCCACTAGGCTCTTTCCTGGGATATGAAACGGGTACCGGAGTGGAGGTTCTTGTCAAGACAGCAGCCCTCAACTTTGGGGTCCCTGTGTCTGGTTGATTTTTTCATTTTCCCAAGGTCAACGCCCATGTGTGGAAGTGCCCTATGCTCTGTGGTTCTGTGTTTTCCATGGTTTGGGAAAGAGGATACACTTGTGAAGATTGGCTGTTGGCCATTGACATCCCGCCCATCAGCTTAACAAGGCTCCCTTGACTCCGTGGGCTGTCCTGCCTTTCTGGTTTTTAGACTTTTTTCGCCTGGCACTTTTGCCCCGGGGGGGGGGGGGGCCGAGAGATTTCTTTGTAGTGCTGATTTGCTCTCCCAGGTTGCTTGGTTGGCCAAAAAGGGCGTATGCGTTTTTTCCTGAATATATTCAGGAAAAAACGCATACGCCCTTTTTGGCCAACCGCATCATTGTCCACGTTCTGGCGCTTTTCATGTGCTATCGGGGCCATTCCGATGTACCCGTTGACATCCGTTTCCTGCAGTTCTGCCTTGCGTTCAGCGCCTCTTCGTAGCCTGACCTCAATATATTTTGGGGCGATAGTTATCGTTTAGAACTCTGCAGGTTTGGGAAGTGCAGTGCCCCTGAGCTCCATTTCCCAAGTCGCTTTTTTGTGAGTGGGACGCAACACGGCTGGATGGCTTCACGCCCTATTGTCGATCCGGGGTGGCAGGCTGAACCGCTGGTGAATTCTTCTTCGTGATGGGAAATGAGAGTGACATGTGCCCGACCAAACACCTCCAGCGAGTCTCTCATTGGTTCCCCCTCTTGCAGTTCATCCTGCGGACAAATTGCAGACGGTACGAAAGAGGCATGGAAAGGCGCCGAGTCTCCAAGTGGGGAGATTGTTAGTAAGGGGGCCTGAATGGAGAACACGAGCACCAGGAGATGAAAACTGAGGTGAGTTTCAGAAAGCTTTCCCGATCCCACGGTGTAGCATCCGCTGGGTTTCCAATGAGTGCTTTCGCTGCCGGAAGATTGCGTTGAACCTGGAGAGTTGGGACGCATGGAATGGGGAGCACGCAGGATTCCTTTCAAGGGTCTGCATTTGCTTTCCCAACCTCACCAATCGTCTCAGCCCCAAGAGTGTCCAGCCTTATGTCTTCTGCCGCTGGGGCTGTAGATGTGGTCAATCCTGGTTGCATGCCAGTCCCTGAACGCATTTTGGAAGAATTTCTCTCTGTTTTGCCCTGCTTGTTTCTTCTTTATGTTGGAAATGTATCCTCAGAATGGGTCTGAGCTGATTTTCCCTGCTGGTTTTAGGCCGCTTTACACACACTTGATGCACTTACACAGAGATATCAAGACTTAGCTTTTAAGATGCTTACTAGTCGGATAGATACTTGTGCGATGAACAGGGTCTGGTGAGTCCAGTTGATTGAGCAAGGAGTAGGTCGTGTCCATTCCATATTCGGCTTTCGGAAGGGTATCTGTGCTCATTTCAAACTCGAGTTTTATGCGTCACCCCACCTCACCTTTCCCCTGAAGCAGGCATAAATGTGTTTTCTAAAAGCGTGACTCTGTTCTGTTTGGGGATTCAGTGCATGGGGAGCGATTTTTACATTCCCTCGATAAGTGATATCGTAAGTTTCTTTTTTTGTGGGACTTATTTCACTGAGGATGATCGTACCTAAATCCACTCAGGATGCTGCTACCAGCCTCATGACGTGGATTTCATGGCTGAGTGACACTCCATTGGACCTACGTAGCACCACTTGTCCACTTGTCCACTTGTCTTTGTCCACTTGTCCACTTGGCTCTTTCCTGGGATATGAAACGTGTACCGGAGTGGAGGTTCTTGTCAAGACAGCAGCCCTCAACTTTGGGGTCCCTGTGTCTGGTTGATTTTTTCATTTTCCCAAGGTCAACGCCCATGTGTGGAAGTGCCCTATGCTCTGTGGTTCTGTGTTTTACATGGTTTGGGAAAGAGGATACACTTGTGAAGATTGGCTGTTGGCCATTGACATCCCGCCCATCAGCTTAACAAGGCTCCCTTGACTCCGTGGGCTGTCCTGCCTTTCTGGTTTTTAGACTTTTTTCGCCTGGCCCTTTTGCCCCGGGGGGGGGGCGAGAGATTTCTTTGTAGTGCTGATTTGCTCTCCCAGGTTGCTTGGTTGGCCAAAAAGGGCGTATGCGTTTTTTCCTGAATATATTCAGGAAAAAGCGCATACGCCCTTTTTGGCCAACCGCATCATTGTCCACGTTCTGGCGCTTTTCATGTGCTATCGGGGCCATTCCGATGTACCCGTTGACATCCGTTTCCTGCAGTTCTGCCTTGCGTTCAACGCCTCTTCGTAGCCTGACCTCAATATATTTTGGGGCGATAGTTATCGTTTAGAACTCTGCAGGTTTGGGAAGTGCAGTGCCCCTGAGCTCCATTTCCCAAGTCGCTTTTTTGTGAGTGGGACGCAACACGGCTGGATGGCTTCACGTCCTATTGTTGATCCGGGGTGGCAGGCTGAACCGCTGGTGAATTCTTCTTCGTGATGGGAAATGAGAGTGACATGTGCCCGACCAAACACCTCCAGCGAGTCTCTCATTGGTTCCCCCTCTTGCAGTTCATCCTGCGGACAAATTGCAGACGGTACGAAAGAGGCATGGAAAGGCGCCGAGTCTCCAAGTGGGGAGATTGTTAGTAAGGGGGCCTGAATGGAGAACACGAGCACCAGGAGATGAAAACTGAGGTGAGTTTCAGAAAGCTTTCCCGATCCCACGGTGTAGCATCCGCTGGGTTTCCAATGAGTGCTTTCGCTGTCGGAAGATTGCGTTGAACCTGGAGAGTTGGGACCCATGGAATGGGGAGCACGCAGGATTCCTTTCAAGGGTCTGCATTTGCTTTCCCAACCTCACCAATCGTCTCAGCCCCAAGAGTGTCCAGCCTTATGTCTTCTGCCGCTGGGGCTGTAGATGTGGTCAATCCTGGTTGCATGCCAGTCCCTGAACGCATTTTGGAAGAATTTCTCTCTGTTTTGCCCTGCTTGTTTCTTCTTTATGTTGGAAATGTATCCTCAGAATGGGTCTGAGCTGATTTTCCCTGCTGGTTTTAGGCCGCTTTACACACACTTGATGCACTTACACAGAGATATCAAGACTTAGCTTTGAAGATGCTTACTAGTCGGATAGATACTTGTGCGATGAACAGGGTCTGGTGAGTCCAGTTGATTGAGCAAGGAGTAGGTCGTGTCCATTCCATATTCGGTTTTCGGAAGGGTATCTGTGCTCATTTCAAACTCGAGTTTTATGCGTCACCCCACCTCACCTTTCCCCTGAAGCAGGCATAAGTGTGTTTTCTAAAAGCGTGACTCTGTTCTGTTTGGGGATTCAGTGCATGGGGAGCGATTTTTACATTCCCTCGATAAGTGATATCATAAGTTTCTTTTTTTGTGGGACTTATTTCACTGAGGATGATCGTACCTAAATCCACTCAGGATGCTGCTACCAGCCTCATGACGTGGATTTCATGGCTGAGTGACACTCCATTGGACCTACGTAGCACCACTTGTCCACTTGTCCACTTGTCTTTGTCCACTTGTCCACTCGTCTTTGTCCACTTGGCTCTTTCCTGGGATATGAAACGTGTACCGGAGTGGAGGTTCTTGTCAAGACAGCAGCCCTCAACTTTGGGGTCCCTGTGTCTGGTTGATTTTTTCATTTTCCCAAGGTCAACGCCCATGTGTGGAAGTGCCCTATGCTCTGTGGTTCTGTGTTTTACATGGTTTGGGAAAGAGGATACACTTGTGAAGATTGGCTGTTGGCCATTGACATCCCGCCCATCAGCTTAACAAGGCTCCCATGACTCCGTGGCCTGTCCTGCCTTTCTGGTTTTTAGACTTTTTTCGCCTGGCCCTTTTTCCCCGGGGGGGGGCGAGAGATTTCTTTGTAGTGCTGATTTGCTCTCCCAGGTTGCTTGGTTGGCCAAAAAGGGCGTATGCGTTTTTTCCTGAATATATTCAGGAAAAAACGCATACGCCCTTTTTGGCCAACCGCATCATTGTCCACGTTCTGGCGCTTTTCATGTGCTATCGGGGCCATTCCGATGTACCCGTTGACATCCGTTTCCTGCAGTTCTGCCTTGCGTTCAGCGCCTCTTCGTAGCCTGACCTCAATATATTTTGGGGCGATAGTTATCGTTTAGAACTCTGCAGGTTTGGGAAGTGCAGTGCCCCTGAGCTCCATTTCCCAAGTCGCTTTTTTGTGAGTGGGACGCAACACGGCTGGATGGCTTCACGCCCTATTGTCGATCCGGGGTGGCAGGCTGAACCGCTGGTGAATTCTTCTTCGTGATGGGAAATGAGAGTGACATGTGCCCGACCAAACACCTCCAGCGAGTCTCTCATTGGTTCCCCCTCTTGCAGTTCATCCTGCGGACAAATTGCAGACGGTACGAAAGAGGCATGGAAAGGCGCCGAGTCTCCAAGTGGGGAGATTGTTAGTAAGGGGGCCTGAATGGAGAACACGAGCACCAGGAGATGAAAACTGAGGTGAGTTTCAGAAAGCTTTCCCGATCCCACGGTGTAGCATCCGCTGGGTTTCCAATGAGTGCTTTCGCTGTCGGAAGATTGCGTTGAACCTGGAGAGTTGGGACCCATGGAATGGGGAGCACGCAGGATTCCTTTCAAGGGTCTGCATTTGCTTTCCCAACCTCACCAATCGTCTCAGCCCCAAGAGTGTCCAGCCTTATGTCTTCTGCCGCTGGGGCTGTAGATGTGGTCAATCCTGGTTGCATGCCAGTCCCTGAACGCATTTTGGAAGAATTTCTCTCTGTTTTGCCCTGCTTGTTTCTTCTTTATGTTGGAAATGTATCCTCAGAATGGGTCTGAGCTGATTTTCCCTGCTGGTTTTAGGCCGCTTTACACACACTTGATGCACTTACACAGAGATATCAAGACTTAGCTTTTAAGATGCTTACTAGTCGGATAGATACTTGTGCGATGAAGAGGGTCTGGTGAGTCCAGTTGATTGAGCAAGGAGTAGGTCGTGTCCATTCCATATTCGGTTTTCGGAAGGGTATCTGTGCTCATTTCAAACTCGAGTTTTATGCGTCACCCCACCTCACCTTTCCCCTGAAGCAGGCATAAGTGTGTTTTCTAAAAGCGTGACTCTGTTCTGTTTGGGGATTCAGTGCATGGGGAGCGATTTTTACATTCCCTCGATAAGTGATATCGTAAGTTTCTTTTTTTGTGGGACTTATTTCACTGAGGATGATCGTACCTAAATCCACTCAGGATG
Source organism: Kogia breviceps (assembly GCF_026419965.1). Taxonomy (NCBI): domain Eukaryota; kingdom Metazoa; phylum Chordata; class Mammalia; order Artiodactyla; family Physeteridae; genus Kogia; species Kogia breviceps. The sequence goes on from NC_081317.1 coordinate 79,424,734, forward strand.
CTGCTACCAGCCTCATGACGTGGATTTCATGGCTGAGTGACACTCCATTGGACCTACGTAGCACCACTTGTCCACTTGTCCACTTGTCTTTGTCCACTTGTCCACTCGTCTTTGTCCACTTGGCTCTTTCCTGGGATATGAAACGTGTACCGGAGTGGAGGTTCTTGTCAAGACAGCAGCCCTCAACTTTGGGGTCCCTGTGTCTGGTTGATTTTTTCATTTTCCCAAGGTCAACGCCCATGTGTGGAAGTGCCCTATGCTCTGTGGTTCTGTGTTTTACATGGTTTGGGAAAGAGGATACACTTGTGAAGATTGGCTGTTGGCCATTGACATCCCGCCCATCAGCTTAACAAGGCTCCCTTGACTCCGTGGGCTGTCCTGCCTTTCTGGTTTTTAGACTTTTTTCGCCTGGCCCTTTTGCCCCGGGGGGGGGGCGAGAGATTTCTTTGTAGTGCTGATTTGCACTCCCAGGTTGCTTGGTTGGCCAAAAAGGGCGTATGCGTTTTTTCCTGAATATATTCAGGAAAAAACGCATACGCCCTTTTTGGCCAACCGCATCATTGTCCACGTTCTGGCGCTTTTCATGTGCTATCGGGGCCATTCCGATGTACCCGTTGACATCCGTTTCCTGCAGTTCTGCCTTGCGTTCAGCGCCTCTTCATAGCCTGACCTCAATATATTTTGGGGCGATAGTTATCGTTTAGAACTCTGCAGGTTTGGGAAGTGCAGTGCCCCTGAGCTCCATTTCCCAAGTCGCTTTTTTGTGAGTGGGACGCAACACGGCTGGATGGCTTCACGCCCTATTGTCGATCCGGGGTGGCAGGCTGAACCGCTGGTGAATTCTTCTTCGTGATGGGAAATGAGAGTGACATGTGCCCGACCAAACACCTCCAGCGAGTCTCTCATTGGTTCCCCCTCTTGCAGTTCATCCTGCGGACAAATTGCAGACGGTACGAAAGAGACATGGAAAGGCGCCGAGTCTCCAAGTGGGGAGATTGTTAGTAAGGGGGCCTGAATGGAGAACACGAGCACCAGGAGATGAAAACTGAGGTGAGTTTCAGAAAGCTTTCCCGATCCCACGGTGTAGCATCCGCTGGGTTTCCAATGAGTGCTTTCGCTGTCGGAAGATTGCGTTGAACCTGGAGAGTTGGGACCCATGGAATGGGGAGCACGCAGGATTCCTTTCAAGGGTCTGCATTTGCTTTCCCAACCTCACCAATCGTCTCAGCCCCAAGAGTGTCCAGCCTTATGTCTTCTGCCGCTGGGGCTGTAGATGTGGTCAATCCTGGTTGCATGCCAGTCCCTGAACGCATTTTGGAAGAATTTCTCTCTGTTTTGCCCTGCTTGTTTCTTCTTTATGTTGGAAATGTATCCTCAGAATGGGTCTGAGCTGATTTTCCCTGCTGGTTTTAGGCCGCTTTACACACACTTGATGCACTTACACAGAGATATCAAGACTTAGCTTTTAAGATGCTTACTAGTCGGATAGATACTTGTGCGATGAACAGGGTCTGGTGAGTCCAGTTGATTGAGCAAGGAGTAGGTCGTGTCCATTCCATATTCGGTTTTCGGAAGGGTATCTGTGCTCATTTCAAACTCGAGTTTTATGCGTCACCCCACCTCACCTTTCCCCTGAAGCAGGCATAAGTGTGTTTTCTAAAAGCGTGACTCTGTTCTGTTTGGGGATTCAGTGCATGGGGAGCGATTTTTACATTCCCTCGATAAGTGATATCGTAAGTTTCTTTTTTTGTGCGACTTATTTCACTGAGGATGATCGTACCTAAATCCACTCAGGATGCTGCTACCAGCCTCATGACGTGGATTTCATGGCTGAGTGACACTCCATTGGACCTACGTAGCACCACTTGTCCACTTGTCCACTTGTCTTTGTCCACTTGTCCACTCGTCTTTGTCCACTTGGCTCTTTCCTGGGATATGAAACGTGTACCGGAGTGGAGGTTCTTGTCAAGACAGCAGCCCTCAACTTTGGGGTCCCTGTGTCTGGTTGATTTTTTGATTTTCCCAAGGTCAACGCCCATGTGTGGAAGTGCCCTATGCTCTGTGGTTCTGTGTTTTACATGGTTTGGGAAAGAGGATACACTTGTGAAGATTGGCTGTTGGCCATTGACATCCCGCCCATCAGCTTAACAAGGCTCCCTTGACTCCGTGGGCTGTCCTGCCTTTCTGGTTTTTAGACTTTTTTCGCCTGGCCCTTTTGCCCCGGGGGAGGGGGGGGCGAGAGATTTCTTTGTAGTGCTGATTTGCTCTCCCAGGTTGCTTGGTTGGCCAAAAAGGGCGTATGCGTTTTTTCCTGAATATATTCAGGAAAAAACGCATACGCCCTTTTTGGCCAACCGCATCATTGTCCACGTTCTGGCGCTTTTCATGTGCTATCGGGGCCATTCCGATGTACCCGTTGACATCCGTTTCCTGCAGTTCTGCCTTGCGTTCAGCGCCTCTTCGTAGCCTGACCTCAATATATTTTGGGGCGATAGTTATCGTTTAGAACTCTGCAGGTTTGGGAAGTGCAGTGCCCCTGAGCTCCATTTCCCAAGTCGCTTTTTTGTGAGTGGGACGCAACACGGCTGGATGGCTTCACGCCCTATTGTCGATCCGGGGTGGCAGGCTGAACCGCTGGTGAATTCTTCTTCGTGATGGGAAATGAGAGTGACATGTGCACGACCAAACACCTCCAGCGAGTCTCTCATTGGTTCCCCCTCTTGCAGTTCATCCTGCGGACAAATTGCAGACGGTACGAAAGAGGCATGGAAAGGCGCCGAGTCTCCAAGTGGGGAGATTGTTAGTAAGGGGGCCTGAATGGAGAACACGAGCACCAGGAGATGAAAACTGAGGTGAGTTTCAGAAAGCTTTCCCGATCCCACGGTGTAGCATCCGCTGGGTTTCCAATGAGTGCTTTCGCTGTCGGAAGATTGCGTTGAACCTGGAGAGTTGGGACCCATGGAATGGGGAGCACGCAGGATTCCTTTCAAGGGTCTGCATTTGCTTTCCCAACCTCACCAATCGTCTCAGCCCCAAGAGTGTCCAGCCTTATGTCTTCTGCCGCTGGGGCTGTAGATGTGGTCAATCCTGGTTGCATGCCAGTCCCTGAACGCATTTTGGAAGAATTTCTCTCTGTTTTGCCCTGCTTGTTTCTTCTTTATGTTGGAAATGTATCCTCAGAATGGGTCTGAGCTGATTTTCCCTGCTGGTTTTAGGCCGCTTGACACACACTTGATGCACTTACACAGAGATATCAAGACTTAGCTTTTAAGATGCTTACTAGTCGGATAGATACTTGTGCGATGAAGAGGGTCTGGTGAGTCCAGTTGATTGAGCAAGGAGTAGGTCGTGTCCATTCCATATTCGGTTTTCGGAAGGGTATCTGTGCTCATTTCAAACTCGAGTTTTATGCGTCACCCCACCTCACCTTTCCCCTGAAGCAGGCATAAGTGTGTTTTCTAAAAGCGTGACTCTGTTCTGTTTGGGGATTCAGTGCATGGGGAGCGATTTTTACATTCCCTCGATAAGTGATATCGTAAGTTTCTTTTTTTGTGGGACTTATTTCACTGAGGATGATCGTACCTAAATCCACTCAGGATGCTGCTACCAGCCTCATGACGTGGATTTCATGGCTGAGTGACACTCCATTGGACCTACGTAGCACCACTTGTCCACTTGTCCACTTGTCTTTGTCCACTTGTCCACTCGTCTTTGTCCACTTGGCTCTTTCCTGGGATATGAAACGTGTACCGGAGTGGAGGTTCTTGTCAAGACAGCAGCCCTCAACTTTGGGGTCCCTGTGTCTGGTTGATTTTTTCATTTTCCCAAGGTCAACGCCCATGTGTGGAAGTGCCCTATGCTCTGTGGTTCTGTGTTTTACATGGTTTGGGAAAGAGGATACACTTGTGAAGATTGGCTGTTGGCCATTGACATCCCGCCCATCAGCTTAACAAGGCTCCCTTGACTCCGTGGGCTGTCCTGCCTTTCTGGTTTTTAGACTTTTTTCGCCTGGCCCTTTTGCCCCGGGGGGGGGGCGAGAGATTTCTTTGTAGTGCTGATTTGCACTCCCAGGTTGCTTGGTTGGCCAAAAAGGGCGTATGCGTTTTTTCCTGAATATATTCAGGAAAAAACGCATACGCCCTTTTTGGCCAACCGCATCATTGTCCACGTTCTGGCGCTTTTCATGTGCTATCGGGGCCATTCCGATGTACCCGTTGACATCCGTTTCCTGCAGTTCTGCCTTGCGTTCAGCGCCTCTTCATAGCCTGACCTCAATATATTTTGGGGCGATAGTTATCGTTTAGAACTCTGCAGGTTTGGGAAGTGCAGTGCCCCTGAGCTCCATTTCCCAAGTCGCTTTTTTGTGAGTGGGACGCAACACGGCTGGATGGCTTCACGCCCTATTGTCGATCCGGGGTGGCAGGCTGAACCGCTGGTGAATTCTTCTTCGTGATGGGAAATGAGAGTGACATGTGCCCGACCAAACACCTCCAGCGAGTCTCTCATTGGTTCCCCCTCTTGCAGTTCATCCTGCGGACAAATTGCAGACGGTACGAAAGAGACATGGAAAGGCGCCGAGTCTCCAAGTGGGGAGATTGTTAGTAAGGGGGCCTGAATGGAGAACACGAGCACCAGGAGATGAAAACTGAGGTGAGTTTCAGAAAGCTTTCCCGATCCCACGGTGTAGCATCCGCTGGGTTTCCAATGAGTGCTTTCGCTGTCGGAAGATTGCGTTGAACCTGGAGAGTTGGGACCCATGGAATGGGGAGCACGCAGGATTCCTTTCAAGGGTCTGCATTTGCTTTCCCAACCTCACCAATCGTCTCAGCCCCAAGAGTGTCCAGCCTTATGTCTTCTGCCGCTGGGGCTGTAGATGTGGTCAATCCTGGTTGCATGCCAGTCCCTGAACGCATTTTGGAAGAATTTCTCTCTGTTTTGCCCTGCTTGTTTCTTCTTTATGTTGGAAATGTATCCTCAGAATGGGTCTGAGCTGATTTTCCCTGCTGGTTTTAGGCCGCTTTACACACACTTGATGCACTTACACAGAGATATCAAGACTTAGCTTTGAAGATGCTTACTAGTCGGATAGATACTTGTGCGATGAACAGGGTCTGGTGAGTCCAGTTGATTGAGCAAGGAGTAGGTCGTGTCCATTCCATATTCGGTTTTCGGAAGGGTATCTGTGCTCATTTCAAACTCGAGTTTTATGCGTCACCCCACCTCACCTTTCCCCTGAAGCAGGCATAAGTGTGTTTTCTAAAAGCGTGACTCTGTTCTGTTTGGGGATTCAGTGCATGGGGAGCGATTTTTACATTCCCTCGATAAGTGATATCGTAAGTTTCTTTTTTTGTGCGACTTATTTCACTGAGGATGATCGTACCTAAATCCACTCAGGATGCTGCTACCAGCCTCATGACGTGGATTTCATGGCTGAGTGACACTCCATTGGACCTACGTAGCACCACTTGTCCACTTGTCCACTTGTCTTTGTCCACTTGTCCACTCGTCTTTGTCCACTTGGCTCTTTCCTGGGATATGAAACGTGTACCGGAGTGGAGGTTCTTGTCAAGACAGCAGCCCTCAACTTTGGGGTCCCTGTGTCTGGTTGATTTTTTGATTTTCCCAAGGTCAACGCCCATGTGTGGAAGTGCCCTATGCTCTGTGGTTCTGTGTTTTACATGGTTTGGGAAAGAGGATACACTTGTGAAGATTGGCTGTTGGCCATTGACATCCCGCCCATCAGCTTAACAAGGCTCCCTTGACTCCGTGGGCTGTCCTGCCTTTCTGGTTTTTAGACTTTTTTCGCCTGGCCCTTTTGCCCCGGGGGAGGGGGGGGCGAGAGATTTCTTTGTAGTGCTGATTTGCTCTCCCAGGTTGCTTGGTTGGCCAAAAAGGGCGTATGCGTTTTTTCCTGAATATATTCAGGAAAAAACGCATACGCCCTTTTTGGCCAACCGCATCATTGTCCACGTTCTGGCGCTTTTCATGTGCTATCGGGGCCATTCCGATGTACCCGTTGACATCCGTTTCCTGCAGTTCTGCCTTGCGTTCAGCGCCTCTTCGTAGCCTGACCTCAATATATTTTGGGGCGATAGTTATCGTTTAGAACTCTGCAGGTTTGGGAAGTGCAGTGCCCCTGAGCTCCATTTCCCAAGTCGCTTTTTTGTGAGTGGGACGCAACACGGCTGGATGGCTTCACGCCCTATTGTCGATCCGGGGTGGCAGGCTGAACCGCTGGTGAATTCTTCTTCGTGATGGGAAATGAGAGTGACATGTGCACGACCAAACACCTCCAGCGAGTCTCTCATTGGTTCCCCCTCTTGCAGTTCATCCTGCGGACAAATTGCAGACGGTACGAAAGAGGCATGGAAAGGCGCCGAGTCTCCAAGTGGGGAGATTGTTAGTAAGGGGGCCTGAATGGAGAACACGAGCACCAGGAGATGAAAACTGAGGTGAGTTTCAGAAAGCTTTCCCGATCCCACGGTGTAGCATCCGCTGGGTTTCCAATGAGTGCTTTCGCTGTCGGAAGATTGCGTTGAACCTGGAGAGTTGGGACCCATGGAATGGGGAGCACGCAGGATTCCTTTCAAGGGTCTGCATTTGCTTTCCCAACCTCACCAATCGTCTCAGCCCCAAGAGTGTCCAGCCTTATGTCTTCTGCCGCTGGGGCTGTAGATGTGGTCAATCCTGGTTGCATGCCAGTCCCTGAACGCATTTTGGAAGAATTTCTCTCTGTTTTGCCCTGCTTGTTTCTTCTTTATGTTGGAAATGTATCCTCAGAATGGGTCTGAGCTGATTTTCCCTGCTGGTTTTAGGCCGCTTGACACACACTTGATGCACTTACACAGAGATATCAAGACTTAGCTTTTAAGATGCTTACTAGTCGGATAGATACTTGTGCGATGAACAGGGTCTGGTGAGTCCAGTTGATTGAGCAAGGAGTAGGTCGTGTCCATTCCATATTCGGTTTTCGGAAGGGTATCTGTGCTCATTTCAAACTCGAGTTTTATGCGTCACCCCACCTCACCTTTCCCCTGAAGCAGGCATAAGTGTGTTTTCTAAAAGCGTGACTCTGTTCTGTTTGGGGATTCAGTGCATGGGGAGCGATTTTTACATTCCCTCGATAAGTGATATCATAAGTTTCTTTTTTTGTGGGACTTATTTCACTGAGGATGATCGTACCTAAATCCACTCAGGATGCTGCTACCAGCCTCATGACGTGGATTTCATGGCTGAGTGACACTCCATTGGACCTACGTAGCACCACTTGTCCACTTGTCCACTTGTCTTTGTCCACTTGTCCACTCGTCTTTGTCCACTTGGCTCTTTCCTGGGATATGAAACGTGTACCGGAGTGGAGGTTCTTGTCAAGACAGCAGCCCTCAACTTTGGGGTCCCTGTGTCTGGTTGATTTTTTCATTTTCCCAAGGTCAACGCCCATGTGTGGAAGTGCCCTATGCTCTGTGGTTCTGTGTTTTACATGGTTTGGGAAAGAGGATACACTTGTGAAGATTGGCTGTTGGCCATTGACATCCCGCCCATCAGCTTAACAAGGCTCCCTTGACTCCGTGGGCTGTCCTGCCTTTCTGGTTTTTAGACTTTTTTCGCCTGGCCCTTTTGCCCCGGGGGGGGGGCGAGAGATTTCTTTGTAGTGCTGATTTGCTCTCCCAGGTTGCTTGGTTGGCCAAAAAGGGCGTATGCGTTTTTTCCTGAATATATTCAGGAAAAAGCGCATACGCCCTTTTTGGCCAACCGCATCATTGTCCACGTTCTGGCGCTTTTCATGTGCTATCGGGGCCATTCCGATGTACCCGTTGACATCCGTTTCCTGCAGTTCTGCCTTGCGTTCAACGCCTCTTCGTAGCCTGACCTCAATATATTTTGGGGCGATAGTTATCGTTTAGAACTCTGCAGGTTTGGGAAGTGCAGTGCCCCTGAGCTCCATTTCCCAAGTCGCTTTTTTGTGAGTGGGACGCAACACGGCTGGATGGCTTCACGTCCTATTGTTGATCCGGGGTGGCAGGCTGAACCGCTGGTGAATTCTTCTTCGTGATGGGAAATGAGAGTGACATGTGCCCGACCAAACACCTCCAGCGAGTCTCTCATTGGTTCCCCCTCTTGCAGTTCATCCTGCGGACAAATTGCAGACGGTACGAAAGAGGCATGGAAAGGCGCCGAGTCTCCAAGTGGGGAGATTGTTAGTAAGGGGGCCTGAATGGAGAACACGAGCACCAGGAGATGAAAACTGAGGTGAGTTTCAGAAAGCTTTCCCGATCCCACGGTGTAGCATCCGCTGGGTTTCCAATGAGTGCTTTCGCTGTCGGAAGATTGCGTTGAACCTGGAGAGTTGGGACCCATGGAATGGGGAGCACGCAGGATTCCTTTCAAGGGTCTGCATTTGCTTTCCCAACCTCACCAATCGTCTCAGCCCCAAGAGTGTCCAGCCTTATGTCTTCTGCCGCTGGGGCTGTAGATGTGGTCAATCCTGGTTGCATGCCAGTCCCTGAACGCATTTTGGAAGAATTTCTCTCTGTTTTGCCCTGCTTGTTTCTTCTTTATGTTGGAAATGTATCCTCAGAATGGGTCTGAGCTGATTTTCCCTGCTGGTTTTAGGCCGCTTTACACACACTTGATGCACTTACACAGAGATATCAAGACTTAGCTTTGAAGATGCTTACTAGTCGGATAGATACTTGTGCGATGAACAGGGTCTGGTGAGTCCAGTTGATTGAGCAAGGAGTAGGTCGTGTCCATTCCATATTCGGTTTTCGGAAGGGTATCTGTGCTCATTTCAAACTCGAGTTTTATGCGTCACCCCACCTCACCTTTCCCCTGAAGCAGGCATAAGTGTGTTTTCTAAAAGCGTGACTCTGTTCTGTTTGGGGATTCAGTGCATGGGGAGCGATTTTTACATTCCCTCGATAAGTGATATCATAAGTTTCTTTTTTTGTGGGACTTATTTCACTGAGGATGATCGTACCTAAATCCACTCAGGATGCTGCTACCAGCCTCATGACGTGGATTTCATGGCTGAGTGACACTCCATTGGACCTACGTAGCACCACTTGTCCACTTGTCCACTTGTCTTTGTCCACTTGTCCACTCGTCTTTGTCCACTTGGCTCTTTCCTGGGATATGAAACGTGTACCGGAGTGGAGGTTCTTGTCAAGACAGCAGCCCTCAACTTTGGGGTCCCTGTGTCTGGTTGATTTTTTCATTTTCCCAAGGTCAACGCCCATGTGTGGAAGTGCCCTATGCTCTGTGGTTCTGTGTTTTACATGGTTTGGGAAAGAGGATACACTTGTGAAGATTGGCTGTTGGCCATTGACATCCCGCCCATCAGCTTAACAAGGCTCCCATGACTCCGTGGCCTGTCCTGCCTTTCTGGTTTTTAGACTTTTTTCGCCTGGCCCTTTTTCCCCGGGGGGGGGCGAGAGATTTCTTTGTAGTGCTGATTTGCTCTCCCAGGTTGCTTGGTTGGCCAAAAAGGGCGTATGCGTTTTTTCCTGAATATATTCAGGAAAAAACGCATACGCCCTTTTTGGCCAACCGCATCATTGTCCACGTTCTGGCGCTTTTCATGTGCTATCGGGGCCATTCCGATGTACCCGTTGACATCCGTTTCCTGCAGTTCTGCCTTGCGTTCAGCGCCTCTTCGTAGCCTGACCTCAATATATTTTGGGGCGATAGTTATCGTTTAGAACTCTGCAGGTTTGGGAAGTGCAGTGCCCCTGAGCTCCATTTCCCAAGTCGCTTTTTTGTGAGTGGGACGCAACACGGCTGGATGGCTTCACGCCCTATTGTCGATCCGGGGTGGCAGGCTGAACCGCTGGTGAATTCTTCTTCGTGATGGGAAATGAGAGTGACATGTGCCCGACCAAACACCTCCAGCGAGTCTCTCATTGGTTCCCCCTCTTGCAGTTCATCCTGCGGACAAATTGCAGACGGTACGAAAGAGGCATGGAAAGGCGCCGAGTCTCCAAGTGGGGAGATTGTTAGTAAGGGGGCCTGAATGGAGAACACGAGCACCAGGAGATGAAAACTGAGGTGAGTTTCAGAAAGCTTTCCCGATCCCACGGTGTAGCATCCGCTGGGTTTCCAATGAGTGCTTTCGCTGTCGGAAGATTGCGTTGAACCTGGAGAGTTGGGACCCATGGAATGGGGAGCACGCAGGATTCCTTTCAAGGGTCTGCATTTGCTTTCCCAACCTCACCAATCGTCTCAGCCCCAAGAGTGTCCAGCCTTATGTCTTCTGCCGCTGGGGCTGTAGATGTGGTCAATCCTGGTTGCATGCCAGTCCCTGAACGCATTTTGGAAGAATTTCTCTCTGTTTTGCCCTGCTTGTTTCTTCTTTATGTTGGAAATGTATCCTCAGAATGGGTCTGAGCTGATTTTCCCTGCTGGTTTTAGGCCGCTTTACACACACTTGATGCACTTACACAGAGATATCAAGACTTAGCTTTTAAGATGCTTACTAGTCGGATAGATACTTGTGCGATGAAGAGGGTCTGGTGAGTCCAGTTGATTGAGCAAGGAGTAGGTCGTGTCCATTCCATATTCGGTTTTCGGAAGGGTATCTGTGCTCATTTCAAACTCGAGTTTTATGCGTCACCCCACCTCACCTTTCCCCTGAAGCAGGCATAAGTGTGTTTTCTAAAAGCGTGACTCTGTTCTGTTTGGGGATTCAGTGCATGGGGAGCGATTTTTACATTCCCTCGATAAGTGATATCGTAAGTTTCTTTTTTTGTGGGACTTATTTCACTGAGGATGATCGTACCTAAATCCACTCAGGATGCTGCTACCAGCCTCATGACGTGGATTTCATGGCTGAGTGACACTCCATTGGACCTACGTAGCACCACTTGTCCACTTGTCCACTTGTCTTTGTCCACTTGTCCACTCGTCTTTGTCCACTTGGCTCTTTCCTGGGATATGAAACGTGTACCGGAGTGGAGGTTCTTGTCAAGACAGCAGCCCTCAACTTTGGGGTCCCTGTGTCTGGTTGATTTTTTCATTTTCCCAAGGTCAACGCCCATGTGTGGAAGTGCCCTATGCTCTGTGGTTCTGTGTTTTACATGGTTTGGGAAAGAGGATACACTTGTGAAGATTGGCTGTTGGCCATTGACATCCCGCCCATCAGCTTAACAAGGCTCCCTTGACTCCGTGGGCTGTCCTGCCTTTCTGGTTTTTAGACTTTTTTCGCCTGGCCCTTTTGCCCCGGGGGGGGGGCGAGAGATTTCTTTGTAGTGCTGATTTGCACTCCCAGGTTGCTTGGTTGGCCAAAAAGGGCGTATGCGTTTTTTCCTGAATATATTCAGGAAAAAACGCATACGCCCTTTTTGGCCAACCGCATCATTGTCCACGTTCTGGCGCTTTTCATGTGCTATCGGGGCCATTCCGATGTACCCGTTGACATCCGTTTCCTGCAGTTCTGCCTTGCGTTCAGCGCCTCTTCATAGCCTGACCTCAATATATTTTGGGGCGATAGTTATCGTTTAGAACTCTGCAGGTTTGGGAAGTGCAGTGCCCCTGAGCTCCATTTCCCAAGTCGCTTTTTTGTGAGTGGGACGCAACACGGCTGGATGGCTTCACGCCCTATTGTCGATCCGGGGTGGCAGGCTGAACCGCTGGTGAATTCTTCTTCGTGATGGGAAATGAGAGTGACATGTGCCCGACCAAACACCTCCAGCGAGTCTCTCATTGGTTCCCCCTCTTGCAGTTCATCCTGCGGACAAATTGCAGACGGTACGAAAGAGACATGGAAAGGCGCCGAGTCTCCAAGTGGGGAGATTGTTAGTAAGGGGGCCTGAATGGAGAACACGAGCACCAGGAGATGAAAACTGAGGTGAGTTTCAGAAAGCTTTCCCGATCCCACGGTGTAGCATCCGCTGGGTTTCCAATGAGTGCTTTCGCTGTCGGAAGATTGCGTTGAACCTGGAGAGTTGGGACCCATGGAATGGGGAGCACGCAGGATTCCTTTCAAGGGTCTGCATTTGCTTTCCCAACCTCACCAATCGTCTCAGCCCCAAGAGTGTCCAGCCTTATGTCTTCTGCCGCTGGGGCTGTAGATGTGGTCAATCCTGGTTGCATGCCAGTCCCTGAACGCATTTTGGAAGAATTTCTCTCTGTTTTGCCCTGCTTGTTTCTTCTTTATGTTGGAAATGTATCCTCAGAATGGGTCTGAGCTGATTTTCCCTGCTGGTTTTAGGCCGCTTTACACACACTTGATGCACTTACACAGAGATATCAAGACTTAGCTTTTAAGATGCTTACTAGTCGGATAGATACTTGTGCGATGAACAGGGTCTGGTGAGTCCAGTTGATTGAGCAAGGAGTAGGTCGTGTCCATTCCATATTCGGTTTTCGGAAGGGTATCTGTGCTCATTTCAAACTCGAGTTTTATGCGTCACCCCACCTCACCTTTCCCCTGAAGCAGGCATAAGTGTGTTTTCTAAAAGCGTGACTCTGTTCTGTTTGGGGATTCAGTGCATGGGGAGCGATTTTTACATTCCCTCGATAAGTGATATCGTAAGTTTCTTTTTTTGTGCGACTTATTTCACTGAGGATGATCGTACCTAAATCCACTCAGGATGCTGCTACCAGCCTCATGACGTGGATTTCATGGCTGAGTGACACTCCATTGGACCTACGTAGCACCACTTGTCCACTTGTCCACTTGTCTTTGTCCACTTGTCCACTCGTCTTTGTCCACTTGGCTCTTTCCTGGGATATGAAACGTGTACCGGAGTGGAGGTTCTTGTCAAGACAGCAGCCCTCAACTTTGGGGTCCCTGTGTCTGGTTGATTTTTTGATTTTCCCAAGGTCAACGCCCATGTGTGGAAGTGCCCTATGCTCTGTGGTTCTGTGTTTTACATGGTTTGGGAAAGAGGATACACTTGTGAAGATTGGCTGTTGGCCATTGACATCCCGCCCATCAGCTTAACAAGGCTCCCTTGACTCCGTGGGCTGTCCTGCCTTTCTGGTTTTTAGACTTTTTTCGCCTGGCCCTTTTGCCCCGGGGGAGGGGGGGGCGAGAGATTTCTTTGTAGTGCTGATTTGCTCTCCCAGGTTGCTTGGTTGGCCAAAAAGGGCGTATGCGTTTTTTCCTGAATATATTCAGGAAAAAACGCATACGCCCTTTTTGGCCAACCGCATCATTGTCCACGTTCTGGCGCTTTTCATGTGCTATCGGGGCCATTCCGATGTACCCGTTGACATCCGTTTCCTGCAGTTCTGCCTTGCGTTCAGCGCCTCTTCGTAGCCTGACCTCAATATATTTTGGGGCGATAGTTATCGTTTAGAACTCTGCAGGTTTGGGAAGTGCAGTGCCCCTGAGCTCCATTTCCCAAGTCGCTTTTTTGTGAGTGGGACGCAACACGGCTGGATGGCTTCACGCCCTATTGTCGATCCGGGGTGGCAGGCTGAACCGCTGGTGAATTCTTCTTCGTGATGGGAAATGAGAGTGACATGTGCACGACCAAACACCTCCAGCGAGTCTCTCATTGGTTCCCCCTCTTGCAGTTCATCCTGCGGACAAATTGCAGACGGTACGAAAGAGGCATGGAAAGGCGCCGAGTCTCCAAGTGGGGAGATTGTTAGTAAGGGGGCCTGAATGGAGAACACGAGCACCAGGAGATGAAAACTGAGGTGAGTTTCAGAAAGCTTTCCCGATCCCACGGTGTAGCATCCGCTGGGTTTCCAATGAGTGCTTTCGCTGTCGGAAGATTGCGTTGAACCTGGAGAGTTGGGACCCATGGAATGGGGAGCACGCAGGATTCCTTTCAAGGGTCTGCATTTGCTTTCCCAACCTCACCAATCGTCTCAGCCCCAAGAGTGTCCAGCCTTATGTCTTCTGCCGCTGGGGCTGTAGATGTGGTCAATCCTGGTTGCATGCCAGTCCCTGAACGCATTTTGGAAGAATTTCTCTCTGTTTTGCCCTGCTTGTTTCTTCTTTATGTTGGAAATGTATCCTCAGAATGGGTCTGAGCTGATTTTCCCTGCTGGTTTTAGGCCGCTTGACACACACTTGATGCACTTACACAGAGATATCAAGACTTAGCTTTTAAGATGCTTACTAGTCGGATAGATACTTGTGCGATGAACAGGGTCTGGTGAGTCCAGTTGATTGAGCAAGGAGTAGGTCGTGTCCATTCCATATTCGGTTTTCGGAAGGGTATCTGTGCTCATTTCAAACTCGAGTTTTATGCGTCACCCCACCTCACCTTTCCCCTGAAGCAGGCATAAGTGTGTTTTCTAAAAGCGTGACTCTGTTCTGTTTGGGGATTCAGTGCATGGGGAGCGATTTTTACATTCCCTCGATAAGTGATATCATAAGTTTCTTTTTTTGTGGGACTTATTTCACTGAGGATGATCGTACCTAAATCCACTCAGGATGCTGCTACCAGCCTCATGACGTGGATTTCATGGCTGAGTGACACTCCATTGGACCTACGTAGCACCACTTGTCCACTTGTCCACTTGTCTTTGTCCACTTGTCCACTCGTCTTTGTCCACTTGGCTCTTTCCTGGGATATGAAACGTGTACCGGAGTGGAGGTTCTTGTCAAGACAGCAGCCCTCAACTTTGGGGTCCCTGTGTCTGGTTGATTTTTTCATTTTCCCAAGGTCAACGCCCATGTGTGGAAGTGCCCTATGCTCTGTGGTTCTGTGTTTTACATGGTTTGGGAAAGAGGATACACTTGTGAAGATTGGCTGTTGGCCATTGACATCCCGCCCATCAGCTTAACAAGGCTCCCTTGACTCCGTGGGCTGTCCTGCCTTTCTGGTTTTTAGACTTTTTTCGCCTGGCCCTTTTGCCCCGGGGGGGGGGCGAGAGATTTCTTTGTAGTGCTGATTTGCTCTCCCAGGTTGCTTGGTTGGCCAAAAAGGGCGTATGCGTTTTTTCCTGAATATATTCAGGAAAAAACGCATACGCCCTTTTTGGCCAACCGCATCATTGTCCACGTTCTGGCGCTTTTCATGTGCTATCGGGGCCATTCCGATGTACCCGTTGACATCCGTTTCCTGCAGTTCTGCCTTGCGTTCAGCGCCTCTTCGTAGCCTGACCTCAATATATTTTGGGGCGATAGTTATCGTTTAGAACTCTGCAGGTTTGGGAAGTGCAGTGCCCCTGAGCTCCATTTCCCAAGTCGCTTTTTTGTGAGTGGGACGCAACACGGCTGGATGGCTTCACGCCCTATTGTCGATCCGGGGTGGCAGGCTGAACCGCTGGTGAATTCTTCTTCGTGATGGGAAATGAGAGTGACATGTGCCCGACCAAACACCTCCAGCGAGTCTCTCATTGGTTCCCCCTCTTGCAGTTCATCCTGCGGACAAATTGCAGACGGTACGAAAGAGGCATGGAAAGGCGCCGAGTCTCCAAGTGGGGAGATTGTTAGTAAGGGGGCCTGAATGGAGAACACGAGCACCAGGAGATGAAAACTGAGGTGAGTTTCAGAAAGCTTTCCCGATCCCACGGTGTAGCAACCGCTGGGTTTCCAATGAGTGCTTTCGCTGTCGGAAGATTGCGTTGAACCTGGAGAGTTGGGACCCATGGAATGGGGAGCACGCAGGATTCCTTTCAAGGGTCTGCATTTGCTTTCCCAACCTCACCAATCGTCTCAGCCCCAAGAGTGTCCAGCCTTATGTCTTCTGCCGCTGGGGCTGTAGATGTGGTCAATCCTGGTTGCATGCCAGTCCCTGAACGCATTTTGGAAGAATTTCTCTCTGTTTTGCCCTGCTTGTTTCTTCTTTATGTTGGAAATGTATCCTCAGAATGGGTCTGAGCTGATTTTCCCTGCTGGTTTTAGGCCGCTTTACACACACTTGATGCACTTACACAGAGATATCAAGACTTAGCTTTTAAGATGCTTACTAGTCGGATAGATACTTGTGCGATGAAGAGGGTCTGGTGAGTCCAGTTGATTGAGCAAGGAGTAGGTCGTGTCCATTCCATATTCGGTTTTCGGAAGGGTATCTGTGCTCATTTCAAACTCGAGTTTTATGCGTCACCCCACCTCACCTTTCCCCTGAAGCAGGCATAAGTGTGTTTTCTAAAAGCGTGACTCTGTTCTGTTTGGGGATTCAGTGCATGGGGAGCGATTTTTACATTCCCTCGATAAGTGATATCATAAGTTTCTTTTTTTGTGGGACTTATTTCACTGAGGATGATCGTACCTAAATCCACTCAGGATGCTGCTACCAGCCTCATGACGTGGATTTCATGGCTGAGTGACACTCCATTGGACCTACGTAGCACCACTTGTCCACTTGTCCACTTGTCTTTGTCCACTTGTCCACTCGTCTTTGTCCACTTGGCTCTTTCCTGGGATATGAAACGTGTACCGGAGTGGAGGTTCTTGTCAAGACAGCAGCCCTCAACTTTGGGGTCCCTGTGTCTGGTTGATTTTTTCATTTTCCCAAGGTCAACGCCCATGTGTGGAAGTGCCCTATGCTCTGTGGTTCTGTGTTTTACATGGTTTGGGAAAGAGGATACACTTGTGAAGATTGGCTGTTGGCCATTGACATCCCACCCATCAGCTTAACAAGGCTCCCTTGACTCCGTGGGCTGTCCTGCCTTTCTGGTTTTTAGCCTTTTTTCGCCTGGCCATTTTGCCCCGGGGGGGGGGGGGGCGAGAGATTTCTTTGTAGTGCTGATTTGCTCTCCCAGGTTGCTTGGTTGGCCAAAAAGGGCGTATGCGTTTTTTCCTGAATATATTCAGGAAAAAACGCATACGCCCTTTTTGGCCAACCGCATCATTGTCCACGTTCTGGCGCTTTTCATGTGCTATCGGGGCCATTCCGATGTACCCGTTGACATCCGTTTCCTGCAGTTCTGCCTTGCGTTCAGCGCCTCTTCGTAGCCTGACCTCAATATATTTTGGGGCGATAGTTATCGTTTAGAACTCTGCAGGTTTGGGAAGTGCAGTGCCCCTGAGCTCCATTTCCCAAGTCGCTTTTTTGTGAGTGGGACGCAACACGGCTGGATGGCTTCACGCCCTATTGTCGATCCGGGGTGGCAGGCTGAACCGCTGGTGAATTCTTCTTCGTGATGGGAAATGAGAGTGACATGTGCCCGACCAAACACCTCCAGCGAGTCTCTCATTGGTTCCCCCTCTTGCAGTTCATCCTGCGGACAAATTGCAGACGGTACGAAAGAGGCATGGAAAGGCGCCGAGTCTCCAAGTGGGGAGATTGTTAGTAAGGGGGCCTGAATGGAGAACACGAGCACCAGGAGATGAAAACTGAGGTGAGTTTCAGAAAGCTTTCCCGATCCCACGGTGTAGCAACCGCTGGGTTTCCAATGAGTGCTTTCGCTGCCGGAAGATTGCGTTGAACCTGGAGAGTTGGGACGCATGGAATGGGGAGCACGCAGGATTCCTTTCAAGGGTCTGCATTTGCTTTCCCAACCTCACCAATCGTCTCAGCCCCAAGAGTGTCCAGCCTTATGTCTTCTGCCGCTGGGGCTGTAGATGTGGTCAATCCTGGTTGCATGCCAGTCCCTGAACGCATTTTGGAAGAATTTCTCTCTGTTTTGCCCTGCTTGTTTCTTCTTTATGTTGGAAATGTATCCTCAGAATGGGTCTGAGCTGATTTTCCCTGCTGGTTTTAGGCCGCTTTACACACACTTGATGCACTTACACAGAGATATCAAGACTTAGCTTTTAAGATGCTTACTAGTCGGATAGATACTTGTGCGATGAACAGGGTCTGGTGAGTCCAGTTGATTGAGCAAGGAGTAGGTCGTGTCCATTCCATATTCGGCTTTCGGAAGGGTATCTGTGCTCATTTCAAACTCGAGTTTTATGCGTCACCCCACCTCACCTTTCCCCTGAAGCAGGCATAAGTGTGTTTTCTAAAAGCGTGACTCTGTTCTGTTTGGGGATTCAGTGCATGGGGAGCGATTTTTACATTCCCTCGATAAGTGATATCATAAGTTTCTTTTTTTGTGGGACTTATTTCACTGAGGATGATCGTACCTAAATCCACTCAGGATGCTGCTACCAGCCTCATGACGTGGATTTCATGGCTGAGTGACACTCCATTGGACCTACGTAGCACCACTTGTCCACTTGTCCACTTGTCTTTGTCCACTTGTCCACTCGTCTTTGTCCACTTGGCTCTTTCCTGGGATATGAAACGTGTACCGGAGTGGAGGTTCTTGTCAAGACAGCAGCCCTCAACTTTGGGGTCCCTGTGTCTGGTTGATTTTTTCATTTTCCCAAGGTCAACGCCCATGTGTGGAAGTGCCCTATGCTCTGTGGTTCTGTGTTTTACATGGTTTGGGAAAGAGGATACACTTGTGAAGATTGGCTGTTGGCCATTGACATCCCGCCCATCAGCTTAACAAGGCTCCCTTGACTCCGTGGGCTGTCCTGCCTTTCTGGTTTTTAGACTTTTTTCGCCTGGCCCTTTTGCCCCGGGGGGGGGCGAGAGATTTCTTTGTAGTGCTGATTTGCTCTCCCAGGTTGCTTGGTTGGCCAAAAAGGGCGTATGCGTTTTTTCCTGAATATATTCAGGAAAAAACGCATACGCCCTTTTTGGCCAACCGCATCATTGTCCACGTTCTGGCGCTTTTCATGTGCTATCGGGGCCATTCCGATGTACCCGTTGACATCCGTTTCCTGCAGTTCTGCCTTGCGTTCAGCGCCTCTTCGTAGCCTGACCTCAATATATTTTGGGGCGATAGTTATCGTTTAGAACTCTGCAGGTTTGGGAAGTGCAGTGCCCCTGAGCTCCATTTCCCAAGTCGCTTTTTTGTGAGTGGGACGCAACACGGCTGGATGGCTTCACGCCCTATTGTCGATCCGGGGTGGCAGGCTGAACCGCTGGTGAATTCTTCTTCGTGATGGGAAATGAGAGTGACATGTGCCCGACCAAACACCTCCAGCGAGTCTCTCATTGGTTCCCCCTCTTGCAGTTCATCCTGCGGACAAATTGCAGACGGTACGAAAGAGACATGGAAAGGCGCCGAGTCTCCAAGTGGGGAGATTGTTAGTAAGGGGGCCTGAATGGAGAACACGAGCACCAGGAGATGAAAACTGAGGTGAGTTTCAGAAAGCTTTCCCGATCCCACGGTGTAGCATCCGCTGGGTTTCCAATGAGTGCTTTCGCTGTCGGAAGATTGCGTTGAACCTGGAGAGTTGGGACCCATGGAATGGGGAGCACGCAGGATTCCTTTCAAGGGTCTGCATTTGCTTTCCCAACCTCACCAATCGTCTCAGCCCCAAGAGTGTCCAGCCTTATGTCTTCTGCCGCTGGGGCTGTAGATGTGGTCAATCCTGGTTGCATGCCAGTCCCTGAACGCATTTTGGAAGAATTTCTCTCTGTTTTGCCCTGCTTGTTTCTTCTTTATGTTGGAAATGTATCCTCAGAATGGGTCTGAGCTGATTTTCCCTGCTGGTTTTAGGCCGCTTTACACACACTTGATGCACTTACACAGAGATATCAAGACTTAGCTTTTAAGATGCTTACTAGTCGGATAGATACTTGTGCCATGAACAGGGTCTGGTGAGTCCAGTTGATTGAGCAAGGAGTAGGTCGTGTCCATTCCATATTCGGTTTTCGGAAGGGTATCTGTGCTCATTTCAAACTCGAGTTTTATGCGTCACCCCACCTCACCTTTCCCCTGAAGCAGGCATAAGTGTGTTTTCTAAAAGCGTGACTCTGTTCTGTTTGGGGATTCAGTGCATGGGGAGCGATTTTTACATTCCCTCGATAAGTGATATCGTAAGTTTCTTTTTTTGTGGGACTTATTTCACTGAGGATGATCGTACCTAAATCCACTCAGGATGCTGCTACCAGCCTCATGACGTGGATTTCATGGCTGAGTGACACTCCATTGGACCTACGTAGCACCACTTGACCACTTGTCCACTTCTCTGTGTCCACTTGTCCACTTGGCTCTTTCCTTGGATATGAAACGTGTACCGGAGTGGAGGTTCTTGTCAAGACAGCAGCCCTCAACTTTGGGGTCCCTGTGTCTGGTTGATTTTTTCATTTTCCCAAGGTCAACGCCCATGTGTGGAAGTGCCCTATGCTCTGTGGTTCTGTGTTTTACATGGTTTGGGAAAGAGGATACACTTGTGAAGATTGGCTGTTGGCCATTGACATCCCGCCCATCAGCTTAACAAGGCTCCCTTGACTCCGTGGGCTGTCCTGCCTTTCTGGTTTTTAGACTTTTTTCGCCTGGCCCTTTTGCCCCGGGGGAGGGGGGGGCGAGAGATTTCTTTGTAGTGCTGATTTGCTCTCCCAGGTTGCTTGGTTGGCCAAAAAGGGCGTATGCGTTTTTTCCTGAATATATTCAGGAAAAAACGCATACGCCCTTTTTGGCCAACCGCATCATTGTCCACGTTCTGGCGCTTTTCATGTGCTATCGGGGCCATTCCGATGTACCCGTTGACATCCGTTTCCTGCAGTTCTGCCTTGCGTTCAGCGCCTCTTCGTAGCCTGACCTCAATATATTTTGGGGCGATAGTTATCGTTTAGAACTCTGCAGGTTTGGGAAGTGCAGTGCCCCTGAGCTCCATTTCCCAAGTCGCTTTTTTGTGAGTGGGACGCAACACGGCTGGATGGCTTCACGCCCTATTGTCGATCCGGGGTGGCAGGCTGAACCGCTGGTGAATTCTTCTTCGTGATGGGAAATGAGAGTGACATGTGCACGACCAAACACCTCCAGCGAGTCTCTCATTGGTTCCCCCTCTTGCAGTTCATCCTGCGGACAAATTGCAGACGGTACGAAAGAGGCATGGAAAGGCGCCGAGTCTCCAAGTGGGGAGATTGTTAGTAAGGGGGCCTGAATGGAGAACACGAGCACCAGGAGATGAAAACTGAGGTGAGTTTCAGAAAGCTTTCCCGATCCCACGGTGTAGCATCCGCTGGGTTTCCAATGAGTGCTTTCGCTGTCGGAAGATTGCGTTGAACCTGGAGAGTTGGGACCCATGGAATGGGGAGCACGCAGGATTCCTTTCAAGGGTCTGCATTTGCTTTCCCAACCTCACCAATCGTCTCAGCCCCAAGAGTGTCCAGCCTTATGTCTTCTGCCGCTGGGGCTGTAGATGTGGTCAATCCTGGTTGCATGCCAGTCCCTGAACGCATTTTGGAAGAATTTCTCTCTGTTTTGCCCTGCTTGTTTCTTCTTTATGTTGGAAATGTATCCTCAGAATGGGTCTGAGCTGATTTTCCCTGCTGGTTTTAGGCCGCTTGACACACACTTGATGCACTTACACAGAGATATCAAGACTTAGCTTTTAAGATGCTTACTAGTCGGATAGATACTTGTGCGATGAACAGGGTCTGGTGAGTCCAGTTGATTGAGCAAGGAGTAGGTCGTGTCCATTCCATATTCGGTTTTCGGAAGGGTATCTGTGCTCATTTCAAACTCGAGTTTTATGCGTCACCCCACCTCACCTTTCCCCTGAAGCAGGCATAAGTGTGTTTTCTAAAAGCGTGACTCTGTTCTGTTTGGGGATTCAGTGCATGGGGAGCGATTTTTACATTCCCTCGATAAGTGATATCATAAGTTTCTTTTTTTGTGGGACTTATTTCACTGAGGATGATCGTACCTAAATCCACTCAGGATGCTGCTACCAGCCTCATGACGTGGATTTCATGGCTGAGTGACACTCCATTGGACCTACGTAGCACCACTTGTCCACTTGTCCACTTGTCTTTGTCCACTTGTCCACTCGTCTTTGTCCACTTGGCTCTTTCCTGGGATATGAAACGTGTACCGGAGTGGAGGTTCTTGTCAAGACAGCAGCCCTCAACTTTGGGGTCCCTGTGTCTGGTTGATTTTTTCATTTTCCCAAGGTCAACGCCCATGTGTGGAAGTGCCCTATGCTCTGTGGTTCTGTGTTTTACATGGTTTGGGAAAGAGGATACACTTGTGAAGATTGGCTGTTGGCCATTGACATCCCACCCATCAGCTTAACAAGGCTCCCTTGACTCCGTGGGCTGTCCTGCCTTTCTGGTTTTTAGCCTTTTTTCGCCTGGCCATTTTGCCCCGGGGGGGGGGGGCGAGAGATTTCTTTGTAGTGCTGATTTGCTCTCCCAGGTTGCTTGGTTGGCCAAAAAGGGCGTATGCGTTTTTTCCTGAATATATTCAGGAAAAAACGCATACGCCCTTTTTGGCCAACCGCATCATTGTCCACGTTCTGGCGCTTTTCATGTGCTATCGGGGCCATTCCGATGTACCCGTTGACATCCGTTTCCTGCAGTTCTGCCTTGCGTTCAGCGCCTCTTCGTAGCCTGACCTCAATATATTTTGGGGCGATAGTTATCGTTTAGAACTCTGCAGGTTTGGGAAGTGCAGTGCCCCTGAGCTCCATTTCCCAAGTCGCTTTTTTGTGAGTGGGACGCAACACGGCTGGATGGCTTCACGCCCTATTGTCGATCCGGGGTGGCAGGCTGAACCGCTGGTGAATTCTTCTTCGTGATGGGAAATGAGAGTGACATGTGCCCGACCAAACACCTCCAGCGAGTCTCTCATTGGTTCCCCCTCTTGCAGTTCATCCTGCGGACAAATTGCAGACGGTACGAAAGAGGCATGGAAAGGCGCCGAGTCTCCAAGTGGGGAGATTGTTAGTAAGGGGGCCTGAATGGAGAACACGAGCACCAGGAGATGAAAACTGAGGTGAGTTTCAGAAAGCTTTCCCGATCCCACGGTGTAGCATCCGCTGGGTTTCCAATGAGTGCTTTCGCTGCCGGAAGATTGCGTTGAACCTGGAGAGTTGGGACGCATGGAATGGGGAGCACGCAGGATTCCTTTCAAGGGTCTGCATTTGCTTTCCCAACCTCACCAATCGTCTCAGCCCCAAGAGTGTCCAGCCTTATGTCTTCTGCCGCTGGGGCTGTAGATGTGGTCAATCCTGGTTGCATGCCAGTCCCTGAACGCATTTTGGAAGAATTTCTCTCTGTTTTGCCCTGCTTGTTTCTTCTTTATGTTGGAAATGTATCCTCAGAATGGGTCTGAGCTGATTTTCCCTGCTGGTTTTAGGCCGCTTTACACACACTTGATGCACTTACACAGAGATATCAAGACTTAGCTTTTAAGATGCTTACTAGTCGGATAGATACTTGTGCGATGAACAGGGTCTGGTGAGTCCAGTTGATTGAGCAAGGAGTAGGTCGTGTCCATTCCATATTCGGCTTTCGGAAGGGTATCTGTGCTCATTTCAAACTCGAGTTTTATGCGTCACCCCACCTCACCTTTCCCCTGAAGCAGGCATAAGTGTGTTTTCTAAAAGCGTGACTCTGTTCTGTTTGGGGATTCAGTGCATGGGGAGCGATTTTTACATTCCCTCGATAAGTGATATCATAAGTTTCTTTTTTTGTGGGACTTATTTCACTGAGGATGATCGTACCTAAATCCACTCAGGATGCTGCTACCAGCCTCATGACGTGGATTTCATGGCTGAGTGACACTCCATTGGACCTACGTAGCACCACTTGTCCACTTGTCCACTTGTCTTTGTCCACTTGTCCACTCGTCTTTGTCCACTTGGCTCTTTCCTGGGATATGAAACGTGTACCGGAGTGGAGGTTCTTGTCAAGACAGCAGCCCTCAACTTTGGGGTCCCTGTGTCTGGTTGATTTTTTCATTTTCCCAAGGTCAACGCCCATGTGTGGAAGTGCCCTATGCTCTGTGGTTCTGTGTTTTACATGGTTTGGGAAAGAGGATACACTTGTGAAGATTGGCTGTTGGCCATTGACATCCCGCCCATCAGCTTAACAAGGCTCCCTTGACTCCGTGGGCTGTCCTGCCTTTCTGGTTTTTAGACTTTTTTCGCCTGGCCCTTTTGCCCCGGGGGGGGGCGAGAGATTTCTTTGTAGTGCTGATTTGCTCTCCCAGGTTGCTTGGTTGGCCAAAAAGGGCGTATGCGTTTTTTCCTGAATATATTCAGGAAAAAGCGCATACGCCCTTTTTGGCCAACCGCATCATTGTCCACGTTCTGGCGCTTTTCATGTGCTATCGGGGCCATTCCGATGTACCCGTTGACATCCGTTTCCTGCAGTTCTGCCTTGCGTTCAACGCCTCTTCGTAGCCTGACCTCAATATATTTTGGGGCGATAGTTATCGTTTAGAACTCTGCAGGTTTGGGAAGTGCAGTGCCCCTGAGCTCCATTTCCCAAGTCGCTTTTTTGTGAGTGGGACGCAACACGGCTGGATGGCTTCACGCCCTATTGTCGATCCGGGGTGGCAGGCTGAACCGCTGGTGAATTCTTCTTCGTGATGGGAAATGAGAGTGACATGTGCCCGACCAAACACCTCCAGCGAGTCTCTCATTGGTTCCCCCTCTTGCAGTTCATCCTGCGGACAAATTGCAGACGGTACGAAAGAGGCATGGAAAGGCGCCGAGTCTCCAAGTGGGGAGATTGTTAGTAAGGGGGCCTGAATGGAGAACACGAGCACCAGGAGATGAAAACTGAGGTGAGTTTCAGAAAGCTTTCCCGATCCCACGGTGTAGCATCCGCTGGGTTTCCAATGAGTGCTTTCGCTGCCGGAAGATTGCGTTGAACCTGGAGAGTTGGGACGCATGGAATGGGGAGCACGCAGGATTCCTTTCAAGGGTCTGCATTTGCTTTCCCAACCTCACCAATCGTCTCAGCCCCAAGAGTGTCCAGCCTTATGTCTTCTGCCGCTGGGGCTGTAGATGTGGTCAATCCTGGTTGCATGCCAGTCCCTGAACGCATTTTGGAAGAATTTCTCTCTGTTTTGCCCTGCTTGTTTCTTCTTTATGTTGGAAATGTATCCTCAGAATGGGTCTGAGCTGATTTTCCCTGCTGGTTTTAGGCCGCTTTACACACACTTGATGCACTTACACAGAGATATCAAGACTTAGCTTTGAAGATGCTTACTAGTCGGATAGATACTTGTGCGATGAACAGGGTCTGGTGAGTCCAGTTGATTGAGCAAGGAGTAGGTCGTGTCCATTCCATATTCGGTTTTCGGAAGGGTATCTGTGCTCATTTCAAACTCGAGTTTTATGCGTCACCCCACCTCACCTTTCCCCTGAAGCAGGCATAAGTGTGTTTTCTAAAAGCGTGACTCTGTTCTGTTTGGGGATTCAGTGCATGGGGAGCGATTTTTACATTCCCTCGATAAGTGATATCATAAGTTTCTTTTTTTGTGGGACTTATTTCACTGAGGATGATCGTACCTAAATCCACTCAGGATGCTGCTACCAGCCTCATGACGTGGATTTCATGGCTGAGTGACACTCCATTGGACCTACGTAGCACCACTTGTCCACTTGTCCACTTGTCTTTGTCCACTTGTCCACTTGGCTCTTTCCTGGGATATGAAACGTGTACCGGAGTGGAGGTTCTTGTCAAGACAGCAGCCCTCAACTTTGGGGTCCCTGTGTCTGGTTGATTTTTTCATTTTCCCAAGGTCAACGCCCATGTGTGGAAGTGCCCTATGCTCTGTGGTTCTGTGTTTTACATGGTTTGGGAAAGAGGATACACTTGTGAAGATTGGCTGTTGGCCATTGACATCCCGCCCATCAGCTTAACAAGGCTCCCTTGACTCCGTGGGCTGTCCTGCCTTTCTGGTTTTTAGACTTTTTTCGCCTGGCCCTTTTGCCCCGGGGGGGGGCGAGAGATTTCTTTGTAGTGCTGATTTGCTCTCCCAGGTTGCTTGGTTGGCCAAAAAGGGCGTATGCGTTTTTTCCTGAATATATTCAGGAAAAAGCGCATACGCCCTTTTTGGCCAACCGCATCATTGTCCACGTTCTGGCGCTTTTCATGTGCTATCGGGGCCATTCCGATGTACCCGTTGACATCCGTTTCCTGCAGTTCTGCCTTGCGTTCAACGCCTCTTCGTAGCCTGACCTCAATATATTTTGGGGCGATAGTTATCGTTTAGAACTCTGCAGGTTTGGGAAGTGCAGTGCCCCTGAGCTCCATTTCCCAAGTCGCTTTTTTGTGAGTGGGACGCAACACGGCTGGATGGCTTCACGCCCTATTGTCGATCCGGGGTGGCAGGCTGAACCGCTGGTGAATTCTTCTTCGTGATGGGAAATGAGAGTGACATGTGCCCGACCAAACACCTCCAGCGAGTCTCTCATTGGTTCCCCCTCTTGCAGTTCATCCTGCGGACAAATTGCAGACGGTACGAAAGAGGCATGGAAAGGCGCCGAGTCTCCAAGTGGGGAGATTGTTAGTAAGGGGGCCTGAATGGAGAACACGAGCACCAGGAGATGAAAACTGAGGTGAGTTTCAGAAAGCTTTCCCGATCCCACGGTGTAGCATCCGCTGGGTTTCCAATGAGTGCTTTCGCTGTCGGAAGATTGCGTTGAACCTGGAGAGTTGGGACCCATGGAATGGGGAGCACGCAGGATTCCTTTCAAGGGTCTGCATTTGCTTTCCCAACCTCACCAATCGTCTCAGCCCCAAGAGTGTCCAGCCTTATGTCTTCTGCCGCTGGGGCTGTAGATGTGGTCAATCCTGGTTGCATGCCAGTCCCTGAACGCATTTTGGAAGAATTTCTCTTTGTTTTGCCCTGCTTGTTTCTTCTTTATGTTGGAAATGTATCCTCAGAATGGGTCTGAGCTGATTTTCCCTGCTGGTTTTAGGCCGCTTTACACACACTTGATGCACTTACACAGAGATATCAAGACTTAGCTTTGAAGATGCTTACTAGTCGGATAGATACTTGTGCGATGAACAGGGTCTGGTGAGTCCAGTTGATTGAGCAAGGAGTAGGTCGTGTCCATTCCATATTCGGTTTTCGGAAGGGTATCTGTGCTCATTTCAAACTCGAGTTTTATGCGTCACCCCACCTCACCTTTCCCCTGAAGCAGGCATAAGTGTGTTTTCTAAAAGCGTGACTCTGTTCTGTTTGGGGATTCAGTGCATGGGGAGCGATTTTTACATTCCCTCGATAAGTGATATCATAAGTTTCTTTTTTTGTGGGACTTATTTCACTGAGGATGATCGTACCTAAATCCACTCAGGATGCTGCTACCAGCCTCATGACGTGGATTTCATGGCTGAGTGACACTCCATTGGACCTACGTAGCACCACTTGTCCACTTGTCCACTTGTCTTTGTCCACTTGTCCACTCGTCTTTGTCCACTTGGCTCTTTCCTGGGATATGAAACGTGTACCGGAGTGGAGGTTCTTGTCAAGACAGCAGCCCTCAACTTTGGGGTCCCTGTGTCTGGTTGATTTTTTCATTTTCCAAAGGTCAACGCCCATGTGTGGAAGTGCCCTATGCTCTGTGGTTCTGTGTTTTACATGGTTTGGGAAAGAGGATACACTTGTGAAGATTGGCTGTTGGCCATTGACATCCCGCCCATCAGCTTAACAAGGCTCCCATGACTCCGTGGCCTGTCCTGCCTTTCTGGTTTTTAGACTTTTTTCGCCTGGCCCTTTTTCCCCGTGGGGGGGCGAGAGATTTCTTTGTAGTGCTGATTTGCTCTCCCAGGTTGCTTGGTTGGCCAAAAAGGGCGTATGCGTTTTTTCCTGAATATATTCAGGAAAAAACGCATACGCCCTTTTTGGCCAACCGCATCATTGTCCACGTTCTGGCGCTTTTCATGTGCTATCGGGGCCATTCCGATGTACCCGTTGACATCCGTTTCCTGCAGTTCTGCCTTGGGTTCAGCGCCTCTTCGTAGCCTGACCTCAATATATTTTGGGGCGATAGTTATCGTTTAGAACTCTGCAGGTTTGGGAAGTGCAGTGCCCCTGAGCTCCATTTCCCAAGTCGCTTTTTTGTGAGTGGGACGCAACACGGCTGGATGGCTTCACGCCCTATTGTCGATCCGGGGTGGCAGGCTGAACCGCTGGTGAATTCTTCTTCGTGATGGGAAATGAGAGTGACATGTGCCCGACCAAACACCTCCAGCGAGTCTCTCATTGGTTCCCCCTCTTGCAGTTCATCCTGCGGACAAATTGCAGACGGTACGAAAGAGGCATGGAAAGGCGCCGAGTCTCCAAGTGGGGAGATTGTTAGTAAGGGGGCCTGAATGGAGAACACGAGCACCAGGAGATGAAAACTGAGGTGAGTTTCAGAAAGCTTTCCCGATCCCACGGTGTAGCATCCGCTGGGTTTCCAATGAGTGCTTTCGCTGTCGGAAGATTGCGTTGAACCTGGAGAGTTGGGACCCATGGAATGGGGAGCACGCAGGATTCCTTTCAAGGGTCTGCATTTGCTTTCCCAACCTCACCAATCGTCTCAGCCCCAAGAGTGTCCAGCCTTATGTCTTCTGCCGCTGGGGCTGTAGATGTGGTCAATCCTGGTTGCATGCCAGTCCCTGAACGCATTTTGGAAGAATTTCTCTCTGTTTTGCCCTGCTTGTTTCTTCTTTATGTTGGAAATGTATCCTCAGAATGGGTCTGAGCTGATTTTCCCTGCTGGTTTTAGGCCGCTTTACACACACTTGATGCACTTACACAGAGATATCAAGACTTAGCTTTGAAGATGCTTACTAGTCGGATAGATACTTGTGCGATGAACAGGGTCTGGTGAGTCCAGTTGATTGAGCAAGGAGTAGGTCGTGTCCATTCCATATTCGGTTTTCGGAAGTGTATCTGTGCTCATTTCAAACTCGAGTTTTATGCGTCACCCCACCTCACCTTTCCCCTGAAGCAGGCATAAGTGTGTTTTCTAAAAGCGTGACTCTGTTCTGTTTGGGGATTCAGTGCATGGGGAGCGATTTTTACATTCCCTCGATAAGTGATATCGTAAGTTTCTTTTTTTGTGGGACTTATTTCACTGAGGATGATCGTACCTAAATCCACTCAGGATGCTGCTACCAGCCTCATGACGTGGATTTCATGGCTGAGTGACACTCCATTGGACCTACGTAGCACCACTTGTCCACTTGTCCACTTGTCTTTGTCCACTTGTCCACTCGTCTTTGTCCACTTGGCTCTTTCCTGGGATATGAAACGTGTACCGGAGTGGAGGTTCTTGTCAAGACAGCAGCCCTCAACTTTGGGGTCCCTGTGTCTGGTTGATTTTTTCATTTTCCCAAGGTCAACGCCCATGTGTGGAAGTGCCCTATGCTCTGTGGTTCTGTGTTTTACATGGTTTGGGAAAGAGGATACACTTGTGAAGATTGGCTGTTGGCCATTGACATCCCGCCCATCAGCTTAACAAGGCTCCCTTGACTCCGTGGGCTGTCCTGCCTTTCTGGTTTTTAGACTTTTTTCGCCTGGCCCTTTTGCCCCGGGGGGGGGGCGAGAGATTTCTTTGTAGTGCTGATTTGCTCTCCCAGGTTGCTTGGTTGGCCAAAAAGGGCGTATGCGTTTTTTCCTGAATATATTCAGGAAAAAACGCATACGCCCTTTTTGGCCAACCGCATCATTGTCCACGTTCTGGCGCTTTTCATGTGCTATCGGGGCCATTCCGATGTACCCGTTGACATCCGTTTCCTGCAGTTCTGCCTTGCGTTCAGCGCCTCTTCGTAGCCTGACCTCAATATATTTTGGGGCGATAGTTATCGTTTAGAACTCTGCAGGTTTGGGAAGTGCAGTGCCCCTGAGCTCCATTTCCCAAGTCGCTTTTTTGTGAGTGGGACGCAACACGGCTGGATGGCTTCACGCCCTATTGTCGATCCGGGGTGGCAGGCTGAACCGCTGGTGAATTCTTCTTCGTGATGGGAAATGAGAGTGTAATGTGCCCGACCAAACACCTCCAGCGAGTCTCTCATTGGTTCCCCCTCTTGCAGTTCATCCTGCGGACAAATTGCAGACGGTACGAAAGAGACATGGAAAGGCGCCGAGTCTCCAAGTGGGGAGATTGTTAGTAAGGGGGCCTGAATGGAGAACACGAGCACCAGGAGATGAAAACTGAGGTGAGTTTCAGAAAGCTTTCCCGATCCCACGGTGTAGCATCCGCTGGGTTTCCAATGAGTGCTTTCGCTGTCGGAAGATTGCGTTGAACCTGGAGAGTTGGGACCCATGGAATGGGGAGCACGCAGGATTCCTTTCAAGGGTCTGCATTTGCTTTCCCAACCTCACCAATCGTCTCAGCCCCAAGAGTGTCCAGCCTTATGTCTTCTGCCGCTGGGGCTGTAGATGTGGTCAATCCTGGTTGCATGCCAGTCCCTGAACGCATTTTGGAAGAATTTCTCTCTGTTTTGCCCTGCTTGTTTCTTCTTTATGTTGGAAATGTATCCTCAGAATGGGTCTGAGCTGATTTTCCCTGCTGGTTTTAGGCCGCTTTACACACACTTGATGCACTTACACAGAGATATCAAGACTTAGCTTTTAAGATGCTTACTAGTCGGATAGATACTTGTGCCATGAACAGGGTCTGGTGAGTCCAGTTGATTGAGCAAGGAGTAGGTCGTGTCCATTCCATATTCGGTTTTCGGAAGGGTATCTGTGCTCATTTCAAACTCGAGTTTTATGCGTCACCCCACCTCACCTTTCCCCTGAAGCAGGCATAAGTGTGTTTTCTAAAAGCGTGACTCTGTTCTGTTTGGGGATTCAGTGCATGGGGAGCGATTTTTACATTCCCTCGATAAGTGATATCATAAGTTTCTTTTTTTGTGGGACTTATTTCACTGAGGATGATCGTACCTAAATCCACTCAGGATGCTGCTACCAGCCTCATGACGTGGATTTCATGGCTGAGTGACACTCCATTGGACCTACGTAGCACCACTTGTCCACTTGTCCACTTGTCTTTGTCCACTTGTCCACTCGTCTTTGTCCACTTGGCTCTTTCCTGGGATATGAAACGGGTACCGGAGTGGAGGTTCTTGTCAAGACAGCAGCCCTCAACTTTGGGGTCCCTGTGTCTGGTTGATTTTTTCATTTTCCCAAGGTCAACGCCCATGTGTGGAAGTGCCCTATGCTCTGTGGTTCTGTGTTTTACATGGTTTGGGAAAGAGGATACACTTGTGAAGATTGGCTGTTGGCCATTGACATCCCGCCCATCAGCTTAACAAGGCTCCCTTGACTCCGTGGGCTGTCCTGCCTTTCTGGTTTTTAGACTTTTTTCGCCTGGCCCTTTTGCCCCGGGGGGGGCGGCGAGAGATTTCTTTGTAGTGCTGATTTGCTCTCCCAGGTTGCTTGGTTGGCCAAAAAGGGCGTATGCGTTTTTTCCTGAATATATTCAGGAAAAAACGCATACGCCCTTTTTGGCCAACCGCATCATTGTCCACGTTCTGGCGCTTTTCATGTGCTATCGGGGCCATTCCGATGTACCCGTTGACATCCGTTTCCTGCAGTTCTGCCTTGCGTTCAGCGCCTCTTCGTAGCCTGACCTCAATATATTTTGGGGCGATAGTTATCGTTTAGAACTCTGCAGGTTTGGGAAGTGCAGTGCCCCTGAGCTCCATTTCCCAAGTCGCTTTTTTGTGAGTGGGACGCAACACGGCTGGATGGCTTCACGCCCTATTGTCGATCCGGGGTGGCAGGCTGAACCGCTGGTGAATTCTTCTTCGTGATGGGAAATGAGAGTGACATGTGCCCGACCAAACACCTCCAGCGAGTCTCTCATTGGTTCCCCCTCTTGCAGTTCATCCTGCGGACAAATTGCAGACGGTACGAAAGAGGCATGGAAAGGCGCCGAGTCTCCATGTGGGGAGATTGTTAGTAAGGGGGCCTGAATGGAGAACACGAGCACCAGGAGATGAAAACTGAGGTGAGTTTCAGAATGCTTTCCCGATCCCACGGTGTAGCAACCGCTGGGTTTCCAATGAGTGCTTTCGCTGTCGGAAGATTGCGTTGAACCTGGAGAGTTGGGACCCATGGAATGGGGAGCACGCAGGATTCCTTTCAACGGTCTGCATTTGCTTTCCCAACCTCACCAATCGTCTCAGCCCCAAGAGTGTCCAGCCTTATGTCTTCTGCCGCTGGGGCTGTAGATGTGGTCAATCCTGGTTGCATGCCAGTCCCTGAACGCATTTTGGAAGAATTTCTCTCTGTTTTGCCCTGCTTGTTTCTTCTTTATGTTGGAAATGCATCCTCAGAATGGGTCTGAGCTGATTTTCCCTGCTGGTTTTAGGCCGCTTTACACACACTTGATGCACTTACACAGAGATATCAAGACTTAGCTTTTAAGATGCTTACTAGTCGGATAGATACTTGTGCGATGAACAGGGTCTGGTGAGTCCAGTTGATTGAGCAAGGAGTAGGTCGTGTCCATTCCATATTCGGTTTTCGGAAGGGTAT
This sequence comes from Kogia breviceps, assembly GCF_026419965.1. Classification (NCBI taxonomy): domain Eukaryota; kingdom Metazoa; phylum Chordata; class Mammalia; order Artiodactyla; family Physeteridae; genus Kogia; species Kogia breviceps. Next base: position 79,456,870 of record NC_081317.1, read on the forward strand.
GTGTGCTCATTTCAAACTCGAGTTTTATGCGTCACCCCACCTCACCTTTCCCCTGAAGCAGGCATAAGTGTGTTTTCTAAAAGCGTGACTCTGTTCTGTTTGGGGATTCAGTGCATGGGGAGCGATTTTTACATTCCCTCGATAAGTGATATCATAAGTTTCTTTTTTTGTGGGACTTATATCACTGAGGATGATCGTACCTAAATCCACTCAGGATGCTGCTACCAGCCTCATGACGTGGATTTCATGGCTGAGTGACACTCCATTGGACCTACGTAGCACCACTTGTCCACTTGTCCACTTGTCCACTTGTCTTTGTCCAATTGTCCACTCGTCTTTGTCCACTTGGCTCTTTCCTGGGATATGAAACGTGTACCGGAGTGGAGGTTCTTGTCAAGACAGCAGCCCTCAACTTTGGGGTCCCTGTGTCTGGTTGATTTTTTCATTTTCCCAAGGTCAACGCCCATGTGTGGAAGTGCCCTATGCTCTGTGGTTCTGTGTTTTACATGGTTTGGGAAAGAGGATACACTTGTGAAGATTGGCTGTTGGCCATTGACATCCCGCCCATCAGCTTAACAAGGCTCCCTTGACTCCGTGGGCTGTCCTGCCTTTCTGGTTTTTAGACTTTTTTCGCCTGGCCCTTTTGCCCCGGGGGGGGGGGGCGAGAGATTTCTTTGTAGTGCTGATTTGCTCTCCCAGGTTGCTTGGTTGGCCAAAAAGGGCGTATGCGTTTTTTCCTGAATATATTCAGGAAAAAGCGCATACGCCCTTTTTGGCCAACCGCATCATTGTCCACGTTCTGGCGCTTTTCATGTGCTATCGGGGCCATTCCGATGTACCCGTTGACATCCGTTTCCTGCAGTTCTGCCTTGCGTTCAGCGCCTCTTCGTAGCCTGACCTCAATATATTTTGGGGCGATAGTTATCGTTTAGAACTCTGCAGGTTTGGGAAGTGCAGTGCCCCTGAGCTCCATTTCCCAAGTCGCTTTTTTGTGAGTGGGACGCAACACGGCTGGATGGCTTCACGCCCTATTGTCGATCCGGGGTGGCAGGCTGAACCGCTGGTGAATTCTTCTTCGTGATGGGAAATGAGAGTGACATGTGCCCGACCAAACACCTCCAGCGAGTCTCTCATTGGTTCCCCCTCTTGCAGTTCATCCTGCGGACAAATTGCAGACGGTACGAAAGAGGCATGGAAAGGCGCCGAGTCTCCAAGTGGGGAGATTGTTAGTAAGGGGGCCTGAATGGAGAACACGAGCACCAGGAGATGAAAACTGAGGTGAGTTTCAGAAAGCTTTCCCGATCCCACGGTGTAGCAACCGCTGGGTTTCCAATGAGTGCTTTCGCTGTCGGAAGATTGCGTTGAACCTGGAGAGTTGGGACCCATGGAATGGGGAGCACGCAGGATTCCTTTCAAGGGTCTGCATTTGCTTTCCCAACCTCACCAATCGTCTCAGCCCCAAGAGTGTCCAGCCTTATGTCTTCTGCCGCTGGGGCTGTAGATGTGGTCAATCCTGGTTGCATGCCAGTCCCTGAACGCATTTTGGAAGAATTTCTCTCTGTTTTGCCCTGCTTGTTTCTTCTTTATGTTGGAAATGTATCCTCAGAATGGGTCTGAGCTGATTTTCCCTGCTGGTTTTAGGCCGCTTGACACACATTTGATGCACTTACACAGAGATATCAAGACTTAGCTTTTAAGATGCTTACTAGTCGGATAGATACTTGTGCGATGAACAGGGTCTGGTGAGTCCAGTTGATTGAGCAAGGAGTAGGTCGTGTCCATTCCATATTCGGTTTTCGGAAGGGTATCTGTGCTCATTTCAAACTCGAGTTTTATGCGTCACCCCACCTCACCTTTCCCCTGAAGCAGGCATAAGTGTGTTTTCTAAAAGCGTGACTCTGTTCTGTTTGGGGATTCAGTGCATGGGGAGCGATTTTTACATTCCCTCGATAAGTGATATCGTAAGTTTCTTTTTTTGTGGGACTTATTTCACTGAGGATGATCGTACCTACATCCACTCAGGATGCTGCTACCAGCCTCATGACGTGGATTTCATGGCTGAGTGACACTCCATTGGACCTACGTAGCACCACTTGTCCACTTGTCCACTTGTCTTTGTCCACTTGTCCACTCGTCTTTGTCCACTTGGCTCTTTCCTGGGATATGAAACGTGTACCGGAGTGGAGGTTCTTGTCAAGACAGCAGCCCTCAACTTTGGGGTCCCTGTGTCTGGTTGATTTTTTCATTTTCCCAAGGTCAACGCCCATGTGTGGAAGTGCCCTATGCTCTGTGGTTCTGTGTTTTACATGGTTTGGGAAAGAGGATACACTTGTGAAGATTGGCTGTTGGCCATTGACATCCCGCCCATCAGCTTAACAAGGCTCCCTTGACTCCGTGGGCTGTCCTGCCTTTCTGGTTTTTAGACTTTTTTCGCCTGGCCCTTTTGCCCCGGGGGGGGGGCGAGAGATTTCTTTGTAGTGCTGATTTGCTCTCCCAGGTTGCTTGGTTGGCCAAAAAGGGCGTATGCGTTTTTTCCTGAATATATTCAGGAAAAAACGCATACGCCCTTTTTGGCCAACCGCATCATTGTCCACGTTCTGGCGCTTTTCATGTGCTATCGGGGCCATTCCGATGTACCCGTTGACATCCGTTTCCTGCAGTTCTGCCTTGCGTTCAGCGCCTCTTCGTAGCCTGACCTCAATATATTTTGGGGCGATAGTTATCGTTTAGAACTCTGCAGGTTTGGGAAGTGCAGTGCCCCTGAGCTCCATTTCCCAAGTCGCTTTTTTGTGAGTGGGACGCAACACGGCTGGATGGCTTCACGCCCTATTGTCGATCCGGGGTGGCAGGCTGAACCGCTGGTGAATTCTTCTTCGTGATGGGAAATGAGAGTGACATGTGCCCGACCAAACACCTCCAGCGAGTCTCTCATTGGTTCCCCCTCTTGCAGTTCATCCTGCGGACAAATTGCAGACGGTACGAAAGAGGCATGGAAAGGCGCCGAGTCTCCAAGTGGGGAGATTGTTAGTAAGGGGGCCTGAATGGAGAACACGAGCACCAGGAGATGAAAACTGAGGTGAGTTTCAGAAAGCTTTCCCGATCCCACGGTGTAGCATCCGCTGGGTTTCCAATGAGTGCTTTCGCTGTCGGAAGATTGCGTTGAACCTGGAGAGTTGGGACCCATGGAATGGGGAGCACGCAGGATTCCTTTCAAGGGTCTGCATTTGCTTTCCCAACCTCACCAATCGTCTCAGCCCCAAGAGTGTCCAGCCTTATGTCTTCTGCCGCTGGGGCTGTAGATGTGGTCAATCCTGGTTGCATGCCAGTCCCTGAACGCATTTTGGAAGAATTTCTCTCTGTTTTGCCCTGCTTGTTTCTTCTTTATGTTGGAAATGTATCCTCAGAATGGGTCTGAGCTGATTTTCCCTGCTGGTTTTAGGCCGCTTGACACACATTTGATGCACTTACACAGAGATATCAAGACTTAGCTTTTAAGATGCTTAGTAGTCGGATAGATACTTGTGCGATGAACAGGGTCTGGTGAGTCCAGTTGATTGAGCAAGGAGTAGGTCGTGTCCATTCCATATTCGGTTTTCGGAAGGGTATCTGTGCTCATTTCAAACTCGAGTTTTATGCGTCACCCCACCTCACCTTTCCCCTGAAGCAGGCATAAGTGTGTTTTCTAAAAGCGTGACTCTGTTCTGTTTGGGGATTCAGTGCATGGGGAGCGATTTTTACATTCCCTCGATAAGTGATATCGTAAGTTTCTTTTTTTGTGGGACTTATTTCACTGAGGATGATCGTACCTACATCCACTCAGGATGCTGCTACCAGCCTCATGACGTGGATTTCATGGCTGAGTGACACTCCATTGGACCTACGTAGCACCACTTGTCCACTTGTCCACTTGTCTTTGTCCACTTGTCCACTCGTCTTTGTCCACTTGGCTCTTTCCTGGGATATGAAACGTGTACCGGAGTGGAGGTTCTTGTCAAGACAGCAGCCCTCAACTTTGGGGTCCCTGTGTCTGGTTGATTTTTTCATTTTCCCAAGGTCAACGCCCATGTGTGGAAGTGCCCTATGCTCTGTGGTTCTGTGTTTTACATGGTTTGGGAAAGAGGATACACTTGTGAAGATTGGCTGTTGGCCATTGACATCCCGCCCATCAGCTTAACAAGGCTCCCTTGACTCTGTGGGCTGTCCTGCCTTTCTGGTTTTTAGACTTTTTTCGCCTGGCCCTTTTACCCCGGGGGGGGGGGGGGGCGAGAGATTTCTTTGTAGTGCTGATTTGCTCTCCCAGGTTGCTTGGTTGGCCAAAAAGGGCGTATGCGTTTTTTCCTGAATATATTCAGGAAAAAACGCATACGCCCTTTTTGGCCAACCGCATCATTGTCCACGTTCTGGCGCTTTTCATGTGCTATCGGGGCCATTCCGATGTACCCGTTGACATCCGTTTCCTGCAGTTCTGCCTTGCGTTCAGCGCCTCTTCGTAGCCTGACCTCAATATATTTTGGGGCGATAGTTATCGTTTAGAACTCTGCAGGTTTGGGAAGTGCAGTGCCCCTGAGCTCCATTTCCCAAGTCGCTTTTTTGTGAGTGGGACGCAACACGGCTGGATGGCTTCACGCCCTATTGTCGATCCGGGGTGGCAGGCTGAACCGCTGGTGAATTCTTCTTCGTGATGGGAAATGAGAGTGACATGTGCCCGACCAAACACCTCCAGCGAGTCTCTCATTGGTTCCCCCTCTTGCAGTTCATCCTGCGGACAAATTGCAGACGGTACGAAAGAGGCATGGAAAGGCGCCGAGTCTCCAAGTGGGGAGATTGTTAGTAAGGGGGCCTGAATGGAGAACACGAGCACCAGGAGATGAAAACTGAGGTGAGTTTCAGAAAGCTTTCCCGATCCCACGGTGTAGCATCCGCTGGGTTTCCAATGAGTGCTTTCGCTGTCGGAAGATTGCGTTGAACCTGGAGAGTTGGGACCCATGGAATGGGGAGCACGCAGGATTCCTTTCAAGGGTCTGCATTTGCTTTCCCAACCTCACCAATCGTCTCAGCCCCAAGAGTGTCCAGCCTTATGTCTTCTGCCGCTGGGGCTGTAGATGTGGTCAATCCTGGTTGCATGCCAGTCCCTGAACGCATTTTGGAAGAATTTCTCTCTGTTTTGCCCTGCTTGTTTCTTCTTTATGTTGGAAATGTATCCTCAGAATGGGTCTGAGCTGATTTTCCCTGCTGGTTTTAGGCCGCTTTACACACACTTGATGCACTTACACAGAGATATCAAGACTTAGCTTTTAAGATGCTTACTAGTCGGATAGATACTTGTGCCATGAACAGGGTCTGGTGAGTCCAGTTGATTGAGCAAGGAGTAGGTCGTGTCCATTCCATATTCGGTTTTCGGAAGGGTATCTGTGCTCATTTCAAACTCGAGTTTTATGCGTCACCCCACCTCACCTTTCCCCTGAAGCAGGCATAAGTGTGTTTTCTAAAAGCGTGACTCTGTTCTGTTTGGGGATTCAGTGCATGGGGAGCGATTTTTACATTCCCTCGATAAGTGATATCATAAGTTTCTTTTTTTGTGGGACGTATTTCACTGAGGATGATCGTACCTAAATCCACTCAGGATGCTGCTACCAGCCTCATGACGTGGATTTCATGGCTGAGTGACACTCCATTGGACCTACGTAGCACCACTTGTCCACTTGTCCACTTGTCTTTGTCCACTTGTCCACTCGTCTTTGTCCACTTGGCTCTTTCCTGGGATATGAAACGTGTACCGGAGTGGAGGTTCTTGTCAAGACAGCAGCCCTCAACTTTGGGGTCCCTGTGTCTGGTTGATTTTTTCATTTTCCCAAGGTCAACGCCCATGTGTGGAAGTGCCCTATGCTCTGTGGTTCTGTGTTTTACATGGTTTGGGAAAGAGGATACACTTGTGAAGATTGGCTGTTGGCCATTGACATCCCGCCCATCAGCTTAACAAGGCTCCCTTGACTCCGTGGGCTGTCCTGCCTTTCTGGTTTTTAGACTTTTTTCGCCTGGCCCTTTTGCCCCGGGGGGGGGGCGAGAGATTTCTTTGTTGTGCTGATTTGCTCTCCCAGGTTGCTTGGTTGGCCAAAAAGGGCGTATGCGTTTTTTCCTGAATATATTCAGGAAAAAACGCATACGCCCTTTTTGGCCAACCGCATCATTGTCCACGTTCTGGCGCTTTTCATGTGCTATCCGGGCCATTCCGATGTACCCGTTGACATCCGTTTCCTGCAGTTCTGCCTTGCGTTCAGCGCCTCTTCGTAGCGTGACCTCAATATATTTTGGGGCGATAGTTATCGTTTAGAACTCTGCAGGTTTGGGAAGTGCAGTGCCCCTGAGCTCCATTTCCCAAGTCGCTTTTTTGTGAGTGGGACGCAACACGGCTGGATGGCTTCACGCCCTATTGTCGATCCGGGGTGGCAGGCTGAACCGCTGGTGAATTCTTCTTCGTGATGGGAAATGAGAGTGACATGTGCCCGACCAAACACCTCCAGCGAGTCTCTCATTGGTTCCCCCTCTTGCAGTTCATCCTGCGGACAAATTGCAGACGGTACGAAAGAGGCATGGAAAGGCGCCGAGTCTCCAAGTGGGGAGATTGTTAGTAAGGGGGCCTGAATGGAGAACACGAGCACCAGGAGATGAAAACTGAGGTGAGTTTCAGAAAGCTTTCCCGATCCCACGGTGTAGCATCCGTTGGGTTTCCAATGAGTGCTTTCGCTGCCGGAAGATTGCCTTGAACCTGGAGTGTTGGGACGCATGGAATGGGGAGCACGCAGGATTCCTTTCAAGGGTCTGCATTTGCTTTCTCAACCTCACCAATCGTCTCAGCCCCAAGAGTGTCCAGCCTTATGTCTTCTGCCGCTGGGGCTGTAGATGTGGTCAATCCTGGTTGCATGCCAGTCCCTGAACGCATTTTGGAAGAATTTCTCTCTGTTTTGCCCTGCTTGTTTCTTCTTTATGTTGGAAATGTATCCTCAGAATGGGTCTGAGCTGATTTTCCCTGCTGGTTTTAGGCCGCTTTACACACACTTGATGCACTTACACAGAGATATCAAGACTTAGCTTTTAAGATGTTTACTAGTCCCATAGATACTTGTGCGATGAACAGGGTCTGGTGAGTCCAGTTGATTGAGCAAGGAGTAGGTCGTGTCCATTCCATATTCGGTTTTCGGAAGGGTATCTGTGCTCATTTCAAATTCGAGTTTTATGCGTCACCCCACCTCACCTTTCCCCTGAAGCAGGCATAAGTGTGTTTTCTAAAAGCGTGACTCTGTTCTGTTTGGGGATTCAGTGCATGGGGAGCGATTTTTACATTCCCTCGATAAGTGATATCGTAAGTTTCTTTTTTTGTGGGACTTATTTCACTGAGGATGATCGTACCTAAATCCACTCAGGATGCTGCTACCAGCCTCATGACGTGGATTTCATGGCTGAGTGACACTCCATTGGACCTACGTAGCACCACTTGTCCACTTGTCCACTTGTCTTTGTCCACTTGTCCACTCGTCTTTGTCCACTTGGCTCTTTCCTGGGATATGAAACGTGTACCGGAGTGGAGGTTCTTGTCAAGACAGCAGCCCTCAACTTTGGGGTCCCTGTGTGTGGTTGATTTTTTCATTTTCCCAAGGTCAACGCCCATGTGTGGAAGTGCCCTATGCTCTGTGGTTCTGTGTTTTACATGGTTTGGGAAAGAGGATACACTTGTGAAGATTGGCTGTTGGCCATTGACATCCCGCCCATCAGCTTAACAAGGCTCCCTTGACTCCGTGGGCTGTCCTGCCTTTCTGGTTTTTAGACTTTTTTCGCCTGGCCATTTTGCCCCGGGGGGGGGGGCGAGAGATTTCTTTGTAGTGCTGATTTGCTCTCCCAGGTTGCTTGGTTGGCCAAAAAGGGCGTATGCGTTTTTTCCTGAATATATTCAGGAAAAAACGCATACGCCCTTTTTGGCCAACCGCATCATTGTCCACGTTCTGGCGCTTTTCATGTGCTATCGGGGCCATTCCGATGTACCCGTTGACATCCGTTTCCTGCAGTTCTGCCTTGCGTTCAGCGCCTCTTCGTAGCCTGACCTCAATATATTTTGGGGCGATAGTTATCGTTTAGAACTCTGCAGGTTTGGGAAGTGCAGTGCCCCTGAGCTCCATTTCCCAAGTCGCTTTTTTGTGAGTGGGACGCAACACGGCTGGATGGCTTCACGCCCTATTGTCGATCCGGGGTGGCAGGCTGAACCGCTGGTGAATTCTTCTTCGTGATGGGAAATGAGAGTGACATGTGCCCGACCAAACACCTCCAGCGAGTCTCTCATTGGTTCCCCCTCTTGCAGTTCATCCTGCGGACAAATTGCAGACGGTACGAAAGAGGCATGGAAAGGCGCCGAGTCTCCAAGTGGGGAGATTGTTAGTAAGGGGGCCTGAATGGAGAACACGAGCACCAGGAGATGAAAACTGAGGTGAGTTTCAGAAAGCTTTCCCGATCCCACGGTGTAGCATCCGCTGGGTTTCCAATGAGTGCTTTCGCTGCCGGAAGATTGCGTTGAACCTGGAGAGTTGGGACCCATGGAATGGGGAGCACGCAGGATTCCTTTCAAGGGTCTGCATTTGCTTTCCCAACCTCACCAATCGTCTCAGCCCCAAGAGTGTCCAGCCTTATGTCTTCTGCCGCTGGGGCTGTAGATGTGGTCAATCCTGGTTGCATGCCAGTCCCTGAACGCATTTTGGAAGAATTTCTCTCTGTTTTGCCCTGCTTGTTTCTTCTTTATGTTGGAAATGTATCCTCAGAATGGGTCTGAGCTGATTTTCCCTGCTGGTTTTAGGCCGCTTTACACACACTTGATGCACTTACACAGAGATATCAAGACTTAGCTTTTAAGATGCTTACTAGTCGGATAGATACTTGTGCGATGAACAGGGTCTGGTGAGTCCAGTTGATTGAGCAAGGAGTAGGTCGTGTCCATTCCATATTCGGTTTTCGGAAGGGTATCTGTGCTCATTTCAAACTCGAGTTTTATGCGTCACCCCACCTCACCTTTCCCCTGAAGCAGGCATAAGTGTGTTTTCTAAAAGCGTGACTCTGTTCTGTTTGGGGATTCAGTGCATGGGGAGCGATTTTTACATTCCCTCGATAAGTGATATCGTAAGTTTCTTTTTTTGTGGGACTTATTTCACTGAGGATGATCGTACCTAAATCCACTCAGGATGCTGCTACCAGCCTCATGACGTGGATTTCATGGCTGAGTGACACTCCATTGGACCTACGTAGCACCACTTGTCCACTTGTCCACTTGTCTTTGTCCACTTGTCCACTCGTCTTTGTCCACTTGGCTCTTTCCTGGGATATGAAACGTGTACCGGAGTGGAGGTTCTTGTCAAGACAGCAGCCCTCAACTTTGGGGTCCCTGTGTCTGGTTGATTTTTTCATTTTCCCAAGGTCAACGCCCATGTGTGGAAGTGCCCTATGCTCTGTGGTTCTGTGTTTTACATGGTTTGGGAAAGAGGATACACTTGTGAAGATTGGCTGTTGGCCATTGACATCCCGCCCATCAGCTTAACAAGGCTCCCTTGACTCCGTGGGCTGTCCTGCCTTTCTGGTTTTTAGACTTTTTTCGCCTGGCCCTTTTGCCCCGGGGGGGGGGGCGAGAGATTTCTTTGTAGTGCTGATTTGCTCTCCCAGGTTGCTTGGTTGGCCAAAAAGGGCGTATGCGTTTTTTCCTGAATATATTCAGGAAAAAACGCATACGCCCTTTTTGGCCAACCGCATCATTGTCCACGTTCTGGCGCTTTTCATGTGCTATCGGGGCCATTCCGATGTACCCGTTGACATCCGTTTCCTGCAGTTCTGCCTTGCGTTCAGCGCCTCTTCGTAGCCTGACCTCAATATATTTTGGGGCGATAGTTATCGTTTAGAACTCTGCAGGTTTGGGAAGTGCAGTGCCCCTGAGCTCCATTTCCCAAGTCGCTTTTTTGTGAGTGGGACGCAACACGGCTGGATGGCTTCACGCCCTATTGTCGATCCGGGGTGGCAGGCTGAACCGCTGGTGAATTCTTCTTCGTGATGGGAAATGAGAGTGACATGTGCCCGACCAAACACCTCCAGCGAGTCTCTCATTGGTTCCCCCTCTTGCAGTTCATCCTGCGGACAAATTGCAGACGGTACGAAAGAGGCATGGAAAGGCGCCGAGTCTCCAAGTGGGGAGATTGTTAGTAAGGGGGCCTGAATGGAGAACACGAGCACCAGGAGATGAAAACTGAGGTGAGTTTCAGAAAGCTTTCCCGATCCCACGGTGTAGCAACCGCTGGGTTTCCAATGAGTGCTTTCGCTGTCGGAAGATTGCGTTGAACCTGGAGAGTTGGGACCCATGGAATGGGGAGCACGCAGGATTCCTTTCAAGGGTCTGCATTTGCTTTCCCAACCTCACCAATCGTCTCAGCCCCAAGAGTGTCCAGCCTTATGTCTTCTGCCGCTGGGGCTGTAGATGTGGTCAATCCTGGTTGCATGCCAGTCCCTGAACGCATTTTGGAAGAATTTCTCTCTGTTTTGCCCTGCTTGTTTCTTCTTTATGTTGGAAATGTATCCTCAGAATGGGTCTGAGCTGATTTTCCCTGCTGGTTTTAGGCCGCTTTACACACACTTGATGCACTTACACAGAGATATCAAGACTTAGCTTTGAAGATGCTTACTAGTCGGATAGATACTTGTGCGATGAAGAGGGTCTGGTGAGTCCAGTTGATTGAGCAAGGAGTAGGTCGTGTCCATTCCATATTCGGTTTTCGGAAGGGTATCTGTGCTCATTTCAAACTCGAGTTTTATGCGTCACCCCACCTCACCTTTCCCCTGAAGCAGGCATAAGTGTGTTTTCTAAAAGCGTGACTCTGTTCTGTTTGGGGATTCAGTGCATGGGGAGCGATTTTTACATTCCCTCGATAAGTGATATCATAAGTTTCTTTTTTTGTGGGAGTTATTTCACTGAGGATGATCGTACCTAAATCCTCTCAGGATGCTGCTACCAGCCTCATGACGTGGATTTCATGGCTGAGTGACACTCCATTGGACCTACGTAGCACCACTTGTCCACTTGTCCACTTGTCTTTGTCCACTTGTCCACTCGTCTTTGTCCACTTGGCTCTTTCCTGGGATATGAAACGTGTACCGGAGTGGAGGTTCTTGTCAAGACAGCAGCCCTCAACTTTGGGGTCCCTGTGTCTGGTTGATTTTTTCATTTTCCCAAGGTCAACGCCCATGTGTGGAAGTGCCCTATGCTCTGTGGTTCTGTGTTTTACATGGTTTGGGAAAGAGGATACACTTGTGAAGATTGGCTGTTGGCCATTGACATCCCACCCATCAGCTTAACAAGGCTCCCTTGACTCCGTGGGCTGTCCTGCCTTTCTGGTTTTTAGCCTTTTTTCGCCTGGCCATTTTGCCCCGTGGGGGGGGGGCGAGAGATTTCTTTGTAGTGCTGATTTGCTCTCCCAGGTTGCTTGGTTGGCCAAAAAGGGCGTATGCGTTTTTTCCTGAATATATTCAGGAAAAAACGCATACGCCCTTTTTGGCCAACCGCATCATTGTCCACGTTCTGGCGCTTTTCATGTGCTATCGGGGCCATTCCGATGTACCCGTTGACATCCGTTTCCTGCAGTTCTGCCTTGCGTTCAGCGCCTCTTCGTAGCCTGACCTCAATATATTTTGGGGCGATAGTTATCGTTTAGAACTCTGCAGGTTTGGGAAGTGCAGTGCCCCTGAGCTCCATTTCCCAAGTCGCTTTTTTGTGAGTGGGACGCAACACGGCTGGATGGCTTCACGCCCTATTGTCGATCCGGGGTGGCAGGCTGAACCGCTGGTGAATTCTTCTTCGTGATGGGAAATGAGAGTGACATGTGCCCGACCAAACACCTCCAGCGAGTCTCTCATTGGTTCCCCCTCTTGCAGTTCATCCTGCGGACAAATTGCAGACGGTACGAAAGAGGCATGGAAAGGCGCCGAGTCTCCAAGTGGGGAGATTGTTAGTAAGGGGGCCTGAATGGAGAACACGAGCACCAGGAGATGAAAACTGAGGTGAGTTTCAGAAAGCTTTCCCGATCCCACGGTGTAGCATCCGCTGGGTTTCCAATGAGTGCTTTCGCTGTCGGAAGATTGCGTTGAACCTGGAGAGTTGGGACCCATGGAATGGGGAGCACGCAGGATTCCTTTCAAGGGTCTGCATTTGCTTTCCCAACCTCACCAATCGTCTCAGCCCCAAGAGTGTCCAGCCTTATGTCTTCTGCCGCTGGGGCTGTAGATGTGGTCAATCCTGGTTGCATGCCAGTCCCTGAACGCATTTTGGAAGAATTTCTCTCTGTTTTGCCCTGCTTGTTTCTTCTTTATGTTGGAAATGTATCCTCAGAATGGGTCTGAGCTGATTTTCCCTGCTGGTTTTAGGCCGCTTTACACACACTTGATGCACTTACACAGAGATATCAAGACTTAGCTTTTAAGATGCTTACTAGTCGGATAGATACTTGTGCGATGAACAGGGTCTGGTGAGTCCAGTTGATTGAGCAAGGAGTAGGTCGTGTCCATTCCATATTCGGTTTTCGGAAGGGTATCTGTGCTCATTTCAAACTCGAGTTTTATGCGTCACCCCACCTCACCTTTCCCCTGAAGCAGGCATAAGTGTGTTTTCTAAAAGCGTGACTCTGTTCTGTTTGGGGATTCAGTGCATGGGGAGCGATTTTTACATTCCCTCGATAAGTGATATCGTAAGTTTCTTTTTTTGTGGGACTTATTTCACTGAGGATGATCGTACCTACATCCACTCAGGATGCTGCTACCAGCCTCATGACGTGGATTTCATGGCTGAGTGACACTCCATTGGACCTACGTAGCACCACTTGTCCACTTGTCCACTTGTCTTTGTCCACTTGTCCACTCGTCTTTGTCCACTTGGCTCTTTCCTGGGATATGAAACGTGTACCGGAGTGGAGGTTCTTGTCAAGACAGCAGCCCTCAACTTTGGGGTCCCTGTGTCTGGTTGATTTTTTCATTTTCCCAAGGTCAACGCCCATGTGTGGAAGTGCCCTATGCTCTGTGGTTCTGTGTTTTACATGGTTTGGGAAAGAGGATACACTTGTGAAGATTGGCTGTTGGCCATTGACATCCCGCCCATCAGCTTAACAAGGCTCCCTTGACTCCGTGGGCTGTCCTGCCTTTCTGGTTTTTAGACTTTTTTCGCCTGGCCCTTTTGCCCCGGGGGGGGGGGGCGAGAGATTTCTTTGTAGTGCTGATTTGCTCTCCCAGGTTGCTTGGTTGGCCAAAAAGGGCGTATGCGTTTTTTCCTGAATATATTCAGGAAAAAACGCATACGCCCTTTTTGGCCAACCGCATCATTGTCCACGTTCTGGCGCTTTTCATGTGCTATCGGGGCCATTCCGATGTACCCATTGACATCCGTTTCCTGCAGTTCTGCCTTGGGTTCAGCGCCTCTTCGTAGCCTGACGTCAATATATTTTGGGGCGATAGTTATCGTTTAGAACTCTGCAGGTTTGGGAAGTGCAGTGCCCCTGAGCTCCATTTCCCAAGTCGCTTTTTTGTGAGTGGGACGCAACACGGCTGGATGGCTTCACGCCCTATTGTCGATCCGGGGTGGCAGGCTGAACCTCTGGTGAATTCTTCTTCGTGATGGGAGATGAGAGTGACATGTGCCCGACCAAACACCTCCAGCGAGTCTCTCATTGGTTCCCCCTCTTGCAGTTCATCCTGCGGACAAATTGCAGATGGTACGAAAGAGGCATGGAAAGGCGCCGAGTCTCCAGGTGGGGAGATTGTTAGTAAGGGGGCCTGAATGGAGAACACGAGCACCAGGAGATGAAAACTGAGGTGAGTTTCAGAAAGCTTTCCCGATCCCACGGTGTAGCATCCGCTGGGTTTCCAATGAGTGCTTTCGCTGTCGGAAGATTGCGTTGAACCTGGAGAGTTGGGACCCATGGAATGGGGAGCACGCAGGATTCCTTTCAAGGGTCTGCATTTGCTTTCCCAACCTCACCAATCGTCTCAGCCCCAAGAGTGTCCAGCCTTATGTCTTCTGCCGCTGGGGCTGTAGATGTGGTCAATCCTGGTTGCATGCCAGTCCCTGAACGCATTTTGGAAGAATTTCTCTCTGTTTTGCCCTGCTTGTTTCTTCTTTATGTTGGAAATGTATCCTCAGAATGGGTCTGAGCTGATTTTCCCTGCTGGTTTTAGGCCGCTTTACACACACTTGATGCACTTACACAGAGATATCAAGACTTAGCTTTTAAGATGCTTACTAGTCGGATAGATACTTGTGCGATGAAGAGGGTCTGGTGAGTCCAGTTGATTGAGCAAGGAGTAGGTCGTGTCCATTCCATATTCGGTTTTCGGAAGGGTATCTGTGCTCATTTCAAACTCGAGTTTTATGCGTCACCCCACCTCACCTTTCCCCTGAAGCAGGCATAAGTGTGTTTTCTAAAAGCGTGACTCTGTTCTGTTTGGGGATTCAGTGCATGGGGAGCGATTTTTACATTCCCTCGATAAGTGATATCGTAAGTTTCTTTTTTTGTGGGACTTATTTCACTGAGGATGATCGTACCTAAATCCAGTCAGGATGCTGCTACCAGCCTCATGACGTGGATTTCATGGCTGAGTGACACTCCATTGGACCTACGTAGCACCACTTGTCCACTTGTCCACTTGTCTTTGTCCACTTGTCCACTCGTCTTTGTCCACTTGGCTCTTTCCTGGGATATGAAACGTGTACCGGAGTGGAGGTTCTTGTCAAGACAGCAGCCCTCAACTTTGGGGTCCCTGTGTCTGGTTGATTTTTTCATTTTCCCAAGGTCAACGCCCATGTGTGGAAGTGCCCTATGCTCTGTGGTTCTGTGTCTTACATGGTTTGGGAAAGAGGATACACTTGTGAAGATTGGCTGTTGGCCATTGACATCCCGCCCATCAGCTTAACAAGGCTCCCTTGACTCCGTGGGCTGTCCTGCCTTTCTGGTTTTTAGACTTTTTTCGCCTGGCCCTTTTGCCCCGGGGGGGGGGGGCGAGAGATTTCTTTGTAGTGCTGATTTGCTCTCCCAGGTTGCTTGGTTGGCCAAAAAGGGCGTATGCGTTTTTTCCTGAATATATTCAGGAAAAAACGCATACGCCCTTTTTGGCCAACCGCATCATTGTCCACGTTCTGGCGCTTTTCATGTGCTATCGGGGCCATTCCGATGTACCCGTTGACATCCGTTTCCTGCAGTTCTGCCTTGCGTTCAGCGCCTCTTCGTAGCCTGACCTCAATATATTTTGGGGCGATAGTTATCGTTTAGAACTCTGCAGGTTTGGGAAGTGCAGTGCCCCTGAGCTCCATTTCCCAAGTCGCTTTTTTGTGAGTGGGACGCAACACGGCTGGATGGCTTCACGCCCTATTGTCGATCCGGGGTGGCAGGCTGAACCGCTGGTGAATTCTTCTTCGTGATGGGAAATGAGAGTGACATGTGCCCGACCAAACACCTCCAGCGAGTCTCTCATTGGTTCCCCCTCTTGCAGTTCATCCTGCGGACAAATTGCAGACGGTACGAAAGAGGCATGGAAAGGCGCCGAGTCTCCAAGTGGGGAGATTGTTAGTAAGGGGGCCTGAATGGAGAACACGAGCACCAGGAGATGAAAACTGAGGTGAGTTTCAGAAAGCTTTCCCGATCCCACGGTGTAGCATCCGCTGGGTTTCCAATGAGTGCTTTCGCTGTCGGAAGATTGCGTTGAACCTGGAGAGTTGGGACCCATGGAATGGGGAGCACGCAGGATTCCTTTCAAGGGTCTGCATTTGCTTTCCCAACCTCACCAATCGTCTCAGCCCCAAGAGTGTCCAGCCTTATGTCTTCTGCCGCTGGGGCTGTAGATGTGGTCAATCCTGGTTGCATGCCAGTCCCTGAACGCATTTTGGAAGAATTTCTCTCTGTTTTGCCCTGCTTGTTTCTTCTTTATGTTGGAAATGTATCCTCAGAATGGGTCTGAGCTGATTTTCCCTGCTGGTTTTAGGCCGCTTGACACACACTTGATGCACTTACACAGAGATATCAAGACTTAGCTTTTAAGATGCTTACTAGTCGGATAGATACTTGTGCGATGAACAGGGTCTGGTGAGTCCAGTTGATTGAGCAAGGAGTAGGTCGTGTCCATTCCATATTCGGTTTTCGGAAGGGTATCTGTGCTCATTTCAAACTCGAGTTTTATGCGTCACCCCACCTCACCTTTCCCCTGAAGCAGGCATAAGTGTGTTTTCTAAAAGCGTGACTCTGTTCTGTTTGGGGATTCAGTGCATGGGGAGCGATTTTTACATTCCCTCGATAAGTGATATCATAAGTTTCTTTTTTTGTGGGACTTATTTCACTGAGGATGATCGTACCTAAATCCACTCAGGATGCTGCTACCAGCCTCATGACGTGGATTTCATGGCTGAGTGACACTCCATTGGACCTACGTAGCACCACTTGTCCACTTGTCCACTTGTCTTTGTCCACTTGTCCACTCGTCTTTGTCCACTTGGCTCTTTCCTGGGATATGAAACGTGTACCGGAGTGGAGGTTCTTGTCAAGACAGCAGCCCTCAACTTTGGGGTCCCTGTGTCTGGTTGATTTTTTGATTTTCCCAAGGTCAACGCCCATGTGTGGAAGTGCCCTATGCTCTGTGGTTCTGTGTTTTACATGGTTTGGGAAAGAGGATACACTTGTGAAGATTGGCTGTTGGCCATTGACATCCCGCCCATCAGCTTAACAAGGCTCCCTTGACTCCGTGGGCTGTCCTGCCTTTCTGGTTTTTAGACTTTTTTCGCCTGGCCCTTTTGCCCCGGGGGGGGGGGGGGAGAGATTTCTTTGTAGTGCTGATTTGCTCTCCCAGGTTGCTTGGTTGGCCAAAAAGGGCGTATGCGTTTTTTCCTGAATATATTCAGGAAAAAACGCATACGCCCTTTTTGGCCAACCGCATCATTGTCCACGTTCTGGCGCTTTTCATGTGCTATCGGGGCCATTCCGATGTACCCGTTGACATCCGTTTCCTGCAGTTCTGCCTTGCGTTCAGCGCCTCTTCGTAGCCTGACCTCAATATATTTTGGGGCGATAGTTATCGTTTAGAACTCTGCAGGTTTGGGAAGTGCAGTGCCCCTGAGCTCCATTTCCCAAGTCGCTTTTTTGTGAGTGGGACGCAACACGGCTGGATGGCTTCACGCCCTATTGTCGATCCGGGGTGGCAGGCTGAACCGCTGGTGAATTCTTCTTCGTGATGGGAAATGAGAGTGACATGTGCCCGACCAAACACCTCCAGCGAGTCTCTCATTGGTTCCCCCTCTTGCAGTTCATCCTGCGGACAAATTGCAGACGGTACGAAAGAGACATGGAAAGGCGCCGAGTCTCCAAGTGGGGAGATTGTTAGTAAGGGGGCCTGAATGGAGAACACGAGCACCAGGAGATGAAAACTGAGGTGAGTTTCAGAAAGCTTTCCCGATCCCACGGTGTAGCATCCGCTGGGTTTCCAATGAGTGCTTTCGCTGTCGGAAGATTGCGTTGAACCTGGAGAGTTGGGACCCATGGAATGGGGAGCACGCAGGATTCCTTTCAAGGGTCTGCATTTGCTTTCCCAACCTCACCAATCGTCTCAGCCCCAAGAGTGTCCAGCCTTATGTCTTCTGCCGCTGGGGCTGTAGATGTGGTCAATCCTGGTTGCATGCCAGTCCCTGAACGCATTTTGGAAGAATTTCTCTCTGTTTTGCCCTGCTTGTTTCTTCTTTATGTTGGAAATGTATCCTCAGAATGGGTCTGAGCTGATTTTCCCTGCTGGTTTTAGGCCGCTTGACACACACTTGATGCACTTACACAGAGATATCAAGACTTAGCTTTTAAGATGCTTACTAGTCGGATAGATACTTGTGCGATGAAGAGGGTCTGGTGAGTCCAGTTGATTGAGCAAGGAGTAGGTCGTGTCCATTCCATATTCGGTTTTCGGAAGGGTATCTGTGCTCATTTCAAACTCGAGTTTTATGCGTCACCCCACCTCACCTTTCCCCTGAAGCAGGCATAAGTGTGTTTTCTAAAAGCGTGACTCTGTTCTGTTTGGGGATTCAGTGCATGGGGAGCGATTTTTACATTCCCTCGATAAGTGATATCATAAGTTTCTTTTTTTGTGGGACTTATTTCACTGAGGATGATCGTACCTAAATCCACTCAGGATGCTGCTACCAGCCTCATGACGTGGATTTCATGGCTGAGTGACACTCCATTGGACCTACGTAGCACCACTTGTCCACTTGTCCACTTGTCTTTGTCCACTTGTCCACTCGTCTTTGTCCACTTGGCTCTTTCCTGGGATATGAAACGTGTACCGGAGTGGAGGTTCTTGTCAAGACAGCAGCCCTCAACTTTGGGGTCCCTGTGTCTGGTTGATTTTTTGATTTTCCCAAGGTCAACGCCCATGTGTGGAAGTGCCCTATGCTCTGTGGTTCTGTGTTTTACATGGTTTGGGAAAGAGGATACACTTGTGAAGATTGGCTGTTGGCCATTGACATCTTGCCCATCAGCTTAACAAGGCTCCCTTGACTCCGTGGGCTGTCCTGCCTTTCTGGTTTTTAGACTTTTTTCGCTTGGCACTTTTGCCCCGGGGGGGAGGGCGAGAGATTTCTTTGTAGTGCTGATTTGCTCTCCCAGGTTGCTTGGTTGGCCAAAAAGGGCGTATGCGTTTTTTCCTGAATATATTCAGGAAAAAACGCATACGCCCTTTTTGGCCAACCGCATCATTGTCCACGTTCTGGCGCTTTTCATGTGCTATCGGGGCCATTCCGATGTACCCGTTGACATCCGTTTCCTGCAGTTCTGCCTTGCGTTCAGCGCCTCTTCGTAGCCTGACCTCAATATATTTTGGGGCGATAGTTATCGTTTAGAACTCTGCAGGTTTGGGAAGTGCAGTGCCCCTGAGCTCCATTTCCCAAGTCGCTTTTTTGTGAGTGGGACGCAACACGGCTGGATGGCTTCACGCCCTATTGTCGATCCGGGGTGGCAGGCTGAACCGCTGGTGAATTCTTCTTCGTGATGGGAAATGAGAGTGACATGTGCCCGACCAAACACCTCCAGCGAGTCTCTCATTGGTTCCCCCTCTTGCAGTTCATCCTGCGGACAAATTGCAGACGGTACGAAAGAGACATGGAAAGGCGCCGAGTCTCCAAGTGGGGAGATTGTTAGTAAGGGGGCCTGAATGGAGAACACGAGCACCAGGAGATGAAAACTGAGGTGAGTTTCAGAAAGCTTTCCCGATCCCACGGTGTAGCATCCGCTGGGTTTCCAATGAGTGCTTTCGCTGTCGGAAGATTGCGTTGAACCTGGAGAGTTGGGACCCATGGAATGGGGAGCACGCAGGATTCCTTTCAAGGGTCTGCATTTGCTTTCCCAACCTCACCAATCGTCTCAGCCCCAAGAGTGTCCAGCCTTATGTCTTCTGCCGCTGGGGCTGTAGATGTGGTCAATCCTGGTTGCATGCCAGTCCCTGAACGCATTTTGGAAGAATTTCTCTCTGTTTTGCCCTGCTTGTTTCTTCTTTATGTTGGAAATGTATCCTCAGAATGGGTCTGAGCTGATTTTCCCTGCTGGTTTTAGGCCGCTTGACACACACTTGATGCACTTACACAGAGATATCAAGACTTAGCTTTTAAGATGCTTACTAGTCGGATAGATACTTGTGCGATGAACAGGGTCTGGTGAGTCCAGTTGATTGAGCAAGGAGTAGGTCGTGTCCATTCCATATTCGGTTTTCGGAAGGGTATCTGTGCTCATTTCAAACTCGAGTTTTATGCGTCACCCCACCTCACCTTTCCCCTGAAGCAGGCATAAGTGTGTTTTCTAAAAGCGTGACTCTGTTCTGTTTGGGGATTCAGTGCATGGGGAGCGATTTTTACATTCCCTCGATAAGTGATATCATAAGTTTCTTTTTTTGTGGGACTTATTTCACTGAGGATGATCGTACCTAAATCCACTCAGGATGCTGCTACCAGCCTCATGACGTGGATTTCATGGCTGAGTGACACTCCATTGGACCTACGTAGCACCACTTGTCCACTTGTCCACTTGTCTTTGTCCACTTGTCCACTCGTCTTTGTCCACTTGGCTCTTTCCTGGGATATGAAACGTGTACCGGAGTGGAGGTTCTTGTCAAGACAGCAGCCCTCAACTTTGGGGTCCCTGTGTCTGGTTGATTTTTTGATTTTCCCAAGGTCAACGCCCATGTGTGGAAGTGCCCTATGCTCTGTGGTTCTGTGTTTTACATGGTTTGGGAAAGAGGATACACTTGTGAAGATTGGCTGTTGGCCATTGACATCTTGCCCATCAGCTTAACAAGGCTCCCTTGACTCCGTGGGCTGTCCTGCCTTTCTGGTTTTTAGACTTTTTTCGCTTGGCACTTTTGCCCCGGGGGGGAGGGCGAGAGATTTCTTTGTAGTGCTGATTTGCTCTCCCAGGTTGCTTGGTTGGCCAAAAAGGGCGTATGCGTTTTTTCCTGAATATATTCAGGAAAAAACGCATACGCCCTTTTTGGCCAACCGCATCATTGTCCACGTTCTGGCGCTTTTCATGTGCTATCGGGGCCATTCCGATGTACCCGTTGACATCCGTTTCCTGCAGTTCTGCCTTGCGTTCAGCGCCTCTTCGTAGCCTGACCTCAATATATTTTGGGGCGATAGTTATCGTTTAGAACTCTGCAGGTTTGGGAAGTGCAGTGCCCCTGAGCTCCATTTCCCAAGTCGCTTTTTTGTGAGTGGGACGCAAACGGCTGGATGGCTTCACGCCCTATTGTCGATCCGGGGTGGCAGGCTGAACCGCTGGTGAATTCTTCTTCGTGATGGGAAATGAGAGTGACATGTGCCCGACCAAACACCTCCAGCGAGTCTCTCATTGGTTCCCCCTCTTGCAGTTCATCCTGCGGACAAATTGCAGACGGTACGAAAGAGGCATGGAAAGGCGCCGAGTCTCCAAGTGGGGAGATTGTTAGTAAGGGGGCCTGAATGGAGAACACGAGCACCAGGAGATGAAAACTGAGGTGAGTTTCAGAAAGCTTTCCCGATCCCACGGTGTAGCATCCGCTGGGTTTCCAATGAGTGCTTTCGCTGCCGGAAGATTGCGTTGAACCTGGAGAGTTGGGACGCATGGAATGGGGAGCACGCAGGATTCCTTTCAAGGGTCTGCATTTGCTTTCCCAACCTCACCAATCGTCTCAGCCCCAAGAGTGTCCAGCCTTATGTCTTCTGCCGCTGGGGCTGTAGATGTGGTCAATCCTGGTTGCATGCCAGTCCCTGAACGCATTTTGGAAGAATTTCTCTCTGTTTTGCCCTGCTTGTTTCTTCTTTATGTTGGAAATGTATCCTCAGAATGGGTCTGAGCTGATTTTCCCTGCTGGTTTTAGGCCGCTTGACACACACTTGATGCACTTACACAGAGATATCAAGACTTAGCTTTGAAGATGCTTACTAGTCGGATAGATACTTGTGCGATGAACAGGGTCTGGTGAGTCCAGTTGATTGAGCAAGGAGTAGGTCGTGTCCATTCCATATTCGGTTTTCGGAAGGGTATCTGTGCTCATTTCAAACTCGAGTTTTATGCGTCACCCCACCTCACCTTTCCCCTGAAGCAGGCATAAGTGTGTTTTCTAAAAGCGTGACTCTGTTCTGTTTGGGGATTCAGTGCATGGGGAGCGATTTTTACATTCCCTCGATAAGTGATATCGTAAGTTTCTTTTTTTGTGGGACTTATTTCACTGAGGATGATCGTACCTAAATCCACTCAGGATGCTGCTACCAGCCTCATGACGTGGATTTCATGGCTGAGTGACACTCCATTGGACCTACGTAGCACCACTTGTCCACTTGTCCACTTGTCTTTGTCCACTTGTCCACTCGTCTTTGTCCACTTGGCTCTTTCCTGGGATATGAAACGTGTACCGGAGTGGAGGTTCTTGTCAAGACAGCAGCCCTCAACTTTGGGGTCCCTGTGTCTGGTTGATTTTTTGATTTTCCCAAGGTCAACGCCCATGTGTGGAAGTGCCCTATGCTCTGTGGTTCTGTGTTTTACATGGTTTGGGAAAGAGGATACACTTGTGAAGATTGGCTGTTGGCCATTGACATCCCGCCCATCAGCTTAACAAGGCTCCCTTGACTCCGTGGGCTGTCCTGCCTTTCTGGTTTTTAGACTTTTTTCGCCTGGCCCTTTTGCCCCGGGGGAGGGGGGGGCGAGAGATTTCTTTGTAGTGCTGATTTGCTCTCCCAGGTTGCTTGGTTGGCCAAAAAGGGCGTATGCGTTTTTTCCTGAATATATTCAGGAAAAAACGCATACGCCCTTTTTGGCCAACCGCATCATTGTCCACGTTCTGGCGCTTTTCATGTGCTATCGGGGCCATTCCGATGTACCCATTGACATCCGTTTCCTGCAGTTCTGCCTTGGGTTCAGCGCCTCTTCGTAGCCTGACCTCAATATATTTTGGGGCGATAGTTATCGTTTAGAACTCTGCAGGTTTGGGAAGTGCAGTGCCCCTGAGCTCCATTTCCCAAGTCGCTTTTTTGTGAGTGGGACGCAACACGGCTGGATGGCTTCACGCCCTATTGTCGATCCGGGGTGGCAGGCTGAACCGCTGGTGAATTCTTCTTCGTGATGGGAGATGAGAGTGACATGTGCCCGACCAAACACCTCCAGCGAGTCTCTCATTGGTTCCCCCTCTTGCAGTTCATCCTGCGGACAAATTGCAGACGGTACGAAAGAGGCATGGAAAGGCGCCGAGTCTCCAGGTGGGGAGATTGTTAGTAAGGGGGCCTGAATGGAGAACACGAGCACCAGGAGATGAAAACTGAGGTGAGTTTCAGAAAGCTTTCCCGATCCCACGGTGTAGCATCCGCTGGGTTTCCAATGAGTGCTTTCGCTGTCGGAAGATTGCGTTGAACCTGGAGAGTTGGGACCCATGGAATGGGGAGCACGCAGGATTCCTTTCAAGGGTCTGCATTTGCTTTCCCAACCTCACCAATCGTCTCAGCCCCAAGAGTGTCCAGCCTTATGTCTTCTGCCGCTGGGGCTGTAGATGTGGTCAATCCTGGTTGCATGCCAGTCCCTGAACGCATTTTGGAAGAATTTCTCTCTGTTTTGCCCTGCTTGTTTCTTCTTTATGTTGGAAATGTATCCTCAGAATGGGTCTGAGCTGATTTTCCCTGCTGGTTTTAGGCCGCTTTACACACACTTGATGCACTTACACAGAGATATCAAGACTTAGCTTTTAAGATGCTTACTAGTCGGATAGATACTTGTGCGATGAAGAGGGTCTGGTGAGTCCAGTTGATTGAGCAAGGAGTAGGTCGTGTCCATTCCATATTCGGTTTTCGGAAGGGTATCTGTGCTCATTTCAAACTCGAGTTTTATGCGTCACCCCACCTCACCTTTCCCCTGAAGCAGGCATAAGTGTGTTTTCTAAAAGCGTGACTCTGTTCTGTTTGGGGATTCAGTGCATGGGGAGCGATTTTTACATTCCCTCGATAAGTGATATCATAAGTTTCTTTTTTTGTGGGACTTATTTCACTGAGGATGATCGTACCTAAATCCACTCAGGATGCTGCTACCAGCCTCATGACGTGGATTTCATGGCTGAGTGACACTCCATTGGACCTACGTAGCACCACTTGTCCACTTGTCCACTTGTCTTTGTCCACTTGTCCACTCGTCTTTGTCCACTTGGCTCTTTCCTGGGATATGAAACGTGTACCGGAGTGGAGGTTCTTGTCAAGACAGCAGCCCTCAACTTTGGGGTCCCTGTGTCTGGTTGATTTTTTCATTTTCCCAAGGTCAACGCCCATGTGTGGAAGTGCCCTATGCTCTGTGGTTCTGTGTTTTACATGGTTTGGGAAAGAGGATACACTTGTGAAGATTGGCTGTTGGCCATTGACATCCCGCCCATCAGCTTAACAAGGCTCCCTTGACTCCGTGGGCTGTCCTGCCTTTCTGGTTTTTAGACTTTTTTCGCCTGGCCCTTTTGCCCCGGGGGGGGGGGGAGAGATTTCTTTGTAGTGCTGATTTGCTCTCCCAGGTTGCTTGGTTGGCCAAAAAGGGCGTATGCGTTTTTTCCTGAATATATTCAGGAAAAAACGCATACGCCCTTTTTGGCCAACCGCATCATTGTCCACGTTCTGGCGCTTTTCATGTGCTATCGGGGCCATTCCAATGTACCCGTTGACATCCGTTTCCTGCAGTTCTGCCTTGCGTTCAGCGCCTCTTCGTAGCCTGACCTCAATATATTTTGGGGCGATAGTTATCGTTTAGAACTCTGCAGGTTTGGGAAGTGCAGTGCCCCTGAGCTCCATTTCCCAAGTCGCTTTTTTGTGAGTGGGACGCAACACGGCTGGATGGCTTCACGCCCTATTGTCGATCCGGGGTGGCAGGCTGAACCGCTGGTGAATTCTTCTTCGTGATGGGAAATGAGAGTGACATGTGCCCGACCAAACACCTCCAGCGAGTCTCTCATTGGTTCCCCCTCTTGCAGTTCATCCTGCGGACAAATTGCAGACGGTACGAAAGAGACATGGAAAGGCGCCGAGTCTCCAAGTGGGGAGATTGTTAGTAAGGGGGCCTGAATGGAGAACACGAGCACCAGGAGATGAAAACTGAGGTGAGTTTCAGAAAGCTTTCCCGATCCCACGGTGTAGCATCCGCTGGGTTTCCAATGAGTGCTTTCGCTGTCGGAAGATTGCGTTGAACCTGGAGAGTTGGGACCCATGGAATGGGGAGCACGCAGGATTCCTTTCAAGGGTCTGCATTTGCTTTCCCAACCTCACCAATCGTCTCAGCCCCAAGAGTGTCCAGCCTTATGTCTTCTGCCGCTGGGGCTGTAGATGTGGTCAATCCTGGTTGCATGCCAGTCCCTGAACGCATTTTGGAAGAATTTCTCTCTGTTTTGCCCTGCTTGTTTCTTCTTTATGTTGGAAATGTATCCTCAGAATGGGTCTGAGCTGATTTTCCCTGCTGGTTTTAGGCCGCTTTACACACACTTGATGCACTTACACAGAGATATCAAGACTTAGCTTTTAAGATGCTTACTAGTCGGATAGATACTTGTGCCATGAACAGGGTCTGGTGAGTCCAGTTGATTGAGCAAGGAGTAGGTCGTGTCCATTCCATATTCGGTTTTCGGAAGGGTATGTGTGCTCATTTCAAACTCGAGTTTTATGCGTCACCCCACCTCACCTTTCCCCTGAAGAAGGCATAAGTGTGTTTTCTAAAAGCGTGACTCTGTTCTGTTTGGGGATTCAGTGCATGGGGAGCGATTTTTACATTCCCTCGATAAGTGATATCGTAAGTTTCTTTTTTTGTGGGACTTATTTCACTGAGGATGATCGTACCTAAATCCACTCAGGATGCTGCTACCAGCCTCATGACGTGGATTTCATGGCTGAGTGACACTCCATTGGACCTACGTAGCACCACTTGTCCACTTGTCCACTTGTCTTTGTCCACTTGTCCACTCGTCTTTGTCCACTTGGCTCTTTCCTGGGATATGAAACGTGTACCAGAGTGGAGGTTCTTGTCAAGACAGCAGCCCTCAACTTTGGGGTCCCTGTGTCTGGTTGATTTTTTCATTTTCCCAAGGTCAACGCCCATGTGTGGAAGTGCCCTATGCTCTGTGGTTCTGTGTTTTACATGGTTTGGGAAAGAGGATACACTTGTGAAGATTGGCTGTTGGCCATTGACATCCCGCCCATCAGCTTAACAAGGCTCCCTTGACTCCGTGGGCTGTCCTGCCTTTCTGGTTTTTACACTTTTTGCGCCTGGCCCTTTTGCCACGGGGGGGGGGGCGAGAGATTTCTTTGTAGTGCTGATTTGCTCTCCCAGGTTGCTTGGTTGCCCAAAAAGGGCGTATGCGTTTTTTCCTGAATATATTCAGGAAAAAACGCATACGCCCTTTTTGGCCAACCGCATCATTGTCCACGTTCTGGCGCTTTTCATGTGCTATCGGGGCCATTCCGATGTACCCGTTGACATCCGTTTCCTGCAGTTCTGCCTTGCGTTCAGCGCCTCTTCGTAGCCTGACCTCAATATATTTTGGGGCGATAGTTATCGTTTAGAACTCTGCAGGTTTGGGAAGTGCAGTGCCCCTGAGCTCCATTTCCCAAGTCGCTTTTTTGTGAGTGGGACGCAACACGGCTGGATGGCTTCACGCCCTATTGTCGATCCGGGGTGGCAGGCTGAACCGCTGGTGAATTCTTCTTCGTGATGGGAAATGAGAGTGACATGTGCCCGACCAAACACCTCCAGCGAGTCTCTCATTGGTTCCCCCTCTTGCAGTTCATCCTGCGGACAAATTGCAGACGGTACGAAAGAGGCATGGAAAGGCGCCGAGTCTCCAAGTGGGGAGATTGTTAGTAAGGGGGCCTGAATGGAGAACACGAGCACCAGGAGATGAAAACTGAGGTGAGTTTCAGAAAGCTTTCCCGATCCCACGGTGTAGCATCCGCTGGGTTTCCAATGAGTGCTTTCGCTGCCGGAAGATTGCGTTGAACCTGGAGAGTTGGGACGCATGGAATGGGGAGCACGCAGGATTCCTTTCAAGGGTCTGCATTTGCTTTCCCAACCTCACCAATCGTCTCAGCCCCAAGAGTGTCCAGCCTTATGTCTTCTGCCGCTGGGGCTGTAGATGTGGTCAATCCTGGTTGCATGCCAGTCCCTGAACGCATTTTGGAAGAATTTCTCTCTGTTTTGCCCTGCTTGTTTCTTCTTTATGTTGGAAATGTATCCTCAGAATGGGTCTGAGCTGATTTTCCCTGCTGGTTTTAGGCCGCTTTACACACACTTGATGCACTTACACAGAGATATCAAGACTTAGCTTTTAAGATGCTTACTAGTCGGATAGATACTTGTGCGATGAACAGGGTCTGGTGAGTCCAGTTGATTGAGCAAGGAGTAGGTCGTGTCCATTCCATATTCGGCTTTCGGAAGGGTATCTGTGCTCATTTCAAACTCGAGTTTTATGCGTCACCCCACCTCACCTTTCCCCTGAAGCAGGCATAAATGTGTTTTCTAAAAGCGTGACTCTGTTCTGTTTGGGGATTCAGTGCATGGGGAGCGATTTTTACATTCCCTCGATAAGTGATATCGTAAGTTTCTTTTTTTGTGGGACTTATTTCACTGAGGATGATCGTACCTAAATCCACTCAGGATGCTGCTACCAGCCTCATGACGTGGATTTCATGGCTGAGTGACACTCCATTGGACCTACGTAGCACCACTTGTCCACTTGTCCACTTGTCTTTGTCCACTTGTCCACTTGGCTCTTTCCTGGGATATGAAACGGGTACCGGAGTGGAGGTTCTTGTCAAGACAGCAGCCCTCAACTTTGGGGTCCCTGTGTCTGGTTGATTTTTTCATTTTCCCAAGGTCAACGCCCATGTGTGGAAGTGCCCTATGCTCTGTGGTTCTGTGTTTTACATGGTTTGGGAAAGAGGATACACTTGTGAAGATTGGCTGTTGGCCATTGACATCCCGCCCATCAGCTTAACAAGGCTCCCTTGACTCCGTGGGCTGTCCTGCCTTTCTGGTTTTTAGACTTTTTTCGCCTGGCCCTTTTGCCCCGGGGGGGGGCGAGAGATTTCTTTGTAGTGCTGATTTGCTCTCCCAGGTTGCTTGGTTGGCCAAAAAGGGCGTATGCGTTTTTTCCTGAATATATTCAGGAAAAAGCGCATACGCCCTTTTTGGCCAACCGCATCATTGTCCACGTTCTGGCGCTTTTCATGTGCTATCGGGGCCATTCCGATGTACCCGTTGACATCCGTTTCCTGCAGTTATGCCGTGCGTTCAACGCCTCTTCGTAGCCTGACCTCAATATATTTTGGGGCGATAGTTATCGTTTAGAACTCTGCAGGTTTGGGAAGTGCAGTGCCCCTGAGCTCCATTTCCCAAGTCGCTTTTTTGTGAGTGGGACGCAACACGGCTGGATGGCTTCACGTCCTATTGTTGATCCGGGGTGGCAGGCTGAACCGCTGGTGAATTCTTCTTCGTGATGGGAAATGAGAGTGACATGTGCCCGACCAAACACCTCCAGCGAGTCTCTCATTGGTTCCCCCTCTTGCAGTTCATCCTGCGGACAAATTGCAGACGGTACGAAAGAGGCATGGAAAGGCGCCGAGTCTCCAAGTGGGGAGATTGTTAGTAAGGGGGCCTGAATGGAGAACACGAGCACCAGGAGATGAAAACTGAGGTGAGTTTCAGAAAGCTTTCCCGATCCCACGGTGTAGCATCCGCTGGGTTTCCAATGAGTGCTTTCGCTGTCGGAAGATTGCGTTGAACCTGGAGAGTTGGGACCCATGGAATGGGGAGCACGCAGGATTCCTTTCAAGGGTCTGCATTTGCTTTCCCAACCTCACCAATCGTCTCAGCCCCAAGAGTGTCCAGCCTTATGTCTTCTGCCGCTGGGGCTGTAGATGTGGTCAATCCTGGTTGCATGCCAGTCCCTGAACGCATTTTGGAAGAATTTCTCTCTGTTTTGCCCTGCTTGTTTCTTCTTTATGTTGGAAATGTATCCTCAGAATGGGTCTGAGCTGATTTTCCCTGCTGGTTTTAGGCCGCTTTACACACACTTGATGCACTTACACAGAGATATCAAGACTTAGCTTTGAAGATGCTTACTAGTCGGATAGATACTTGTGCGATGAACAGGGTCTGGTGAGTCCAGTTGATTGAGCAAGGAGTAGGTCGTGTCCATTCCATATTCGGTTTTCGGAAGGGTATCTGTGCTCATTTCAAACTCGAGTTTTATGCGTCACCCCACCTCACCTTTCCCCTGAAGCAGGCATAAGTGTGTTTTCTAAAAGCGTGACTCTGTTCTGTTTGGGGATTCAGTGCATGGGGAGCGATTTTTACATTCCCTCGATAAGTGATATCATAAGTTTCTTTTTTTGTGGGACTTATTTCACTGAGGATGATCGTACCTAAATCCACTCAGGATGCTGCTACCAGCCTCATGACGTGGATTTCATGGCTGAGTGACACTCCATTGGACCTACGTAGCACCACTTGTCCACTTGTCCACTTGTCTTTGTCCACTTGTCCACTCGTCTTTGTCCACTTGGCTCTTTCCTGGGATATGAAACGTGTACCGGAGTGGAGGTTCTTGTCAAGACAGCAGCCCTCAACTTTGGGGTCCCTGTGTCTGGTTGATTTTTTCATTTTCCCAAGGTCAACGCCCATGTGTGGAAGTGCCCTATGCTCTGTGGTTCTGTGTTTTACATGGTTTGGGAAAGAGGATACACTTGTGAAGATTGGCTGTTGGCCATTGACATCCCGCCCATCAGCTTAACAAGGCTCCCATGACTCCGTGGCCTGTCCTGCCTTTCTGGTTTTTAGACTTTTTTCGCCTGGCCCTTTTTCCCCGGGGGGGGGCGAGAGATTTCTTTGTAGTGCTGATTTGCTCTCCCAGGTTGCTTGGTTGGCCAAAAAGGGCGTATGCGTTTTTTCCTGAATATATTCAGGAAAAAACGCATACGCCCTTTTTGGCCAACCGCATCATTGTCCACGTTCTGGCGCTTTTCATGTGCTATCGGGGCCATTCCGATGTACCCGTTGACATCCGTTTCCTGCAGTTCTGCCTTGCGTTCAGCGCCTCTTCGTAGCCTGACCTCAATATATTTTGGGGCGATAGTTATCGTTTAGAACTCTGCAGGTTTGGGAAGTGCAGTGCCCCTGAGCTCCATTTCCCAAGTCGCTTTTTTGTGAGTGGGACGCAACACGGCTGGATGGCTTCACGCCCTATTGTCGATCCGGGGTGGCAGGCTGAACCGCTGGTGAATTCTTCTTCGTGATGGGAAATGAGAGTGACATGTGCCCGACCAAACACCTCCAGCGAGTCTCTCATTGGTTCCCCCTCTTGCAGTTCATCCTGCGGACAAATTGCAGACGGTACGAAAGAGGCATGGAAAGGCGCCGAGTCTCCAAGTGGGGAGATTGTTAGTAAGGGGGCCTGAATGGAGAACACGAGCACCAGGAGATGAAAACTGAGGTGAGTTTCAGAAAGCTTTCCCGATCCCACGGTGTAGCATCCGCTGGGTTTCCAATGAGTGCTTTCGCTGTCGGAAGATTGCGTTGAACCTGGAGAGTTGGGACCCATGGAATGGGGAGCACGCAGGATTCCTTTCAAGGGTCTGCATTTGCTTTCCCAACCTCACCAATCGTCTCAGCCCCAAGAGTGTCCAGCCTTATGTCTTCTGCCGCTGGGGCTGTAGATGTGGTCAATCCTGGTTGCATGCCAGTCCCTGAACGCATTTTGGAAGAATTTCTCTCTGTTTTGCCCTGCTTGTTTCTTCTTTATGTTGGAAATGTATCCTCAGAATGGGTCTGAGCTGATTTTCCCTGCTGGTTTTAGGCCGCTTTACACACACTTGATGCACTTACACAGAGATATCAAGACTTAGCTTTTAAGATGCTTACTAGTCGGATAGATACTTGTGCGATGAAGAGGGTCTGGTGAGTCCAGTTGATTGAGCAAGGAGTAGGTCGTGTCCATTCCATATTCGGTTTTCGGAAGGGTATCTGTGCTCATTTCAAACTCGAGTTTTATGCGTCACCCCACCTCACCTTTCCCCTGAAGCAGGCATAAGTGTGTTTTCTAAAAGCGTGACTCTGTTCTGTTTGGGGATTCAGTGCATGGGGAGCGATTTTTACATTCCCTCGATAAGTGATATCGTAAGTTTCTTTTTTTGTGGGACTTATTTCACTGAGGATGATCGTACCTAAATCCACTCAGGATGCTGCTACCAGCCTCATGACGTGGATTTCATGGCTGAGTGACACTCCATTGGACCTACGTAGCACCACTTGTCCACTTGTCCACTTGTCTTTGTCCACTTGTCCACTCGTCTTTGTCCACTTGGCTCTTTCCTGGGATATGAAACGTGTACCGGAGTGGAGGTTCTTGTCAAGACAGCAGCCCTCAACTTTGGGGTCCCTGTGTCTGGTTGATTTTTTCATTTTCCCAAGGTCAACGCCCATGTGTGGAAGTGCCCTATGCTCTGTGGTTCTGTGTTTTACATGGTTTGGGAAAGAGGATACACTTGTGAAGATTGGCTGTTGGCCATTGACATCCCGCCCATCAGCTTAACAAGGCTCCCTTGACTCCGTGGGCTGTCCTGCCTTTCTGGTTTTTAGACTTTTTTCGCCTGGCCCTTTTGCCCCGGGGGGGGGGCGAGAGATTTCTTTGTAGTGCTGATTTGCACTCCCAGGTTGCTTGGTTGGCCAAAAAGGGCGTATGCGTTTTTTCCTGAATATATTCAGGAAAAAACGCATACGCCCTTTTTGGCCAACCGCATCATTGTCCACGTTCTGGCGCTTTTCATGTGCTATCGGGGCCATTCCGATGTACCCGTTGACATCCGTTTCCTGCAGTTCTGCCTTGCGTTCAGCGCCTCTTCATAGCCTGACCTCAATATATTTTGGGGCGATAGTTATCGTTTAGAACTCTGCAGGTTTGGGAAGTGCAGTGCCCCTGAGCTCCATTTCCCAAGTCGCTTTTTTGTGAGTGGGACGCAACACGGCTGGATGGCTTCACGCCCTATTGTCGATCCGGGGTGGCAGGCTGAACCGCTGGTGAATTCTTCTTCGTGATGGGAAATGAGAGTGACATGTGCCCGACCAAACACCTCCAGCGAGTCTCTCATTGGTTCCCCCTCTTGCAGTTCATCCTGCGGACAAATTGCAGACGGTACGAAAGAGACATGGAAAGGCGCCGAGTCTCCAAGTGGGGAGATTGTTAGTAAGGGGGCCTGAATGGAGAACACGAGCACCAGGAGATGAAAACTGAGGTGAGTTTCAGAAAGCTTTCCCGATCCCACGGTGTAGCATCCGCTGGGTTTCCAATGAGTGCTTTCGCTGTCGGAAGATTGCGTTGAACCTGGAGAGTTGGGACCCATGGAATGGGGAGCACGCAGGATTCCTTTCAAGGGTCTGCATTTGCTTTCCCAACCTCACCAATCGTCTCAGCCCCAAGAGTGTCCAGCCTTATGTCTTCTGCCGCTGGGGCTGTAGATGTGGTCAATCCTGGTTGCATGCCAGTCCCTGAACGCATTTTGGAAGAATTTCTCTCTGTTTTGCCCTGCTTGTTTCTTCTTTATGTTGGAAATGTATCCTCAGAATGGGTCTGAGCTGATTTTCCCTGCTGGTTTTAGGCCGCTTTACACACACTTGATGCACTTACACAGAGATATCAAGACTTAGCTTTTAAGATGCTTACTAGTCGGATAGATACTTGTGCGATGAACAGGGTCTGGTGAGTCCAGTTGATTGAGCAAGGAGTAGGTCGTGTCCATTCCATATTCGGTTTTCGGAAGGGTATCTGTGCTCATTTCAAACTCGAGTTTTATGCGTCACCACACCTCACCTTTCCCCTGAAGCAGGCATAAGTGTGTTTTCTAAAAGCGTGACTCTGTTCTGTTTGGGGATTCAGTGCATGGGGAGCGATTTTTACATTCCCTCGATAAGTGATATCGTAAGTTTCTTTTTTTGTGCGACTTATTTCACTGAGGATGATCGTACCTAAATCCACTCAGGATGCTGCTACCAGCCTCATGACGTGGATTTCATGGCTGAGTGACACTCCATTGGACCTACGTAGCACCACTTGTCCACTTGTCCACTTGTCTTTGTCCACTTGTCCACTCGTCTTTGTCCACTTGGCTCTTTCCTGGGATATGAAACGTGTACCGGAGTGGAGGTTCTTGTCAAGACAGCAGCCCTCAACTTTGGGGTCCCTGTGTCTGGTTGATTTTTTCATTTTCCCAAGGTCAACGCCCATGTGTGGAAGTGCCCTATGCTCTGTGGTTCTGTGTTTTACATGGTTTGGGAAAGAGGATACACTTGTGAAGATTGGCTGTTGGCCATTGACATCCCGCCCATCAGCTTAACAAGGCTCCCTTGACTCCGTGGGCTGTCCTGCCTTTCTGGTTTTTAGACTTTTTTCGCCTGGCCCTTTTGCCCCGGGGGAGGGGGGGGCGAGAGATTTCTTTGTAGTGCTGATTTGCTCTCCCAGGTTGCTTGGTTGGCCAAAAAGGGCGTATGCGTTTTTTCCTGAATATATTCAGGAAAAAACGCATACGCCCTTTTTGGCCAACCGCATCATTGTCCACGTTCTGGCGCTTTTCATGTGCTATCGGGGCCATTCCGATGTACCCGTTGACATCCGTTTCCTGCAGTTCTGCCTTGCGTTCAGCGCCTCTTCGTAGCCTGACCTCAATATATTTTGGGGCGATAGTTATCGTTTAGAACTCTGCAGGTTTGGGAAGTGCAGTGCCCCTGAGCTCCATTTCCCAAGTCGCTTTTTTGTGAGTGGGACGCAACACGGCTGGATGGCTTCACGCCCTATTGTCGATCCGGGGTGGCAGGCTGAACCGCTGGTGAATTCTTCTTCGTGATGGGAAATGAGAGTGACATGTGCACGACCAAACACCTCCAGCGAGTCTCTCATTGGTTCCCCCTCTTGCAGTTCATCCTGCGGACAAATTGCAGACGGTACGAAAGAGGCATGGAAAGGCGCCGAGTCTCCAAGTGGGGAGATTGTTAGTAAGGGGGCCTGAATGGAGAACACGAGCACCAGGAGATGAAAACTGAGGTGAGTTTCAGAAAGCTTTCCCGATCCCACGGTGTAGCATCCGCTGGGTTTCCAATGAGTGCTTTCGCTGTCGGAAGATTGCGTTGAACCTGGAGAGTTGGGACCCATGGA
Organism: Kogia breviceps; assembly: GCF_026419965.1. Lineage (NCBI taxonomy): Eukaryota > Metazoa > Chordata > Mammalia > Artiodactyla > Physeteridae > Kogia > Kogia breviceps. The sequence continues at coordinate 79,490,632 of NC_081317.1, forward strand.
ATGGGGAGCACGCAGGATTCCTTTCAAGGGTCTGCATTTGCTTTCCCAACCTCACCAATCGTCTCAGCCCCAAGAGTGTCCAGCCTTATGTCTTCTGCCGCTGGGGCTGTAGATGTGGTCAATCCTGGTTGCATGCCAGTCCCTGAACGCATTTTGGAAGAATTTCTCTCTGTTTTGCCCTGCTTGTTTCTTCTTTATGTTGGAAATGTATCCTCAGAATGGGTCTGAGCTGATTTTCCCTGCTGGTTTTAGGCCGCTTGACACACACTTGATGCACTTACACAGAGATATCAAGACTTAGCTTTTAAGATGCTTACTAGTCGGATAGATACTTGTGCGATGAACAGGGTCTGGTGAGTCCAGTTGATTGAGCAAGGAGTAGGTCGTGTCCATTCCATATTCGGTTTTCGGAAGGGTATCTGTGCTCATTTCAAACTCGAGTTTTATGCGTCACCCCACCTCACCTTTCCCCTGAAGCAGGCATAAGTGTGTTTTCTAAAAGCGTGACTCTGTTCTGTTTGGGGATTCAGTGCATGGGGAGCGATTTTTACATTCCCTCGATAAGTGATATCATAAGTTTCTTTTTTTGTGGGACTTATTTCACTGAGGATGATCGTACCTAAATCCACTCAGGATGCTGCTACCAGCCTCATGACGTGGATTTCATGGCTGAGTGACACTCCATTGGACCTACGTAGCACCACTTGTCCACTTGTCCACTTGTCTTTGTCCACTTGTCCACTCGTCTTTGTCCACTTGGCTCTTTCCTGGGATATGAAACGTGTACCGGAGTGGAGGTTCTTGTCAAGACAGCAGCCCTCAACTTTGGGGTCCCTGTGTCTGGTTGATTTTTTGATTTTCCCAAGGTCAACGCCCATGTGTGGAAGTGCCCTATGCTCTGTGGTTCTGTGTTTTACATGGTTTGGGAAAGAGGATACACTTGTGAAGATTGGCTGTTGGCCATTGACATCCCGCCCATCAGCTTAACAAGGCTCCCTTGACTCCGTGGGCTGTCCTGCCTTTCTGGTTTTTAGACTTTTTTCGCCTGGCACTTTTGCCCCGGGGGGGAGGGCGAGAGATTTCTTTGTAGTGCTGATTTGCTCTCCCAGGTTGCTTGGTTGGCCAAAAAGGGCGTATGCGTTTTTTCCTGAATATATTCAGGAAAAAACGCATACGCCCTTTTTGGCCAACCGCATCATTGTCCACGTTCTGGCGCTTTTCATGTGCTATCGGGGCCATTCCGATGTACCCGTTGACATCCGTTTCCTGCAGTTCTGCCTTGCGTTCAGCGCCTCTTCGTAGCCTGACCTCAATATATTTTGGGGCGATAGTTATCGTTTAGAACTCTGCAGGTTTGGGAAGTGCAGTGCCCCTGAGCTCCATTTCCCAAGTCGCTTTTTTGTGAGTGGGACGCAACACGGCTGGATGGCTTCACGCCCTATTGTCGATCCGGGGTGGCAGGCTGAACCTCTGGTGAATTCTTCCTCGTGATGGGAGATGAGAGTGACATGTGCCCGACCAAACACCTCCAGCGAGTCTCTCATTGGTTCCCCCTCTTGCAGTTCATCCTGCGGACAAATTGCAGACGGTACGAAAGAGGCATGGAAAGGCGCCGAGTCTCCAGGTGGGGAGATTGTTAGTAAGGGGGCCTGAATGGAGAACACGAGCACCAGGAGATGAAAACTGAGGTGAGTTTCAGAAAGCTTTCCCGATCCCACGGTGTAGCATCCGCTGGGTTTCCAATGAGTGCTTTCGCTGTCGGAAGATTGCGTTGAACCTGGAGAGTTGGGACCCATGGAATGGGGAGCACACAGGATTCCTTTCAACGGTCTGCATTTGCTTTCCCAACCTCACCAATCGTCTCAGCCCCAAGAGTGTCCAGCCTTATGTCTTCTGCCGCTGGGGCTGTAGATGTGGTCAATCCTGGTTGCATGCCAGTCCCTGAACGCATTTTGGAAGAATTTCTCTCTGTTTTGCCCTGCTTGTTTCTTCTTTATGTTGGAAATGTATCCTCAGAATGGGTCTGAGCTGATTTTCCCTGCTGGTTTTAGGCCGCTTTACACACACTTGATGCACTTACACAGAGATATCAAGACTTAGCTTTTAAGATGCTTACTAGTCGGATAGATACTTGTGCCATGAACAGGGTCTGGTGAGTCCAGTTGATTGAGCAAGGAGTAGGTCGTGTCCATTCCATATTCGGTTTTCGGAAGGGTATCTGTGCTCATTTCAAACTCGAGTTTTATGCGTCACCCCACCTCACCTTTCCCCTGAAGCAGGCATAAGTGTGTTTTCTAAAAGCGTGACTCTGTTCTGTTTGGGGATTCAGTGCATGGGGAGCGATTTTTACATTCCCTCGATAAGTGATATCGTAAGTTTCTTTTTTTGTGGGACTTATTTCACTGAGGATGATCGTACCTAAATCCACTCAGGATGCTGCTACCAGCCTCATGACGTGGATTTCATGGCTGAGTGACACTCCATTGGACCTACGTAGCACCACTTGTCCACTTGTCCACTTGTCTTTGTCCACTTGTCCACTCGTCTTTGTCCACTTGGCTCTTTCCTGGGATATGAAACGTGTACCGGAGTGGAGGTTCTTGTCAAGACAGCAGCCCTCAACTTTGGGGTCCCTGTGTCTGGTTGATTTTTTCATTTTCCCAAGGTCAACGCCCATGTGTGGAAGTGCCCTATGCTCTGTGGTTCTGTGTTTTACATGGTTTGGGAAAGAGGATACACTTGTGAAGATTGGCTGTTGGCCATTGACATCCCGCCCATCAGCTTAACAAGGCTCCCTTGACTCCGTGGGCTGTCCTGCCTTTCTGGTTTTTAGACTTTTTTCGCCTGGCCCTTTTGCCCCGGGGGGGGGGCGAGAGATTTCTTTGTAGTGCTGATTTGCTCTCCCAGGTTGCTTGGTTGGCCAAAAAGGGCGTATGCGTTTTTTCCTGAATATATTCAGGAAAAAGCGCATACGCCCTTTTTGGCCAACCGCATCATTGTCCACGTTCTGGCGCTTTTCATGTGCTATCGGGGCCATTCCGATGTACCCGTTGACATCCGTTTCCTGCAGTTCTGCCTTGCGTTCAGCGCCTCTTCGTAGCCTGACCTCAATATATTTTGGGGCGATAGTTATCGTTTAGAACTCTGCAGGTTTGGGAAGTGCAGTGCCCCTGAGCTCCATTTCCCAAGTCGCTTTTTTGTGAGTGGGACGCAACACGGCTGGATGGCTTCACGCCCTATTGTCGATCCGGGGTGGCAGGCTGAACCGCTGGTGAATTCTTCTTCGTGATGGGAAATGAGAGTGACATGTGCCCGACCAAACACCTCCAGCGAGTCTCTCATTGGTTCCCCCTCTTGCAGTTCATCCTGCGGACAAATTGCAGACGGTACGAAAGAGGCATGGAAAGGCGCCGAGTCTCCAAGTGGGGAGATTGTTAGTAAGGGGGCCTGAATGGAGAACACGAGCACCAGGAGATGAAAACTGAGGTGAGTTTCAGAAAGCTTTCCCGATCCCACGGTGTAGCAACCGCTGGGTTTCCAATGAGTGCTTTCGCTGTCGGAAGATTGCGTTGAACCTGGAGAGTTGGGACCCATGGAATGGGGAGCACGCAGGATTCCTTTCAAGGGTCTGCATTTGCTTTCCCAACCTCACCAATCGTCTCAGCCCCAAGAGTGTCCAGCCTTATGTCTTCTGCCGCTGGGGCTGTAGATGTGGTCAATCCTGGTTGCATGCCAGTCCCTGAACGCATTTTGGAAGAATTTCTCTCTGTTTTGCCCTGCTTGTTTCTTCTTTATGTTGGAAATGTATCCTCAGAATGGGTCTGAGCTGATTTTCCCTGCTGGTTTTAGGCCGCTTTACACACACTTGATGCACTTACACAGAGATATCAAGACTTAGCTTTTAAGATGCTTACTAGTCGGATAGATACTTGTGCGATGAACAGGGTCTGGTGAGTCCAGTTGATTGAGCAAGGAGTAGGTCGTGTCCATTCCATATTCGGCTTTCGGAAGGGTATCTGTGCTCATTTCAAACTCGAGTTTTATGCGTCACCCCACCTCACCTTTCCCCTGAAGCAGGCATAAGTGTGTTTTCTAAAAGCGTGACTCTGTTCTGTTTGGGGATTCAGTGCATGGGGAGCGATTTTTACATTCCCTCGATAAGTGATATCATAAGTTTCTTTTTTTGTGGGACTTATTTCACTGAGGATGATCGTACCTAAATCCACTCAGGATGCTGCTACCAGCCTCATGACGTGGATTTCATGGCTGAGTGACACTCCATTGGACCTACGTAGCACCACTTGTCCACTTGTCCACTTGTCTTTGTCCACTTGTCCACTCGTCTTTGTCCACTTGGCTCTTTCCTGGGATATGAAACGTGTACCGGAGTGGAGGTTCTTGTCAAGACAGCAGCCCTCAACTTTGGGGTCCCTGTGTCTGGTTGATTTTTTCATTTTCCCAAGGTCAACGCCCATGTGTGGAAGTGCCCTATGCTCTGTGGTTCTGTGTTTTACATGGTTTGGGAAAGAGGATACACTTGTGAAGATTGGCTGTTGGCCATTGACATCCCGCCCATCAGCTTAACAAGGCTCCCTTGACTCCGTGGGCTGTCCTGCCTTTCTGGTTTTTAGACTTTTTTCGCCTGGCCCTTTTGCCCCGGGGGGGGGCGAGAGATTTCTTTGTAGTGCTGATTTGCTCTCCCAGGTTGCTTGGTTGGCCAAAAAGGGCGTATGCGTTTTTTCCTGAATATATTCAGGAAAAAACGCATACGCCCTTTTTGGCCAACCGCATCATTGTCCACGTTCTGGCGCTTTTCATGTGCTATCGGGGCCATTCCGATGTACCCGTTGACATCCGTTTCCTGCAGTTCTGCCTTGCGTTCAGCGCCTCTTCGTAGCCTGACCTCAATATATTTTGGGGCGATAGTTATCGTTTAGAACTCTGCAGGTTTGGGAAGTGCAGTGCCCCTGAGCTCCATTTCCCAAGTCGCTTTTTTGTGAGTGGGACGCAACACGGCTGGATGGCTTCACGCCCTATTGTCGATCCGGGGTGGCAGGCTGAACCGCTGGTGAATTCTTCTTCGTGATGGGAAATGAGAGTGACATGTGCCCGACGAAACACCTCCAGCGAGTCTCTCATTGGTTCCCCCTCTTGCAGTTCATCCTGCGGACAAATTGCAGACGGTACGAAAGAGACATGGAAAGGCGCCGAGTCTCCAAGTGGGGAGATTGTTAGTAAGGGGGCCTGAATGGAGAACACGAGCACCAGGAGATGAAAACTGAGGTGAGTTTCAGAAAGCTTTCCCGATCCCACGGTGTAGCATCCGCTGGGTTTCCAATGAGTGCTTTCGCTGTCGGAAGATTGCGTTGAACCTGGAGAGTTGGGACCCATGGAATGGGGAGCACGCAGGATTCCTTTCAAGGGTCTGCATTTGCTTTCCCAACCTCACCAATCGTCTCAGCCCCAAGAGTGTCCAGCCTTATGTCTTCTGCCGCTGGGGCTGTAGATGTGGTCAATCCTGGTTGCATGCCAGTCCCTGAACGCATTTTGGAAGAATTTCTCTCTGTTTTGCCCTGCTTGTTTCTTCTTTATGTTGGAAATGTATCCTCAGAATGGGTCTGAGCTGATTTTCCCTGCTGGTTTTAGGCCGCTTTACACACACTTGATGCACTTACACAGAGATATCAAGACTTAGCTTTTAAGATGCTTACTAGTCGGATAGATACTTGTGCCATGAACAGGGTCTGGTGAGTCCAGTTGATTGAGCAAGGAGTAGGTCGTGTCCATTCCATATTCGGTTTTCGGAAGGGTATCTGTGCTCATTTCAAACTCGAGTTTTATGCGTCACCCCACCTCACCTTTCCCCTGAAGCAGGCATAAGTGTGTTTTCTAAAAGCGTGACTCTGTTCTGTTTGGGGATTCAGTGCATGGGGAGCGATTTTTACATTCCCTCGATAAGTGATATCGTAAGTTTCTTTTTTTGTGGGACTTATTTCACTGAGGATGATCGTACCTAAATCCACTCAGGATGCTGCTACCAGCCTCATGACGTGGATTTCATGGCTGAGTGACACTCCATTGGACCTACGTAGCACCACTTGACCACTTGTCCACTTCTCTGTGTCCACTTGTCCACTTGGCTCTTTCCTTGGATATGAAACGTGTACCGGAGTGGAGGTTGTTGTCAAGACAGCAGCCCTCAACTTTGGGGTCCCTGTGTCTGGTTGATTTTTTCATTTTCCCAAGGTCAACGCCCATGTGTGGAAGTGCCCTATGCTCTGTGGTTCTGTGTTTTACATGGTTTGGGAAAGAGGATACACTTGTGAAGATTGGCTGTTGGCCATTGACATCCCGCCCATCAGCTTAACAAGGCTCCCTTGACTCCGTGGGCTGTCCTGCCTTTCTGGTTTTTAGACTTTTTTCGCCTGGCCCTTTTGCCCCGGGGGGGGGGCGAGAGATTTCTTTGTAGTGCTGATTTGCTCTCCCAGGTTGCTTGGTTGGCCAAAAAGGGCGTATGCGTTTTTTCCTGAATATATTCAGGAAAAAACGCATACGCCCTTTTTGGCCAACCGCATCATTGTCCACGTTCTGGCGCTTTTCATGTGCTATCGGGGCCATTCCGATGTACCCGTTGACATCCGTTTCCTGCAGTTCTGCCTTGCGTTCAGCGCCTCTTCGTAGCCTGACCTCAATATATTTTGGGGCGATAGTTATCGTTTAGAACTCTGCAGGTTTGGGAAGTGCAGTGCCCCTGAGCTCCATTTCCCAAGTCGCTTTTTTGTGAGTGGGACGCAACACGGCTGGATGGCTTCACGCCCTATTGTCGATCCGGGGTGGCAGGCTGAACCGCTGGTGAATTCTTCTTCGTGATGGGAAATGAGAGTGACATGTGCCCGACCAAACACCTCCAGCGAGTCTCTCATTGGTTCCCCCTCTTGCAGTTCATCCTGCGGACAAATTGCAGACGGTACGAAAGAGGCATGGAAAGGCGCCGAGTCTCCAAGTGGGGAGATTGTTAGTAAGGGGGCCTGAATGGAGAACACGAGCACCAGGAGATGAAAACTGAGGTGAGTTTCAGAAAGCTTTCCCGATCCCACGGTGTAGCATCCGCTGGGTTTCCAATGAGTGCTTTCGCTGCCGGAAGATTGCGTTGAACCTGGAGAGTTGGGACGCATGGAATGGGGAGCACGCAGGATTCCTTTCAAGGGTCTGCATTTGCTTTCCCAACCTCACCAATCGTCTCAGCCCCAAGAGTGTCCAGCCTTATGTCTTCTGCCGCTGGGGCTGTAGATGTGGTCAATCCTGGTTGCATGCCAGTCCCTGAACGCATTTTGGAAGAATTTCTCTCTGTTTTGCCCTGCTTGTTTCTTCTTTATGTTGGAAATGTATCCTCAGAATGGGTCTGAGCTGATTTTCCCTGCTGGTTTTAGGCCGCTTTACACACACTTGATGCACTTACACAGAGATATCAAGACTTAGCTTTTAAGATGCTTACTAGTCGGATAGATACTTGTGCGATGAACAGGGTCTGGTGAGTCCAGTTGATTGAGCAAGGAGTAGGTCGTGTCCATTCCATATTCGGCTTTCGGAAGGGTATCTGTGCTCATTTCAAACTCGAGTTTTATGCGTCACCCCACCTCACCTTTCCCCTGAAGCAGGCATAAGTGTGTTTTCTAAAAGCGTGACTCTGTTCTGTTTGGGGATTCAGTGCATGGGGAGCGATTTTTACATTCCCTCGATAAGTGATATCATAAGTTTCTTTTTTTGTGGGACTTATTTCACTGAGGATGATCGTACCTAAATCCACTCAGGATGCTGCTACCAGCCTCATGACGTGGATTTCATGGCTGAGTGACACTCCATTGGACCTACGTAGCACCACTTGTCCACTTGTCCACTTGTCTTTGTCCACTTGTCCACTCGTCTTTGTCCACTTGGCTCTTTCCTGGGATATGAAACGTGTACCGGAGTGGAGGTTCTTGTCAAGACAGCAGCCCTCAACTTTGGGGTCCCTGTGTCTGGTTGATTTTTTCATTTTCCCAAGGTCAACGCCCATGTGTGGAAGTGCCCTATGCTCTGTGGTTCTGTGTTTTACATGGTTTGGGAAAGAGGATACACTTGTGAAGATTGGCTGTTGGCCATTGACATCCCGCCCATCAGCTTAACAAGGCTCCCTTGACTCCGTGGGCTGTCCTGCCTTTCTGGTTTTTAGACTTTTTTCGCCTGGCCCTTTTGCCCCGGGGGGGGGCGAGAGATTTCTTTGTAGTGCTGATTTGCTCTCCCAGGTTGCTTGGTTGGCCAAAAAGGGCGTATGCGTTTTTTCCTGAATATATTCAGGAAAAAACGCATACGCCCTTTTTGGCCAACCGCATCATTGTCCACGTTCTGGCGCTTTTCATGTGCTATCGGGGCCATTCCGATGTACCCGTTGACATCCGTTTCCTGCAGTTCTGCCTTGCGTTCAGCGCCTCTTCGTAGCCTGACCTCAATATATTTTGGGGCGATAGTTATCGTTTAGAACTCTGCAGGTTTGGGAAGTGCAGTGCCCCTGAGCTCCATTTCCCAAGTCGCTTTTTTGTGAGTGGGACGCAACACGGCTGGATGGCTTCACGCCCTATTGTCGATCCGGGGTGGCAGGCTGAACCGCTGGTGAATTCTTCTTCGTGATGGGAAATGAGAGTGACATGTGCCCGACGAAACACCTCCAGCGAGTCTCTCATTGGTTCCCCCTCTTGCAGTTCATCCTGCGGACAAATTGCAGACGGTACGAAAGAGACATGGAAAGGCGCCGAGTCTCCAAGTGGGGAGATTGTTAGTAAGGGGGCCTGAATGGAGAACACGAGCACCAGGAGATGAAAACTGAGGTGAGTTTCAGAAAGCTTTCCCGATCCCACGGTGTAGCATCCGCTGGGTTTCCAATGAGTGCTTTCGCTGTCGGAAGATTGCGTTGAACCTGGAGAGTTGGGACCCATGGAATGGGGAGCACGCAGGATTCCTTTCAAGGGTCTGCATTTGCTTTCCCAACCTCACCAATCGTCTCAGCCCCAAGAGTGTCCAGCCTTATGTCTTCTGCCGCTGGGGCTGTAGATGTGGTCAATCCTGGTTGCATGCCAGTCCCTGAACGCATTTTGGAAGAATTTCTCTCTGTTTTGCCCTGCTTGTTTCTTCTTTATGTTGGAAATGTATCCTCAGAATGGGTCTGAGCTGATTTTCCCTGCTGGTTTTAGGCCGCTTTACACACACTTGATGCACTTACACAGAGATATCAAGACTTAGCTTTTAAGATGCTTACTAGTCGGATAGATACTTGTGCCATGAACAGGGTCTGGTGAGTCCAGTTGATTGAGCAAGGAGTAGGTCGTGTCCATTCCATATTCGGTTTTCGGAAGGGTATCTGTGCTCATTTCAAACTCGAGTTTTATGCGTCACCCCACCTCACCTTTCCCCTGAAGCAGGCATAAGTGTGTTTTCTAAAAGCGTGACTCTGTTCTGTTTGGGGATTCAGTGCATGGGGAGCGATTTTTACATTCCCTCGATAAGTGATATCGTAAGTTTCTTTTTTTGTGGGACTTATTTCACTGAGGATGATCGTACCTAAATCCACTCAGGATGCTGCTACCAGCCTCATGACGTGGATTTCATGGCTGAGTGACACTCCATTGGACCTACGTAGCACCACTTGTCCACTTGTCTTTGTCCACTTGTCCACTCGTCTTTGTCCACTTGGCTCTTTCCTGGGATATGAAACGTGTACCGGAGTGGAGGTTCTTGTCAAGACAGCAGCCCTCAACTTTGGGGTCCCTGTGTCTGGTTGATTTTTTCATTTTCCCAAGGTCAACGCCCATGTGTGGAAGTGCCCTATGCTCTGTGGTTCTGTGTTTTACATGGTTTGGGAAAGAGGATACACTTGTGAAGATTGGCTGTTGGCCATTGACATCCCGCCCATCAGCTTAACAAGGCTCCCATGACTCCGTGGCCTGTCCTGCCTTTCTGGTTTTTAGACTTTTTTCGCCTGGCCCTTTTTCCCCGTGGGGGGGCGAGAGATTTCTTTGTAGTGCTGATTTGCTCTCCCAGGTTGCTTGGTTGGCCAAAAAGGGCGTATGCGTTTTTTCCTGAATATATTCAGGAAAAAACGCATACGCCCTTTTTGGCCAACCGCATCATTGTCCACGTTCTGGCGCTTTTCATGTGCTATCGGGGCCATTCCGATGTACCCGTTGACATCCGTTTCCTGCAGTTCTGCCTTGCGTTCAGCGCCTCTTCGTAGCCTGACCTCAATATATTTTGGGGCGATAGTTATCGTTTAGAACTCTGCAGGTTTGGGAAGTGCAGTGCCCCTGAGCTCCATTTCCCAAGTCGCTTTTTTGTGAGTGGGACGCAACACGGCTGGATGGCTTCACGCCCTATTGTCGATCCGGGGTGGCAGGCTGAACCGCTGGTGAATTCTTCTTCGTGATGGGAAATGAGAGTGACATGTGCCCGACCAAACACCTCCAGCGAGTCTCTCATTGGTTCCCCCTCTTGCAGTTCATCCTGCGGACAAATTGCAGACGGTACGAAAGAGGCATGGAAAGGCGCCGAGTCTCCAAGTGGGGAGATTGTTAGTAAGGGGGCCTGAATGGAGAACACGAGCACCAGGAGATGAAAACTGAGGTGAGTTTCAGAAAGCTTTCCCGATCCCACGGTGTAGCATCCGCTGGGTTTCCAATGAGTGCTTTCGCTGCCGGAAGATTGCGTTGAACCTGGAGAGTTGGGACGCATGGAATGGGGAGCACGCAGGATTCCTTTCAAGGGTCTGCATTTGCTTTCCCAACCTCACCAATCGTCTCAGCCCCAAGAGTGTCCAGCCTTATGTCTTCTGCCGCTGGGGCTGTAGATGTGGTCAATCCTGGTTGCATGCCAGTCCCTGAACGCATTTTGGAAGAATTTCTCTCTGTTTTGCCCTGCTTGTTTCTTCTTTATGTTGGAAATGTATCCTCAGAATGGGTCTGAGCTGATTTTCCCTGCTGGTTTTAGGCCGCTTTACACACACTTGATGCACTTACACAGAGATATCAAGACTTAGCTTTGAAGATGCTTACTAGTCGGATAGATACTTGTGCGATGAACAGGGTCTGGTGAGTCCAGTTGATTGAGCAAGGAGTAGGTCGTGTCCATTCCATATTCGGTTTTCGGAAGGGTATCTGTGCTCATTTCAAACTCGAGTTTTATGCGTCACCCCACCTCACCTTTCCCCTGAAGCAGGCATAAGTGTGTTTTCTAAAAGCGTGACTCTGTTCTGTTTGGGGATTCAGTGCATGGGGATCGATTTTTACATTCCCTCGATAAGTGATATCATAAGTTTCTTTTTTTGTGGGACTTATTTCACTGAGGATGATCGTACCTAAATCCACTCAGGATGCTGCTACCAGCCTCATGACGTGGATTTCATGGCTGAGTGACACTCCATTGGACCTACGTAGCACCACTTGTCCACTTGTCCACTTGTCTTTGTCCACTTGTCCACTTGGCTCTTTCCTGGGATATGAAACGTGTACCGGAGTGGAGGTTCTTGTCAAGACAGCAGCCCTCAACTTTGGGGTCCCTGTGTCTGGTTGATTTTTTCATTTTCCCAAGGTCAACGCCCATGTGTGGAAGTGCCCTATGCTCTGTGGTTCTGTGTTTTACATGGTTTGGGAAAGAGGATACACTTGTGAAGATTGGCTGTTGGCCATTGACATCCCGCCCATCAGCTTAACAAGGCTCCCTTGACTCCGTGGGCTGTCCTGCCTTTCTGGTTTTTAGACTTTTTTCGCCTGGCCCTTTTGCCCCGGGGGGGGGCGAGAGATTTCTTTGTAGTGCTGATTTGCTCTCCCAGGTTGCTTGGTTGGCCAAAAAGGGCGTATGCGTTTTTTCCTGAATATATTCAGGAAAAAGCGCATACGCCCTTTTTGGCCAACCGCATCATTGTCCACGTTCTGGCGCTTTTCATGTGCTATCGGGGCCATTCCGATGTACCCGTTGACATCCGTTTCCTGCAGTTCTGCCTTGCGTTCAACGCCTCTTCGTAGCCTGACCTCAATATATTTTGGGGCGATAGTTATCGTTTAGAACTCTGCAGGTTTGGGAAGTGCAGTGCCCCTGAGCTCCATTTCCCAAGTCGCTTTTTTGTGAGTGGGACGCAACACGGCTGGATGGCTTCACGCCCTATTGTCGATCCGGGGTGGCAGGCTGAACCGCTGGTGAATTCTTCTTCGTGATGGGAAATGAGAGTGACATGTGCCCGACCAAACACCTCCAGCGAGTCTCTCATTGGTTCCCCCTCTTGCAGTTCATCCTGCGGACAAATTGCAGACGGTACGAAAGAGGCATGGAAAGGCGCCGAGTCTCCAAGTGGGGAGATTGTTAGTAAGGGGGCCTGAATGGAGAACACGAGCACCAGGAGATGAAAACTGAGGTGAGTTTCAGAAAGCTTTCCCGATCCCACGGTGTAGCATCCGCTGGGTTTCCAATGAGTGCTTTCGCTGTCGGAAGATTGCGTTGAACCTGGAGAGTTGGGACCCATGGAATGGGGAGCACGCAGGATTCCTTTCAAGGGTCTGCATTTGCTTTCCCAACCTCACCAATCGTCTCAGCCCCAAGAGTGTCCAGCCTTATGTCTTCTGCCGCTGGGGCTGTAGATGTGGTCAATCCTGGTTGCATGCCAGTCCCTGAACGCATTTTGGAAGAATTTCTCTTTGTTTTGCCCTGCTTGTTTCTTCTTTATGTTGGAAATGTATCCTCAGAATGGGTCTGAGCTGATTTTCCCTGCTGGTTTTAGGCCGCTTTACACACACTTGATGCACTTACACAGAGATATCAAGACTTAGCTTTGAAGATGCTTACTAGTCGGATAGATACTTGTGCGATGAACAGGGTCTGGTGAGTCCAGTTGATTGAGCAAGGAGTAGGTCGTGTCCATTCCATATTCGGTTTTCGGAAGGGTATCTGTGCTCATTTCAAACTCGAGTTTTATGCGTCACCCCACCTCACCTTTCCCCTGAAGCAGGCATAAGTGTGTTTTCTAAAAGCGTGACTCTGTTCTGTTTGGGGATTCAGTGCATGGGGAGCGATTTTTACATTCCCTCGATAAGTGATATCATAAGTTTCTTTTTTTGTGGGACTTATTTCACTGAGGATGATCGTACCTACATCCACTCAGGATGCTGCTACCAGCCTCATGACGTGGATTTCATGGCTGAGTGACACTCCATTGGACCTACGTAGCACCACTTGTCCACTTGTCCACTTGTCTTTGTCCACTTGTCCACTCGTCTTTGTCCACTTGGCTCTTTCCTGGGATATGAAACGTGTAATGGAGTGGAGGTTCTTGTCAAGACAGCAGCCCTCAACTTTGGGGTCCCTGTGTCTGGTTGATTTTTTCATTTTCCCAAGGTCAACGCCCATGTGTGGAAGTGCCCTATGCTCTGTGGTTCTGTGTTTTACATGGTTTGGGAAAGAGGATACACTTGTGAAGATTGGCTGTTGGCCATTGACATCCCGCCCATCAGCTTAACAAGGCTCCCATGACTCCGTGGCCTGTCCTGCCTTTCTGGTTTTTAGACTTTTTTCGCCTGGCCCTTTTTCCCCGTGGGGGGGCGAGAGATTTCTTTGTAGTGCTGATTTGCTCTCCCAGGTTGCTTGGTTGGCCAAAAAGGGCGTATGCGTTTTTTCCTGAATATATTCAGGAAAAAACGCATACGCCCTTTTTGGCCAACCGCATCATTGTCCACGTTCTGGCGCTTTTCATGTGCTATCGGGGCCATTCCGATGTACCCGTTGACATCCGTTTCCTGCAGTTCTGCCTTGGGTTCAGCGCCTCTTCGTAGCCTGACCTCAATATATTTTGGGGCGATAGTTATCGTTTAGAACTCTGCAGGTTTGGGAAGTGCAGTGCCCCTGAGCTCCATTTCCCAAGTCGCTTTTTTGTGAGTGGGACGCAACACGGCTGGATGGCTTCACGCCCTATTGTCGATCCGGGGTGGCAGGCTGAACCGCTGGTGAATTCTTCTTCGTGATGGGAAATGAGAGTGACATGTGCCCGACCAAACACCTCCAGCGAGTCTCTCATTGGTTCCCCCTCTTGCAGTTCATCCTGCGGACAAATTGCAGACGGTACGAAAGAGGCATGGAAAGGCGCCGAGTCTCCAAGTGGGGAGATTGTTAGTAAGGGGGCCTGAATGGAGAACACGAGCACCAGGAGATGAAAACTGAGGTGAGTTTCAGAAAGCTTTCCCGATCCCACGGTGTAGCATCCGCTGGGTTTCCAATGAGTGCTTTCGCTGTCGGAAGATTGCGTTGAACCTGGAGAGTTGGGACCCATGGAATGGGGAGCACGCAGGATTCCTTTCAAGGGTCTGCATTTGCTTTCCCAACCTCACCAATCGTCTCAGCCCCAAGAGTGTCCAGCCTTATGTCTTCTGCCGCTGGGGCTGTAGATGTGGTCAATCCTGGTTGCATGCCAGTCCCTGAACGCATTTTGGAAGAATTTCTCTCTGTTTTGCCCTGCTTGTTTCTTCTTTATGTTGGAAATGTATCCTCAGAATGGGTCTGAGCTGATTTTCCCTGCTGGTTTTAGGCCGCTTTACACACACTTGATGCACTTACACAGAGATATCAAGACTTAGCTTTGAAGATGCTTACTAGTCGGATAGATACTTGTGCGATGAACAGGGTCTGGTGAGTCCAGTTGATTGAGCAAGGAGTAGGTCGTGTCCATTCCATATTCGGTTTTCGGAAGTGTATCTGTGCTCATTTCAAACTCGAGTTTTATGCGTCACCCCACCTCACCTTTCCCCTGAAGCAGGCATAAGTGTGTTTTCTAAAAGCGTGACTCTGTTCTGTTTGGGGATTCAGTGCATGGGGAGCGATTTTTACATTCCCTCGATAAGTGATATCGTAAGTTTCTTTTTTTGTGGGACTTATTTCACTGAGGATGATCGTACCTAAATCCACTCAGGATGCTGCTACCAGCCTCATGACGTGGATTTCATGGCTGAGTGACACTCCATTGGCCCTACGTAGCACCACTTGTCCACTTGTCCACTTGTCTTTGTCCACTTGTCCACTCGTCTTTGTCCACTTGGCTCTTTCCTGGGATATGAAACGTGTACCGGAGTGGAGGTTCTTGTCAAGACAGCAGCCCTCAACTTTGGGGTCCCTGTGTCTGGTTGATTTTTTCATTTTCCCAAGGTCAACGCCCATGTGTGGAAGTGCCCTATGCTCTGTGGTTCTGTGTTTTACATGGTTTGGGAAAGAGGATACACTTGTGAAGATTGGCTGTTGGCCATTGACATCCCGCCCATCAGCTTAACAAGGCTCCCTTGACTCCGTGGGCTGTCCTGCCTTTCTGGTTTTTAGACTTTTTTCGCCTGGCCCTTTTGCCCCGGGGGGGGGGGCGAGAGATTTCTTTGTAGTGCTGATTTGCTCTCCCAGGTTGCTTGGTTGGCCAAAAAGGGCGTATGCGTTTTTTCCTGAATATATTCAGGAAAAAACGCATACGCCCTTTTTGGCCAACCGCATCATTGTCCACGTTCTGGCGCTTTTCATGTGCTATCGGGGCCATTCCGATGTACCCGTTGACATCCGTTTCCTGCAGTTCTGCCTTGCGTTCAGCGCCTCTTCGTAGCCTGACCTCAATATATTTTGGGGCGATAGTTATCGTTTAGAACTCTGCAGGTTTGGGAAGTGCAGTGCCCCTGAGCTCCATTTCCCAAGTCGCTTTTTTGTGAGTGGGACGCAACACGGCTGGATGGCTTCACGCCCTATTGTCGATCCGGGGTGGCAGGCTGAACCGCTGGTGAATTCTTCTTCGTGATGGGAAATGAGAGTGACATGTGCCCGACCAAACACCTCCAGCGAGTCTCTCATTGGTTCCCCCTCTTGCAGTTCATCCTGCGGACAAATTGCAGACGGTACGAAAGAGACATGGAAAGGCGCCGAGTCTCCAAGTGGGGAGATTGTTAGTAAGGGGGCCTGAATGGAGAACACGAGCACCAGGAGATGAAAACTGAGGTGAGTTTCAGAAAGCTTTCCCGATCCCACGGTGTAGCATCCGCTGGGTTTCCAATGAGTGCTTTCGCTGTCGGAAGATTGCGTTGAACCTGGAGAGTTGGGACCCATGGAATGGGGAGCACGCAGGATTCCTTTCAAGGGTCTGCATTTGCTTTCCCAACCTCACCAATCGTCTCAGCCCCAAGAGTGTCCAGCCTTATGTCTTCTGCCGCTGGGGCTGTAGATGTGGTCAATCCTGGTTGCATGCCAGTCCCTGAACGCATTTTGGAAGAATTTCTCTCTGTTTTGCCCTGCTTGTTTCTTCTTTATGTTGGAAATGTATCCTCAGAATGGGTCTGAGCTGATTTTCCCTGCTGGTTTTAGGCCGCTTTACACACACTTGATGCACTTACACAGAGATATCAAGACTTTTAAGATGCTTACTAGTCGGATAGATACTTGTGCGATGAACAGGGTCTGGTGAGTCCAGTTGATTGAGCAAGGAGTAGGTCGTGTCCATTCCATATTCGGTTTTCGGAAGGGTATCTGTGCTCATTTCAAACTCGAGTTTTATGCGTCACCCCACCTCACCTTTCCCCTGAAGCAGGCATAAGTGTGTTTTCTAAAAGCGTGACTCTGTTCTGTTTGGGGATTCAGTGCATGGGGAGCGATTTTTACATTCCCTCGATAAGTGATATCATAAGTTTCTTTTTTTGTGGGACTTATTTCACTGAGGATGATCGTACCTAAATCCACTCAGGATGCTGCTACCAGCCTCATGACGTGGATTTCATGGCTGAGTGACACTCCATTGGACCTACGTAGCACCACTTGTCCACTTGTCCACTTGTCTTTGTCCACTTGTCCACTCGTCTTTGTCCACTTGGCTCTTTCCTGGGATATGAAACGGGTACCGGAGTGGAGGTTCTTGTCAAGACAGCAGCCCTCAACTTTGGGGTCCCTGTGTCTGGTTGATTTTTTCATTTTCCCAAGGTCAACGCCCATGTGTGGAAGTGCCCTATGCTCTGTGGTTCTGTGTTTTACATGGTTTGGGAAAGAGGATACACTTGTGAAGATTGGCTGTTGGCCATTGACATCCCGCCCATCAGCTTAACAAGGCTCCCTTGACTCCGTGGGCTGTCCTGCCTTTCTGGTTTTTAGACTTTTTTCGCCTGGCCCTTTTGCCCCGGGGGGGGGGGCGAGAGATTTCTTTGTAGTGCTGATTTGCTCTCCCAGGTTGCTTGGTTGGCCAAAAAGGGCGTATGCGTTTTTTCCTGAATATATTCAGGAAAAAACGCATACGCCCTTTTTGGCCAACCGCATCATTGTCCACGTTCTGGCGCTTTTCATGTGCTATCGGGGCCATTCCGATGTACCCGTTGACATCCGTTTCCTGCAGTTCTGCCTTGCGTTCAGCGCCTCTTCGTAGCCTGACCTCAATATATTTTGGGGCGATAGTTATCGTTTAGAACTCTGCAGGTTTGGGAAGTGCAGTGCCCCTGAGCTCCATTTCCCAAGTCGCTTTTTTGTGAGTGGGACGCAACACGGCTGGATGGCTTCACGCCCTATTGTCGATCCGGGGTGGCAGGCTGAACCGCTGGTGAATTCTTCTTCGTGATGGGAAATGAGAGTGACATGTGCCCGACCAAACACCTCCAGCGAGTCTCTCATTGGTTCCCCCTCTTGCAGTTCATCCTGCGGACAAATTGCAGACGGTACGAAAGAGGCATGGAAAGGCGCCGAGTCTCCATGTGGGGAGATTGTTAGTAAGGGGGCCTGAATGGAGAACACGAGCACCAGGAGATGAAAACTGAGGTGAGTTTCAGAAAGCTTTCCCGATCCCACGGTGTAGCAACCGCTGGGTTTCCAATGAGTGCTTTCGCTGTCGGAAGATTGCGTTGAACCTGGAGAGTTGGGACCCATGGAATGGGGAGCACGCAGGATTCCTTTCAACGGTCTGCATTTGCTTTCCCAACCTCACCAATCGTCTCAGCCCCAAGAGTGTCCAGCCTTATGTCTTCTGCCGCTGGGGCTGTAGATGTGGTCAATCCTGGTTGCATGCCAGTCCCTGAACGCATTTTGGAAGAATTTCTCTCTGTTTTGCCCTGCTTGTTTCTTCTTTATGTTGGAAATGTATCCTCAGAATGGGTCTGAGCTGATTTTCCCTGCTGGTTTTAGGCCGCTTTACACACACTTGATGCACTTACACAGAGATATCAAGACTTAGCTTTTAAGATGCTTACTAGTCGGATAGATACTTGTGCGATGAACAGGGTCTGGTGAGTCCAGTTGATTGAGCAAGGAGTAGGTCGTGTCCATTCCATATTCGGTTTTCGGAAGGGTATGTGTGCTCATTTCAAACTCGAGTTTTATGCGTCACCCCACCTCACCTTTCCCCTGAAGCAGGCATAAGTGTGTTTTCTAAAAGCGTGACTCTGTTCTGTTTGGGGATTCAGTGCATGGGGAGCGATTTTTACATTCCCTCGATAAGTGATATCATAAGTTTCTTTTTTTGTGGGACTTATTTCACTGAGGATGATCGTACCTAAATCCACTCAGGATGCTGCTACCAGCCTCATGACGTGGATTTCATGGCTGAGTGACACTCCATTGGCCCTACGTAGCACCACTTGTCCACTTGTCCACTTGTCTTTGTCCACTTGTCCACTCGTCTTTGTCCACTTGGCTCTTTCCTGGGATATGAAACGTGTACCGGAGTGGAGGTTCTTGTCAAGACAGCAGCCCTCAACTTTGGGGTCCCTGTGTCTGGTTGATTTTTTCATTTTCCCAAGGTCAACGCCCATGTGTGGAAGTGCCCTATGCTCTGTGGTTCTGTGTTTTACATGGTTTGGGAAAGAGGATACACTTGTGAAGATTGGCTGTTGGCCATTGACATCCCGCCCATCAGCTTAACAAGGCTCCCATGACTCCGTGGCCTGTCCTGCCTTTCTGGTTTTTAGACTTTTTTCGCCTGGCCCTTTTTCCCCGTGGGGGGGCGAGAGATTTCTTTGTAGTGCTGATTTGCTCTCCCAGGTTGCTTGGTTGGCCAAAAAGGGCGTATGCGTTTTTTCCTGAATATATTCAGGAAAAAACGCATACGCCCTTTTTGGCCAACCGCATCATTGTCCACGTTCTGGCGCTTTTCATGTGCTATCGGGGCCATTCCGATGTACCCGTTGACATCCGTTTCCTGCAGTTCTGCCTTGGGTTCAGCGCCTCTTCGTAGCCTGACCTCAATATATTTTGGGGCGATAGTTATCGTTTAGAACTCTGCAGGTTTGGGAAGTGCAGTGCCCCTGAGCTCCATTTCCCAAGTCGCTTTTTTGTGAGTGGGACGCAACACGGCTGGATGGCTTCACGCCCTATTGTCGATCCGGGGTGGCAGGCTGAACCGCTGGTGAATTCTTCTTCGTGATGGGAAATGAGAGTGACATGTGCCCGACCAAACACCTCCAGCGAGTCTCTCATTGGTTCCCCCTCTTGCAGTTCATCCTGCGGACAAATTGCAGACGGTACGAAAGAGGCATGGAAAGGCGCCGAGTCTCCAAGTGGGGAGATTGTTAGTAAGGGGGCCTGAATGGAGAACACGAGCACCAGGAGATGAAAACTGAGGTGAGTTTCAGAAAGCTTTCCCGATCCCACGGTGTAGCATCCGCTGGGTTTCCAATGAGTGCTTTCGCTGTCGGAAGATTGCGTTGAACCTGGAGA
Source organism: Kogia breviceps (assembly GCF_026419965.1). Lineage (NCBI taxonomy): Eukaryota > Metazoa > Chordata > Mammalia > Artiodactyla > Physeteridae > Kogia > Kogia breviceps. Next base: position 79,510,351 of record NC_081317.1, read on the forward strand.
GTTGGGACCCATGGAATGGGGAGCACGCAGGATTCCTTTCAAGGGTCTGCATTTGCTTTCCCAACCTCACCAATCGTCTCAGCCCCAAGAGTGTCCAGCCTTATGTCTTCTGCCGCTGGGGCTGTAGATGTGGTCAATCCTGGTTGCATGCCAGTCCCTGAACGCATTTTGGAAGAATTTCTCTCTGTTTTGCCCTGCTTGTTTCTTCTTTATGTTGGAAATGTATCCTCAGAATGGGTCTGAGCTGATTTTCCCTGCTGGTTTTAGGCCGCTTTACACACACTTGATGCACTTACACAGAGATATCAAGACTTAGCTTTGAAGATGCTTACTAGTCGGATAGATACTTGTGCGATGAACAGGGTCTGGTGAGTCCAGTTGATTGAGCAAGGAGTAGGTCGTGTCCATTCCATATTCGGTTTTCGGAAGTGTATCTGTGCTCATTTCAAACTCGAGTTTTATGCGTCACCCCACCTCACCTTTCCCCTGAAGCAGGCATAAGTGTGTTTTCTAAAAGCGTGACTCTGTTCTGTTTGGGGATTCAGTGCATGGGGAGCGATTTTTACATTCCCTCGATAAGTGATATCGTAAGTTTCTTTTTTTGTGGGACTTATTTCACTGAGGATGATCGTACCTAAATCCACTCAGGATGCTGCTACCAGCCTCATGACGTGGATTTCATGGCTGAGTGACACTCCATTGGACCTACGTAGCACCACTTGTCCACTTGTCCACTTGTCTTTGTCCACTTGTCCACTCGTCTTTGTCCACTTGGCTCTTTCCTGGGATATGAAACGTGTACCGGAGTGGAGGTTCTTGTCAAGACAGCAGCCCTCAACTTTGGGGTCCCTGTGTCTGGTTGATTTTTTCATTTTCCCAAGGTCAACGCCCATGTGTGGAAGTGCCCTATGCTCTGTGGTTCTGTGTTTTACATGGTTTGGGAAAGAGGATACACTTGTGAAGATTGGCTGTTGGCCATTGACATCCCGCCCATCAGCTTAACAAGGCTCCCTTGACTCCGTGGGCTGTCCTGCCTTTCTGGTTTTTAGACTTTTTTCGCCTGGCCCTTTTGCCCCGGGGGGGGGGGGCGAGAGATTTCTTTGTAGTGCTGATTTGCTCTCCCAGGTTGCTTGGTTGGCCAAAAAGGGCGTATGCGTTTTTTCCTGAATATATTCAGGAAAAAACGCATACGCCCTTTTTGGCCAACCGCATCATTGTCCACGTTCTGGCGCTTTTCATGTGCTATCGGGGCCATTCCGATGTACCCGTTGACATCCGTTTCCTGCAGTTCTGCCTTGCGTTCAGCGCCTCTTCGTAGCCTGACCTCAATATATTTTGGGGCGATAGTTATCGTTTAGAACTCTGCAGGTTTGGGAAGTGCAGTGCCCCTGAGCTCCATTTCCCAAGTCGCTTTTTTGTGAGTGGGACGCAACACGGCTGGATGGCTTCACGCCCTATTGTCGATCCGGGGTGGCAGGCTGAACCGCTGGTGAATTCTTCTTCGTGATGGGAAATGAGAGTGACATGTGCCCGACCAAACACCTCCAGCGAGTCTCTCATTGGTTCCCCCTCTTGCAGTTCATCCTGCGGACAAATTGCAGACGGTACGAAAGAGACATGGAAAGGCGCCGAGTCTCCAAGTGGGGAGATTGTTAGTAAGGGGGCCTGAATGGAGAACACGAGCACCAGGAGATGAAAACTGAGGTGAGTTTCAGAAAGCTTTCCCGATCCCACGGTGTAGCATCCGCTGGGTTTCCAATGAGTGCTTTCGCTGTCGGAAGATTGCGTTGAACCTGGAGAGTTGGGACCCATGGAATGGGGAGCACGCAGGATTCCTTTCAAGGGTCTGCATTTGCTTTCCCAACCTCACCAATCGTCTCAGCCCCAAGAGTGTCCAGCCTTATGTCTTCTGCCGCTGGGGCTGTAGATGTGGTCAATCCTGGTTGCATGCCAGTCCCTGAACGCATTTTGGAAGAATTTCTCTCTGTTTTGCCCTGCTTGTTTCTTCTTTATGTTGGAAATGTATCCTCAGAATGGGTCTGAGCTGATTTTCCCTGCTGGTTTTAGGCCGCTTGACACACACTTGATGCACTTACACAGAGATATCAAGACTTAGCTTTTAAGATGCTTACTAGTCGGATAGATACTTGTGCGATGAACAGGGTCTGGTGAGTCCAGTTGATTGAGCAAGGAGTAGGTCGTGTCCATTCCATATTCGGTTTTCGGAAGGGTATCTGTGCTCATTTCAAACTCGAGTTTTATGCGTCACCCCACCTCACCTTTCCCCTGAAGCAGGCATAAGTGTGTTTTCTAAAAGCGTGACTCTGTTCTGTTTGGGGATTCAGTGCATGGGGAGCGATTTTTACATTCCCTCGATAAGTGATATCATAAGTTTCTTTTTTTGTGGGACTTATTTCACTGAGGATGATCGTACCTAAATCCACTCAGGATGCTGCTACCAGCCTCATGACGTGGATTTCATGGCTGAGTGACACTCCATTGGACCTACGTAGCACCACTTGTCCACTTGTCCACTTGTCTTTGTCCACTTGTCCACTCGTCTTTGTCCACTTGGCTCTTTCCTGGGATATGAAACGGGTACCGGAGTGGAGGTTCTTGTCAAGACAGCAGCCCTCAACTTTGGGGTCCCTGTGTCTGGTTGATTTTTTCATTTTCCCAAGGTCAACGCCCATGTGTGGAAGTGCCCTATGCTCTGTGGTTCTGTGTTTTACATGGTTTGGGAAAGAGGATACACTTGTGAAGATTGGCTGTTGGCCATTGACATCCCGCCCATCAGCTTAACAAGGCTCCCTTGACTCCGTGGGCTGTCCTGCCTTTCTGGTTTTTAGACTTTTTTCGCCTGGCCCTTTTGCCCCGGGGGGGGGGGCGAGAGATTTCTTTGTAGTGCTGATTTGCTCTCCCAGGTTGCTTGGTTGGCCAAAAAGGGCGTATGCGTTTTTTCCTGAATATATTCAGGAAAAAACGCATACGCCCTTTTTGGCCAACCGCATCATTGTCCACGTTCTGGCGCTTTTCATGTGCTATCGGGGCCATTCCGATGTACCCGTTGACATCCGTTTCCTGCAGTTCTGCCTTGCGTTCAGCGCCTCTTCGTAGCCTGACCTCAATATATTTTGGGGCGATAGTTATCGTTTAGAACTCTGCAGGTTTGGGAAGTGCAGTGCCCCTGAGCTCCATTTCCCAAGTCGCTTTTTTGTGAGTGGGACGCAACACGGCTGGATGGCTTCACGCCCTATTGTCGATCCGGGGTGGCAGGCTGAACCGCTGGTGAATTCTTCTTCGTGATGGGAAATGAGAGTGACATGTGCCCGACCAAACACCTCCAGCGAGTCTCTCATTGGTTCCCCCTCTTGCAGTTCATCCTGCGGACAAATTGCAGACGGTACGAAAGAGGCATGGAAAGGCGCCGAGTCTCCATGTGGGGAGATTGTTAGTAAGGGGGCCTGAATGGAGAACACGAGCACCAGGAGATGAAAACTGAGGTGAGTTTCAGAAAGCTTTCCCGATCCCACGGTGTAGCAACCGCTGGGTTTCCAATGAGTGCTTTCGCTGTCGGAAGATTGCGTTGAACCTGGAGAGTTGGGACCCATGGAATGGGGAGCACGCAGGATTCCTTTCAACGGTCTGCATTTGCTTTCCCAACCTCACCAATCGTCTCAGCCCCAAGAGTGTCCAGCCTTATGTCTTCTGCCGCTGGGGCTGTAGATGTGGTCAATCCTGGTTGCATGCCAGTCCCTGAACGCATTTTGGAAGAATTTCTCTCTGTTTTGCCCTGCTTGTTTCTTCTTTATGTTGGAAATGTATCCTCAGAATGGGTCTGAGCTGATTTTCCCTGCTGGTTTTAGGCCGCTTTACACACACTTGATGCACTTACACAGAGATATCAAGACTTAGCTTTGAAGATGCTTACTAGTCGGATAGATACTTGTGCGATGAAGAGGGTCTGGTGAGTCCAGTTGATTGAGCAAGGAGTAGGTCGTGTCCATTCCATATTCGGTTTTCGGAAGGGTATGTGTGCTCATTTCAAACTCGAGTTTTATGCGTCACCCCACCTCACCTTTCCCCTGAAGCAGGCATAAGTGTGTTTTCTAAAAGCGTGACTCTGTTCTGTTTGGGGATTCAGTGCATGGGGAGCGATTTTTACATTCCCTCGATAAGTGATATCATAAGTTTCTTTTTTTGTGGGACTTATTTCACTGAGGATGATCGTACCTAAATCCACTCAGGATGCTGCTACCAGCCTCATGACGTGGATTTCATGGCTGAGTGACACTCCATTGGACCTACGTAGCACCACTTGTCCACTTGTCCACTTGTCCACTTGTCTTTGTCCACTTGTCCACTCGTCTTTGTCCACTTGGCTCTTTCCTGGGATATGAAACGTGTACCGGAGTGGAGGTTCTTGTCAAGACAGCAGCCCTCAACTTTGGGGTCCCTGTGTCTGGTTGATTTTTTCATTTTCCCAAGGTCAACGCCCATGTGTGGAAGTGCCCTATGCTCTGTGGTTCTGTGTTTTACATGGTTTGGGAAAGAGGATACACTTGTGAAGATTGGCTGTTGGCCATTGACATCCCGCCCATCAGCTTAACAAGGCTCCCTTGACTCCGTGGGCTGTCCTGCCTTTCTGGTTTTTAGACTTTTTTCGCCTGGCCCTTTTGCCCCGGGGGGGGGTCGAGAGATTTCTTTGTAGTGCTGATTTGCTCTCCCAGGTTGCTTGGTTGGCCAAAAAGGGCGTATGCGTTTTTTCCTGAATATATTCAGGAAAAAACGCATACGCCCTTTTTGGCCAACCGCATCATTGTCCACGTTCTGGCGCTTTTCATGTGCTATCGGGGCCATTCCGATGTACCCATTGACATCCGTTTCCTGCAGTTCTGCCTTGCGTTCAGCGCCTCTTCGTAGCCTGACCTCAATATATTTTGGGGCGATAGTTATCGTTTAGAACTCTGCAGGTTTGGGAAGTGCAGTGCCCCTGAGCTCCATTTCCCAAGTCGCTTTTTTGTGAGTGGGACGCAACACGGCTGGATGGCTTCACGCCCTATTGTCGATCCGGGGTGGCAGGCTGAACCGCTGGTGAATTCTTCTTCGTGATGGGAAATGAGAGTGACATGTGCCCGACCAAACACCTCCAGCGAGTCTCTCATTGGTTCCCCCTCTTGCAGTTCATCCTGCGGACAAATTGCAGACGGTACGAAAGAGGCATGGAAAGGCGCCGAGTCTCCATGTGGGGAGATTGTTAGTAAGGGGGCCTGAATGGAGAACACGAGCACCAGGAGATGAAAACTGAGGTGAGTTTCAGAAAGCTTTCCCGATCCCACGGTGTAGCAACCGCTGGGTTTCCAATGAGTGCTTTCGCTGTCGGAAGATTGCGTTGAACCTAGAGAGTTGGGACCCATGGAATGGGGAGCACGCAGGATTCCTTTCAAGGGTCTGCATTTGCTTTCCCAACCTCACCAATCGTCTCAGCCCCAAGAGTGTCCAGCCTTATGTCTTCTGCCGCTGGGGCTTTAGATGTGGTCAATCCTGGTTGCATGCCAGTCCCTGAACGCATTTTGGAAGAATTTCTCTCTGTTTTGCCCTGCTTGTTTCTTCTTTATGTTGGAAATGTATCCTCAGAATGGGTCTGAGCTGATTTTCCCTGCTGGTTTTAGGCCGCTTTACACACACTTGATGCACTTACACAGAGATATCAAGACTTAGCTTTTAAGATGCTTACTAGTCGGATAGATACTTGTGCGATGAACAGGGTCTGGTGAGTCCAGTTGATTGAGCAAGGAGTAGGTCGTGTCCATTCCATATTCGGTTTTCGGAAGGGTATCTGTGCTCATTTCAAACTCGAGTTTTATGCGTCACCCCACCTCACCTTTCCCCTGAAGCAGGCATAAGTGTGTTTTCTAAAAGCGTGACTCTGTTCTGTTTGGGGATTCAGTGCATGGGGAGCGATTTTTACATTCCCTCGATAAGTGATATCGTAAGTTTCTTTTTTTGTGGGACTTATTTCACTGAGGATGATCGTACCTAAATCCACTCAGGATGCTGCTACCAGCCTCATGACGTGGATTTCATGGCTGAGTGACACTCCATTGGACCTACGTAGCACCACTTGTCCACTTGTCCACTTGTCCACTTGTCTTTGTCCACTTGTCCACTCGTCTTTGTCCACTTGGCTCTTTCCTGGGATATGAAACGTGTACCGGAGTGGAGGTTCTTGTCAAGACAGCAGCCCTCAACTTTGGGGTCCCTGTGTCTGGTTGATTTTTTCATTTTCCCAAGGTCAACGCCCATGTGTGGAAGTGCCCTATGCTCTGTGGTTCTGTGTTTTACATGGTTTGGGAAAGAGGATACACTTGTGAAGATTGGCTGTTGGCCATTGACATCCTGCCCATCAGCTTAACAAGGCTCCCTTGATTCCGTGGGCTGTCCTGCCTTTCTGGTTTTTAGACTTTTTTCGCCTGGCCCTTTTGCCCCGGGGGGGGGGGTCGAGAGATTTCTTTGTAGTGCTGATTTGCTCTCCCAGGTTGCTTGGTTGGCCAAAAAGGGCGTATGCGTTTTTTCCTGAATATATTCAGGAAAAAACGCATACGCCCTTTTTGGCCAACCGCATCATTGTCCACGTTCTGGCGCTTTTCATGTGCTATCGGGGCCATTCCGATGTACCCATTGACATCCGTTTCCTGCAGTTCTGCCTTGCGTTCAGCGCCTCTTCGTAGCCTGACCTCAATATATTTTGGGGCGATAGTTATCGTTTAGAACTCTGCAGGTTTGGGAAGTGCAGTGCCCCTGAGCTCCATTTCCCAAGTCGCTTTTTTGTGAGTGGGACGCAACACGGCTGGATGGCTTCACGCCCTATTGTCGATCCGGGGTGGCAGGCTGAACCGCTGGTGAATTCTTCTTCGTGATGGGAAATGAGAGTGACATGTGCCCGACCAAACACCTCCAGCGAGTCTCTCATTGGTTCCCCCTCTTGCAGTTCATCCTGCGGACAAATTGCAGACGGTACGAAAGAGGCATGGAAAGGCGCCGAGTCTCCATGTGGGGAGATTGTTAGTAAGGGGGCCTGAATGGAGAACACGAGCACCAGGAGATGAAAACTGAGGTGAGTTTCAGAAAGCTTTCCCGATCCCACGGTGTAGCAACCGCTGGGTTTCCAATGAGTGCTTTCGCTGTCGGAAGATTGCGTTGAACCTGGAGAGTTGGGACCCATGGAATGGGGAGCACGCAGGATTCCTTTCAAGGGTCTGCATTTGCTTTCCCAACCTCACCAATCGTCTCAGCCCCAAGAGTGTCCAGCCTTATGTCTTCTGCCGCTGGGGCTGTAGATGTGGTCAATCCTGGTTGCATGCCAGTCCCTGAACGCATTTTGGAAGAATTTCTCTCTGTTTTGCCCTGCTTGTTTCTTCTTTATGTTGGAAATGTACCTCAGAATGGGTCTGAGCTGATTTTCCCTGCTGGTTTTAGGCCGCTTTACACACAGTTGATGCACTTACACAGAGATATCAAGACTTAGCTTTTAAGATGCTTACTAGTCGGATAGATACTTGTGCGATGAACAGGGTCTGGTGAGTCCAGTTGATTGAGCAAGGAGTAGGTCGTGTCCATTCCATATTCGGTTTTCGGAAGGGTATCTGTGCTCATTTCAAACTCGAGTTTTATGCGTCACCCCACCTCACCTTTCCCCTGAAGCAGGCATAAGTGTGTTTTCTAAAAGCGTGACTCTGTTCTGTTTGGGGATTCAGTGCATGGGGAGCGATTTTTACATTCCCTCGATAAGTGATATCATAAGTTTCTTTTTTTGTGGGACTTATTTCACTGAGGATGATCGTAGCTAAATCCACTCAGGATGCTGTTACCAGCCTCATGACGTGGATTTCATGGCTGAGTGACACTCCATTGGACCTACGTAGCACCACTTGTCCACTTGTCCACTTGTCTTTGTCCACTTGTCCACTCGTCTTTGTCCACTTGGCTCTTTCCTGGGATATGAAACGTGTACCGGAGTGGAGGTTCTTGTCAAGACAGCAGCCCTCAACTTTGGGGTCCCTGTGTCTGGTTGATTTTTTCATTTTCCCAAGGTCAACGCCCATGTGTGGAAGTGCCCTATGCTCTGTGGTTCTGTGTTTTACATGGTTTGGGAAAGAGGATACACTTGTGAAGATTGGCTGTTGGCCATTGACATCCCGCCCATCAGCTTAACAAGGCTCCCTTGACTCCGTGGGCTGTCCTGCCTTTCTGGTTTTTAGACTTTTTTCGCCTGGCCCTTTTGCCCCGGGGGGGGGCGAGAGATTTCTTTGTAGTGCTGATTTGCTCTCCCAGGTTGCTTGGTTGGCCAAAAAGGGCGTATGCGTTTTTTCCTGAATATATTCAGGAAAAAACGCATACGCCCTTTTTGGCCAACCGCATCATTGTCCACGTTCTGGCGCTTTTCATGTGCTATCGGGGCCATTCCGATGTACCCGTTGACATCCGTTTCCTGCAGTTCTGCCTTGCGTTCAGCGCCTCTTCGTAGCCTGACATCAATATATTTTGGGGCGATAGTTATCGTTTAGAACTCTGCAGGTTTGGGAAGTGCAGTGCCCCTGAGCTCCATTTCCCAAGTCGCTTTTTTGTGAGTGGGACGCAACACGGCTGGATGGCTTCACGCCCTATTGTCGATCCGGGGTGGCAGGCTGAACCGCTGGTGAATTCTTCTTCGTGATGGGAAATGAGAGTGACATGTGCCCGACCAAACTCCTCCAGCGAGTCTCTCATTGGTTCCCCCTCTTGCAGTTCATCCTGCGGACAAATTGCAGACGGTACGAAAGAGGCATGGAAAGGCGCCGAGTCTCCAAGTGGGGAGATTGTTAGTAAGGGGGCCTGAATGGCGAACACGAGCACCAGGAGATGAAAACTGAGGTGAGTTTCAGAAAGCTTTCCCGATCCCACGGTGTAGCATCCGCTGGGTTTCCAATGAGTGCTTTCGCTGCCGGAAGATTGCGTTGAACCTGGAGAGTTGGGACTCATGGAATGGGGAGCACGCAGAATTCCTTTCAAGGGTCTGCATTTGCTTTCCCAACCTCACCAATCGTCTCAGCCCCAAGAGTGTCCAGCCTTATGTCTTCTGCCGCTGGGGCTGTAGATGTGGTCAATCCTGGTTGCATGCCAGTCCCTGAACGCATTTTGGAAGAATTTCTCTCTGTTTTGCCCTGCTTGTTTCTTCTTTATGTTGGAAATGTATCCTCAGAATGGGTCTGAGCTGATTTTCCCTGTTGGTTTTAGGCCGCTTTACACACACTTGATGCACTTACACAGAGATATCAAGACTTAGCTTTTAAGATGCTTACTAGTCGGATAGATACTTGTGCGATGAAGAGGGTCTGGTGAGTCCAGTTGATTGAGCAAGGAGTAGGTCGTGTCCATTCCATATTCGGTTTTCGGAAGGGTATCTGTGCTCATTTCAAACTCGAGTTTTATGCGTCACCCCACCTCACCTTTCCCCTGAAGCAGGCATAAGTGTGTTTTCTAAAAGCGTGACTCTGTTCTGTTTGGGGATTCAGTGCATGGGGAGCGATTTTTACATTCCCTCGATAAGTGATATCATAAGTTTCTTTTTTTGTGGGACTTATTTCACTGAGGATGATCGTACCTAAATCCACTCAGGATGCTGCTACCAGCCTCATGATGTGGATTTCATGGCTGAGTGACACTCCATTGGACCTACGTAGCACCACTTGTCCACTTGTCCACTTGTCCACTTGTCTTTGTCCACTTGTCCACTCGTCTTTGTCCACTTGGCTCTTTCCTGGGATATGAAACGTGTACCGGAGTGGAGGTTCTTGTCAAGACAGCAGCCCTCAACTTTGGGGTCCCTGTGTCTGGTTGATTTTTTCATTTTCCCAAGGTCAACGCCCATGTGTGGAAGTGCCCTATGCTCTGTGGTTCTGTGTTTTACATGGTTTGGGAAAGAGGATACACTTGTGAAGATTGGCTGTTGGCCATTGACACCCCGCCCATCAGCTTAACAAGGCTCCCTTGACTCCGTGGGCTGTCCTGCATTTCTGGTTTTTAGACTTTTTTCGCCTGGCCCTTTTGCCCCGGGGGGGGGCGAGAGATTTCTTTGTAGTGCTGATTTGCTCTCCCAGGTTGCTTGGTTGGCCAAAAAGGGCGTATGCGTTTTTTCCTGTATATATTCAGGAAAAAACGCATACGCCCTTTTTGGCCAACCGCATCATTGTCTACGTTCTGGCGCTTTTCATGTGCTATCGGGGCCATTCCGATGTACCCATTGATATCCGTTTCCTGCAGTTCTGCCTTGCGTTCAGCGCCTCTTCGTAGCCTGACCTCAATATATTTTGGGGCGATAGTTATCGTTTAGAACTCTGCAGGTTTGGGAAGTGCAGTGCCCCTGAGCTCCATTTCCCAAGTCGCTTTTTTGTGAGTGGGACGCAACACGGCTGGATGGCTTCACGCCCTATTGTCGATCCGGGGTGGCAGGCTGAACCGCTGGTGAATTCTTCTTCGTGATGGGAAATGAGAGTGACATGTGCCCGACCAAACACCTCCAGCGAGTCTCTCATTGGTTCCCCCTCTTGCAGTTCATCCTGCGGACAAATTGCAGACGGTACGAAAGAGGCATGGAAAGGCGCCGAGTCTCCAAGTGGGGAGATTGTTAGTAAGGGGGCCTGAATGGAGAACACGAGCACCAGGAGATGAAAACTGAGGTGAGTTTCAGAAAGCTTTCCCGATCCCACGGTGTAGCAACCGCTGGGTTTCCAATGAGTGCTTTCGCTGTCGGAAGATTGCGTTGAACCTGGAGAGTTGGGACCCATGGAATGGGGAGCACGCAGGATTCCTTTCAAGGGTCTGCATTTGCTTTCCCAACCTCACCAATCGTCTCAGCCCCAAGAGTGTCCAGCCTTATGTCTTCTGCCGCTGGGGCTGTAGATGTGGTCAATCCTGGTTGCATGCCAGTCCCTGAACGCATTTTGGAAGAATTTCTCTCTGTTTTGCCCTGCTTGTTTCTTCTTTATGTTGGAAATGTATCCTCAGAATGGGTCTGAGCTGATTTTCCCTGCTGGTTTTAGGCCGCTTTACACACACTTGATGCACTTACACAGAGATATCAAGACTTAGCTTTTAAGATGCTTACTAGTCGGATAGATACTTGTGCGATGAACAGGGTCTGGTGAGTCCAGTTGATTGAGCAAGGAGTAGGTCGTGTCCATTCCATATTCGGTTTTCGGAAGGGTATGTGTGCTCATTTCAAACTCGAGTTTTATGCGTCACCCCACCTCACCTTTCCCCTGAAGCAGGCATAAGTGTGTTTTCTAAAAGCGTGACTCTGTTCTGTTTGGGGATTCAGTGCATGGGGAGCGATTTTTACATTCCCTCGATAAGTGATATCATAAGTTTCTTTTTTTGTGGGACTTATTTCACTGAGGATGATCGTACCTAAATCCACTCAGGATGCTGCTACCAGCCTCATGACGTGGATTTCATGGCTGAGTGACACTCCATTGGACCTACGTAGCACCACTTGTCCACTTGTCCACTTGTCTTTGTCCACTTGTCCACTCGTCTTTGTCCACTTGGCTCTTTCCTGGGATATGAAACGTGTACCGGAGTGGAGGTTCTTGTCAAGACAGCAGCCCTCAACTTTGGGGTCCCTGTGTCTGGTTGATTTTTTCATTTTCCCAAGGTCAACGCCCATGTGTGGAAGTGCCCTATGCTCTGTGGTTCTGTGTTTTACATGGTTTGGGAAAGAGGATACACTTGTGAAGATTGGCTGTTGGCCATTGACATCCCGCCCATCAGCTTAACAAGGCTCCCTTGACTCCGTGGGCTGTCCTGCCTTTCTGGTTTTTAGACTTTTTTCGCCTGGCCCTTTTGCCCCGGGGGGGGGGGCGAGAGATTTCTTTGTAGTGCTGATTTGCTCTCCCAGGTTGCTTGGTTGGCCAAAAAGGGCGTATGCGTTTTTTCCTGAATATATTCAGGAAAAAACGCATACGCCCTTTTTGGCCAACCGCATCATTGTCCACGTTCTGGCGCTTTTCATGTGCTATCGGGGCCATTCCGATGTACCCGTTGACATCCGTTTCCTGCAGTTCTGCCTTGCGTTCAGCGCCTCTTCGTAGCCTGACCTCAATATATTTTGGGGCGATAGTTATCGTTTAGAACTCTGCAGGTTTGGGAAGTGCAGTGCCCCTGAGCTCCATTTCCCAAGTCGCTTTTTTGTGAGTGGGACGCAACACGGCTGGATGGCTTCAAGCCCTATTGTCGATCCGGGGTGGCAGGCTGAACCGCTGGTGAATTCTTCTTCGTGATGGGAAATGAGAGTGACATGTGCCCGACCAAACACCTCCAGCGAGTCTCTCATTGGTTCCCCCTCTTGCAGTTCATCCTGCGGACAAATTGCAGACGGTACGAAAGAGGCATGGAAAGGCGCCGAGTCTCCAAGTGGGGAGATTGTTAGTAAGGGGGCCTGAATGGAGAACACGAGCACCAGGAGATGAAAACTGAGGTGAGTTTCAGAAAGCTTTCCCGATCCCACGGTGTAGCAACCGCTGGGTTTCCAATGAGTGCTTTCGCTGTCGGAAGATTGCGTTGAACCTGGAGAGTTGGGACCCATGGAATGGGGAGCACGCAGGATTCCTTTCAAGGGTCTGCATTTGCTTTCCCAACCTCACCAATCGTCTCAGCCCCAAGAGTGTCCAGCCTTATGTCTTCTGCCGCTGGGGCTGTAGATGTGGTCAATCCTGGTTGCATGCCAGTCCCTGAACGCATTTTGGAAGAATTTCTCTCTGTTTTGCCCTGCTTGTTTCTTCTTTATGTTGGAAATGTATCCTCAGAATGGGTCTGAGCTGATTTTCCCTGCTGGTTTTAGGCCGCTTTACACACACTTGATGCACTTACACAGAGATATCAAGACTTAGCTTTTAAGATGCTTACTAGTCGGATAGATACTTGTGCGATGAACAGGGTCTGGTGAGTCCAGTTGATTGAGCAAGGAGTAGGTCGTGTCCATTCCATATTCGGTTTTCGGAAGGGTATCTGTGCTCATTTCAAACTCGAGTTTTATGCGTCACCCCACCTCACCTTTCCCCTGAAGCAGGCATAAGTGTGTTTTCTAAAAGCGTGACTCTGTTCTGTTTGGGGATTCAGTGCATGGGGAGCGATTTTTACATTCCCTCGATAAGTGATATCATAAGTTTCTTTTTTTGTGGGACTTATTTCACTGAGGATGATCGTACCTAAATCCACTCAGGATGCTGCTACCAGCCTCATGACGTGGATTTCATGGCTGAGTGACACTCCATTGGACCTACGTAGCACCACTTGTCCACTTGTCCACTTGTCTTTGTCCACTTGTCCACTCGTCTTTGTCCACTTGGCTCTTTCCTGGGATATGAAACGTGTACCGGAGTGGAGGTTCTTGTCAAGACAGCAGCCCTCAACTTTGGGGTCCCTGTGTCTGGTTGATTTTTTCATTTTCCCAAGGTCAACGCCCATGTGTGGAAGTGCCCTATGCTCTGTGGTTCTGTGTTTTACATGGTTTGGGAAAGAGGATACACTTGTGAAGATTGGCTGTTGGCCATTGACATCCCGCCCATCAGCTTAACAAGGCTCCCTTGACTCCGTGGGCTGTCCTGCCTTTCTGGTTTTTAGACTTTTTTCGCCTGGCCCTTTTGCCCCGGGGGGGGGCGAGAGATTTCTTTGTAGTGCTGATTTGCTCTCCCAGGTTGCTTGGTTGGCCAAAAAGGGCGTATGCGTTTTTTCCTGAATATATTCAGGAAAAAACGCATACGCCCTTTTTGGCCAACCGCATCATTGTCCACGTTCTGGCGCTTTTCATGTGCTATCGGGGCCATTCCGATGTACCCGTTGACATCCGTTTCCTGCAGTTCTGCCTTGCGTTCAGCGCCTCTTCGTAGCCTGACCTCAATATATTTTGGGGCGATAGTTATCGTTTAGAACTCTGCAGGTTTGGGAAGTGCAGTGCCCCTGAGCTCCATTTCCCAAGTCGCTTTTTTGTGAGTGGGACGCAACACGGCTGGATGGCTTCACGCCCTATTGTCGATCCGGGGTGGCAGGCTGAACCGCTGGTGAATTCTTCTTCGTGATGGGAAATGAGAGTGACATGTGCCCGACCAAACACCTCCAGCGAGTCTCTCATTGGTTCCCCCTCTTGCAGTTCATCCTGCGGACAAATTGCAGACGGTACGAAAGAGGCATGGAAAGGCGCCGAGTCTCCAAGTGGGGAGATTGTTAGTAAGGGGGCCTGAATGGAGAACACGAGCACCAGGAGATGAAAACTGAGGTGAGTTTCAGAAAGCTTTCCCGATCCCACGGTGTAGCAACCGCTGGGTTTCCAATGAGTGCTTTCGCTGTCGGAAGATTGCGTTGAACCTGGAGAGTTGGGACCCATGGAATGGGGAGCACGCAGGATTCCTTTCAACGGTCTGCATTTGCTTTCCCAACCTCACCAATCGTCTCAGCCCCAAGAGTGTCCAGCCTTATGTCTTCTGCCGCTGGGGCTGTAGATGTGGTCAATCCTGGTTGCATGCCAGTCCCTGAACGCATTTTGGAAGAATTTCTCTCTGTTTTGCCCTGCTTGTTTCTTCTTTATGTTGGAAATGTATCCTCAGAATGGGTCTGAGCTGATTTTCCCTGCTGGTTTTAGGCCGCTTTACACACACTTGATGCACTTACACAGAGATATCAAGACTTAGCTTTTAAGATGCTTACTAGTCGGATAGATACTTGTGCGATGAACAGGGTCTGGTGAGTCCAGTTGATTGAGCAAGGAGTAGGTCGTGTCCATTCCATATTCGGTTTTCGGAAGGGTATGTGTGCTCATTTCAAACTCGAGTTTTATGCGTCACCCCACCTCACCTTTCCCCTGAAGCAGGCATAAGTGTGTTTTCTAAAAGCGTGACTCTGTTCTGTTTGGGGATTCAGTGCATGGGGAGCGATTTTTACATTCCCTCGATAAGTGATATCATAAGTTTCTTTTTTTGTGGGACTTATTTCACTGAGGATGATCGTACCTAAATCCACTCAGGATGCTGCTACCAGCCTCATGACGTGGATTTCATGGCTGAGTGACACTCCATTGGACCTACGTAGCACCACTTGTCCACTTGTCCACTTGTCCACTTGTCTTTGTCCACTTGTCCACTCGTCTTTGTCCACTTGGCTCTTTCCTGGGATATGAAACGTGTACCGGAGTGGAGGTTCTTGTCAAGACAGCAGCCCTCAACTTTGGGGTCCCTGTGTCTGGTTGATTTTTTCATTTTCCCAAGGTCAACGCCCATGTGTGGAAGTGCCCTATGCTCTGTGGTTCTGTGTTTTACATGGTTTGGGAAAGAGGATACACTTGTGAAGATTGGCTGTTGGCCATTGACATCCCGCCCATCAGCTTAACAAGGCTCCCTTGACTCCGTGGGCTGTCCTGCCTTTCTGGTTTTTAGACATTTTTCGCCTGGCCCTTTTGCCCCGGGGGGGGGCGAGAGATTTCTTTGTAGTGCTGATTTGCTCTCCCAGGTTGCTTGGTTGGCCAAAAAGGGCGTATGCGTTTTTTCCTGAATATATTCAGGAAAAAACGCATACGCCCTTTTTGGCCAACCGCATCATTGTCCACGTTCTGGCGCTTTTCATGTGCTATCGGGGCCATTCCGATGTACCCGTTGACATCCGTTTCCTGCAGTTCTGCCTTGCGTTCAGCGCCTCTTCGTAGCCTGACCTCAATATATTTTGGGGCGATAGTTATCGTTTAGAACTCTGCAGGTTTGGGAAGTGCAGTGCCCCTGAGCTCCATTTCCCAAGTCGCTTTTTTGTGAGTGGGACGCAACACGGCTGGATGGCTTCACGCCCTATTGTCGATCCGGGGTGGCAGGCTGAACCGCTGGTGAATTCTTCTTCGTGATGGGAAATGAGAGTGACATGTGCCCGACCAAACACCTCCAGCGAGTCTCTCATTGGTTCCCCCTCTTGCAGTTCATCCTGCGGACAAATTGCAGACGGTACGAAAGAGGCATGGAAAGGCGCCGAGTCTCCAAGTGGGGAGATTGTTAGTAAGGGGGCCTGAATGGAGAACACGAGCACCAGGAGATGAAAACTGAGGTGAGTTTCAGAAAGCTTTCCCGATCCCACGGTGTAGCATCCGCTGGGTTTCCAATGAGTGCTTTCGCTGCCGGAAGATTGCGTTGAACCTGGAGAGTTGGGACTCATGGAATGGGGAGCACGCAGAATTCCTTTCAAGGCTCTGCATTTGCTTTCCCAACCTCACCAATCGTCTCAGCCCCAAGAGTGTCCAGCCTTATGTCTTCTGCCGCTGGGGCTGTAGATGTGGTCAATCCTGGTTGCATGCCAGTCCCTGAACGCATTTTGGAAGAATTTCTCTCTGTTTTGCCCTGCTTGTTTCTTCTTTATGTTGGAAATGTATCCTCAGAATGGGTCTGAGCTGATTTTCCCTGCTGGTTTTAGGCCGCTTTACACACACTTGATGCACTTACACAGAGATATCAAGACTTAGCTTTTAAGATGCTTACTAGTCGGATAGATACTTGTGCGATGAAGAGGGTCTGGTGAGTCCAGTTGATTGAGCAAGGAGTAGGTCGTGTCCATTCCATATTCGGTTTTCGGAAGGGTATCTGTGCTCATTTCAAACTCGAGTTTTATGCGTCACCCCACCTCACCTTTCCCCTGAAGCAGGCATAAGTGTGTTTTCTAAAAGCGTGACTCTGTTCTGTTTGGGGATTCAGTGCATAGGGAGCGATTTTTACATTCCCTCGATAAGTGATATCATAAGTTTCTTTTTTTGTGGGACTTATTTCACTGAGGATGATCGTACCTAAATCCACTCAGGATGCTGCTACCAGCCTCATGATGTGGATTTCATGGCTGAGTGACACTCCATTGGACCTACGTAGCACCACTTGTCCACTTGTCCACTTGTCCACTTGTCTTTGTCCACTTGTCCACTCGTCTTTGTCCACTTGGCTCTTTCCTGGGATATGAAACGTGTACCGGAGTGGAGGTTCTTGTCAAGACAGCAGCCCTCAACTTTGGGGTCCCTGTGTCTGGTTGATTTTTTCATTTTCCCAAGGTCAACGCCCATGTGTGGAAGTGCCCTATGCTCTGTGGTTCTGTGTTTTACATGGTTTGGGAAAGAGGATACACTTGTGAAGATTGGCTGTTGGCCATTGACACCCCGCCCATCAGCTTAACAAGGCTCCCTTGACTCCGTGGCCTGTCCTGCATTTCTGGTTTTTAGACTTTTTTCGCCTGGCCCTTTTGCCCCGGGGGGGGGGCGAGAGATTTCTTTGTAGTGCTGATTTGCTCTCCCAGGTTGCTTGGTTGGCCAAAAAGGGCGTATGCGTTTTTTCCTGAATATATTCAGGAAAAAACGCATACGCCCTTTTTGGCCAACCGCATCATTGTCTACGTTCTGGCGCTTTTCATGTGCTATCGGGGCCATTCCGATGTACCCATTGATATCCGTTTCCTGCAGTTCTGCCTTGCGTTCAGCGCCTCTTCGTAGCCTGACCTCAATATATTTTGGGGCGATAGTTATCGTTTAGAACTCTGCAGGTTTGGGAAGTGCAGTGCCCCTGAGCTCCATTTCCCAAGTCGCTTTTTTGTGAGTGGGACGCAACACGGCTGGATGGCTTCACGCCCTATTGTCGATCCGGGGTGGCAGGCTGAACCGCTGGTGAATTCTTCTTCGTGATGGGAAATGAGAGTGACATGTGCCCGACCAAACACCTCCAGCGAGTCTCTCATTGGTTCCCCCTCTTGCAGTTCATCCTGCGGACAAATTGCAGACGGTACGAAAGAGGCATGGAAAGGCGCCGAGTCTCCAAGTGGGGAGATTGTTAGTAAGGGGGCCTGAATGGAGAACACGAGCACCAGGAGATGAAAACTGAGGTGAGTTTCAGAAAGCTTTCCCGATCCCACGGTGTAGCAACCGCTGGGTTTCCAATGAGTGCTTTCGCTGTCGGAAGATTGCGTTGAACCTGGAGAGTTGGGACCCATGGAATGGGGAGCACGCAGGATTCCTTTCAACGGTCTGCATTTGCTTTCCCAACCTCACCAATCGTCTCAGCCCCAAGAGTGTCCAGCCTTATGTCTTCTGCCGCTGGGGCTGTAGATGTGGTCAATCCTGGTTGCATGCCAGTCCCTGAACGCATTTTGGAAGAATTTCTCTCTGTTTTGCCCTGCTTGTTTCTTCTTTATGTTGGAAATGTATCCTCAGAATGGGTCTGAGCTGATTTTCCCTGCTGGTTTTAGGCCGCTTTACACACACTTGATGCACTTACACAGAGATATCAAGACTTAGCTTTTAAGATGCTTACTAGTCGGATAGATACTTGTGCGATGAAGAGGGTCTGGTGAGTCCAGTTGATTGAGCAAGGAGTAGGTCGTGTCCATTCCATATTCGGTTTTCGGAAGGGTATGTGTGCTCATTTCAAACTCGAGTTTTATGCGTCACCCCACCTCACCTTTCCCCTGAAGCAGGCATAAGTGTGTTTTCTAAAAGCGTGACTCTGTTCTGTTTGGGGATTCAGTGCATGGGGAGCGATTTTTACATTCCCTCGATAAGTGATATCATAAGTTTCTTTTTTTGTGGGACTTATTTCACTGAGGATGATCGTACCTAAATCCACTCAGGATGCTGCTACCAGCCTCATGACGTGGATTTCATGGCTGAGTGACACTCCATTGGACCTACGTAGCACCACTTGTCCACTTGTCCACTTGTCTTTGTCCACTTGTCCACTCGTCTTTGTCCACTTGGCTCTTTCCTGGGATATGAAACGTGTACCGGAGTGGAGGTTCTTGTCAAGACAGCAGCCCTCAACTTTGGGGTCCCTGTGTCTGGTTGATTTTTTCATTTTCCCAAGGTCAACGCCCATGTGTGGAAGTGCCCTATGCTCTGTGGTTCTGTGTTTTACATGGTTTGGGAAAGAGGATACACTTGTGAAGATTGGCTGTTGGCCATTGACATCCCGCCCATCAGCTTAACAAGGCTCCCTTGACTCCGTGGCCTGTCCTGCCTTTCTGGTTTTTAGACTTTTTTCGCCTGGCCCTTTTGCCCCGGGGGGGGGGCGAGAGATTTCTTTGTAGTGCTGATTTGCTCTCCCAGGTTGCTTGGTTGGCCAAAAAGGGCGTATGCGTTTTTTCCTGAATAAATTCAAGAAAAAACGCATACGCCCTTTTTGGCCAACCGCATCATTGTCCACGTTCTGGCGCTTTTCATGTGCTATCGGGGCCATTCCGATGTACCCGTTGACATCCGTTTCCTGCAGTTCTGCCTTGCGTTCAGCGCCTCTTCGTAGCCTGACCTCAATATATTTTGGGGCGATAGTTATCGTTTAGAACTCTGCAGGTTTGGGAAGTGCAGTGCCCCTGAGCTCCATTTCCCAAGTCGCTTTTTTGTGAGTGGGACGCAACACGGCTGGATGGCTTCACGCCCTATTGTCGATCCGGGGTGGCAGGCTGAACCGCTGGTGAATTCTTCTTCGTGATGGGAAATGAGAGTGACATGTGCCCGACCAAACACCTCCAGCGAGTCTCTCATTGGTTCCCCCTCTTGCAGTTCATCCTGCGGACAAATTGCAGACGGTACGAAAGAGGCATGGAAAGGCGCCGAGTCTCCAAGTGGGGAGATTGTTAGTAAGGGGGCCTGAATGGAGAACACGAGCACCAGGAGATGAAAACTGAGGTGAGTTTCAGAAAGCTTTCCCGATCCCACGGTGTAGCATCCGCTGGGTTTCCAATGAGTGCTTTCGCTGCCGGAAGATTGCGTTGAACCTGGAGAGTTGGGACTCATGGAATGGGGAGCACGCAGGATTCCTTTCAAGGGTCTGCATTTGCTTTCCCAACCTCACCAATCGTCTCAGCTCCAAGAGTGTCCAGCCTTATGTCTTCTGCCGCTGGGGCTGTAGATGTGGTCAATCCTGGTTGCATGCCAGTCCCTGAACGCATTTTGGAAGAATTTCTCTCTGTTTTGCCCTGCTTGTTTCTTCTTTATGTTGGAAATGTATCCTCAGAATGGGTCTGAGCTGATTTTCCCTGCTGGTTTTAGGCCGCTTTACACACACTTGATGCACTTACACAGAGATATCAAGACTTAGCTTTTAAGATGCTTACTAGTCGGATAGATACTTGTGCGATGAAGAGGGTCTGGTGAGTCCAGTTGATTGAGCAAGGAGTAGGTCGTGTCCATTCCATATTCGGTTTTCGGAAGGGTATCTGTGCTCATTTCAAACTCGAGTTTTATGCGTCACCCCACCTCACCTTTCCCCTGAAGCAGGCATAAGTGTGTTTTCTAAAAGCGTGACTCTGTTCTGTTTGGGGATTCAGTGCATGGGGAGCGATTTTTACATTCCCTCGATAAGTGATATCATAAGTTTCTTTTTTTGTGGGACTTATTTCACTGAGGATGATCGTACCTAAATCCACTCAGGATGCTGCTACCAGCCTCATGACGTGGATTTCATGGCTGAGTGACACTCCATTGGACCTACGTAGCACCACTTGTCCACTTGTCCACTTGTCCACTTGTCTTTGTCCACTTGTCCACTCGTCTTTGTCCACTTGGCTCTTTCCTGGGATATGAAACGTGTACCGGAGTGGAGGTTCTTGTCAAGACAGCAGCCCTCAACTTTGGGGTCCCTGTGTCTGGTTGATTTTTTCATTTTCCCAAGGTCAACGCCCATGTGTGGAAGTGCCCTATGCTCTGTGGTTCTGTGTTTTACATGGTTTGGGAAAGAGGATACACTTGTGAAGATTGGCTGTTGGCCATTGACATCCCGCCCATCAGCTTAACAAGGCTCCCTTGACTCCGTGGCCTGTCCTGCATTTCTGGTTTTTAGACTTTTTTCGCCTGGCCCTTTTGCCCCGGGGGGGGGGCGAGAGATTTCTTTGTAGTGCTGATTTGCTCTCCCAGGTTGCTTGGTTGGCCAAAAAGGGCGTATGCGTTTTTTCCTGAATATATTCAGGAAAAAACGCATACGCCCTTTTTGGCCAACCGCATCATTGTCCACGTTCTGGCACTTTTCATGTGCTATCGGGGCCATTCCGATGTACCCATTGATATCCGTTTCCTGCAGTTCTGCCTTGCGTTCAGCGCCTCTTCGTAGCCTGACCTCAATATATTTTGGGGCGATAGTTATCCTTTAGAACTCTGCAGGTTTGGGAAGTGCAGTGCCCCTGAGCTCCATTTCCCAAGTCGCTTTTTTGTGAGTGGGACGCAACACGGCTGGATGGCTTCACGCCCTATTGTCGATCCGGGGTGGCAGGCTGAACCTCTGGTGAATTCTTCTTCGTGATGGGAAATGAGAGTGACATGTGCCCGACCAAACACCTCCAGCGAGTCTCTCATTGGTTCCCCCTCTTGCAGTTCATCCTGCGGACAAATTGCAGACGGTACGAAAGAGGCATGGAAAGGCGCCGAGTCTCCAAGTGGGGAGATTGTTAGTAAGGGGGCCTGAATGGAGAACACGAGCACCAGGAGATGAAAACTGAGGTGAGTTTCAGAAAGCTTTCCCGATCCCACGGTGTAGCATCCGCTGGGTTTCCAATGAGTGCTTTCGCTGTCGGAAGATTGCGTTGAACCTGGAGAGTTGGGACCCATGGAATGGGGAGCACGCAGGATTCCTTTCAAGGGTCTGCATTTGCTTTCCCAACCTCACCAATCGTCTCAGCCCCAAGAGTGTCCAGCCTTATGTCTTCTGCCGCTGGGGCTGTAGATGTGGTCAATCCTGGTTGCATGCCAGTCCCTGAACGCATTTTGGAAGAATTTCTCTCTGTTTTGCCCTGCTTGTTTCTTCTTTATGTTGGAAATGTATCCTCAGAATGGGTCTGAGCTGATTTTCCCTGCTGGTTTTAGGCCGCTTTACACACACTTGATGCACTTACACAGAGATATCAAGACTTAGCTTTGAAGATGCTTACTAGTCGGATAGATACTTGTGCGATGAACAGGGTCTGGTGAGTCCAGTTGATTGAGCAAGGAGTAGGTCGTGTCCATTCCATATTCGGTTTTCGGAAGGGTATCTGTGCTCATTTCAAACTCGAGTTTTATGCGTCACCCCACCTCACCTTTCCCCTGAAGCAGGCATAAGTGTGTTTTCTAAAAGCGTGACTCTGTTCTGTTTGGGGATTCAGTGCATGGGGAGCGATTTTTACATTCCCTCGATAAGTGATATCATAAGTTTCTTTTTTTGTGGGACTTATTTCACTGAGGATGATCGTACCTAAATCCACTCAGGATGCTGCTACCAGCCTCATGACGTGGATTTCATGGCTGAGTGACACTCCATTGGACCTACGTAGCACCACTTGTCCACTTGTCCACTTGTCTTTGTCCACTTGTCCACTCGTCTTTGTCCACTTGGCTCTTTCCTGGGATATGAAACGTGTACCGGAGTGGAGGTTCTTGTCAAGACAGCAGCCCTCAACTTTGGGGTCCCTGTGTCTGGTTGATTTTTTCATTTTCCCAAGGTCAACGCCCATGTGTGGAAGTGCCCTATGCTCTGTGGTTCTGTGTTTTCCATGGTTTGGGAAAGAGGATACACTTGTGAAGATTGGCTGTTGGCCATTGACATCCCGCCCATCAGCTTAACAAGGCTCCCTTGACTCCGTGGGCTGTCCTGCCTTTCTGGTTTTTAGACTTTTTTCGCCTGGCCCTTTTGCCCCGGGGGGGGGGGCGAGAGATTTCTTTGTAGTGCTGATTTGCTCTCCCAGGTTGCTTGGTTGGCCAAAAAGGGCGTATGCGTTTTTTCCTGAATATATTCAGGAAAAAACGCATACGCCCTTTTTGGCCAACCGCATCATTGTCCACGTTCTGGCGCTTTTCATGTGCTATCGGGGCCATTCCAATGTACCCGTTGACATCCGTTTCCTGCAGTTCTGCCTTGCGTTCAGCGCCTCTTCGTAGCCTGACCTCAATATATTTTGGGGCGATAGTTATCGTTTAGAACTCTGCAGGTTTGGGAAGTGCAGTGCCCCTGAGCTCCATTTCCCAAGTCGCTTTTTTGTGAGTGGGACGCAACACGGCTGGATGGCTTCACGCCCTATTGTCGATCCGGGGTGGGAGGCTGAACCGCTGGTGAATTCTTCTTCGTGATGGGAAATGAGAGTGACATGTGCCTGACCAAACACCTCCAGCGAGTCTCTCATTGGTTCCCCCTCTTGCAGTTCATCCTGCGGACAAATTGCAGACGGTACGAAAGAGGCATGGAAAGGCGCCGAGTCTCCAAGTGGGGAGATTGTTAGTAAGGGGGCCTGAATGGAGAACACGAGCACCAGGAGATGAAAACTGAGGTGAGTTTCAGAAAGCTTTCCCGATCCCACGGTGTAGCATCCGCTGGGTTTCCAATGAGTGCTTTCGCTGTCGGAAGATTGCGTTGAACCTGGAGAGTTGGGACTCATGGAATGGGGAGCACGCAGGATTCCTTTCAAGGGTCTGCATTTGCTTTCCCAACCTCACCAATCGTCTCAGCCCCAAGAGTGTCCAGCCTTATGTCTTCTGCCGCTGGGGCTGTAGATGTGGTCAATCCTGGTTGCATGCCAGTCCCTGAACGCATTTTGGAAGAATTTCTCTCTGTTTTGCCCTGCTTGTTTCTTCTTTATGTTGGAAATGTATCCTCAGAATGGGTCTGAGCTGATTTTCCCTGCTGGTTTTAGGCCGCTTTACACACACTTGATGCACTTACACAGAGATATCAAGACTTAGCTTTTAAGATGCTTACTAGTCGGATAGATACTTGTGCGATGAAGAGGGTCTGGTGAGTCCAGTTGATTGAGCAAGGAGTAGGTCGTGTCCATTCCATATTCGGTTTTCGGAAGGGTATCTGTGCTCATTTCAAACTCGAGTTTTATGCGTCACCCCACCTCACCTTTCCCCTGAAGCAGGCATAAGTGTGTTTTCTAAAAGCTTGACTCTGTTCTGTTTGGGGATTCAGTGCATGGGGAGCGATTTTTACATTCCCTCGATAAGTGATATCGTAAGTTTCTTTTTTTGTGGGACTTATTTCACTGAGGATGATCGTACCTAAATCCACTCAGGATGCTGCTACCAGCCTCATGACGTGGATTTCATGGCTGAGTGACACTCCATTGGACCTACGTAGCACCACTTGTCCACTTGTCCACTTGTCTTTGTCCACTTGTCCACTCGTCTTTGTCCACTTGGCTCTTTCCTGGGATATGAAACGTGTACCGGAGTGGAGGTTCTTGTCAAGATAGCACCCCTCAACTTTGGGGTCCCTGTGTCTGGTTGATTTTTTCATTTTCCCAAGCTCAACGCCCATGTGTGGAAGTGCCCTATGCTCTGTGGTTCTGTGTTTTACATGGTTTGGGAAAGAGGATACACTTGTGAAGATTGGCTGTTGGCCATTGACATCCCGCCCATCAGCTTAACAAGGCTCCCTTGACTCCATGGCCTGTCCTGCATTTCTGGTTTTTAGACTTTTTTCGCCTGGCCCTTTTGCCCCGGGGGGGGGGGCGAGAGATTTCTTTGTAGTGCTGATTTGCTCTCCCAGGTTGCTTGGTTGGCCAAAAAGGGCGTATGCGTTTTTTCCTGAATATATTCAGGAAAAAACGCATACGCCCTTTTTGGCCAACCGCATCATTGTCCACGTTCTGGCGCTTTTCATGTGCTATCGGGGCCATTCCGATGTACCCGTTGACATCCGTTTCCTGCAGTTCTGCCTTGCGTTCAGCGCCTCTTCGTAGCCTGACCTCAATATATTTTGGGGCGATAGTTATCGTTTAGAACTCTGCAGGTTTGGGAAGTGCAGTGCCCCTGAGCTCCATTTCCCAAGTCGCTTTTTTGTGAGTGGGACGCAACACGGCTGGATGGCTTCACGCCCTATTGTCGATCCGGGGTGGCAGGCTGAACCGCTGGTGAATTCTTCTTCGTGATGGGAAATGAGAGTGACATGTGCCCGACCAAACACCTCCAGCGAGTCTCTCATTGGTTCCCCCTCTTGCAGTTCATCCTGCGGACAAATTGCAGACGGTACGAAAGAGGCATGGAAAGGCGCCGAGTCTCCAAGTGGGGAGATTGTTAGTAAGGGGGCCTGAATGGAGAACACGAGCACCAGGAGATGAAAACTGAGGTGAGTTTCAGAAAGCTTTCCCGATCCCACGGTGTAGCATCCGCTGGGTTTCCAATGAGTGCTTTCGCTGTCGGAAGATTGCGTTGAACCTGGAGAGTTGGGACTCATGGAATGGGGAGCACGCAGGATTCCTTTCAAGGGTCTGCATTTGCTTTCCCAACCTCACCAATCGTCTCAGCCCCAAGAGTGTCCAGCCTTATGTCTTCTGCCGCTGGGGCTGTAGATGTGGTCAATCCTGGTTGCATGCCAGTCCCTGAACGCATTTTGGAAGAATTTCTCTCTGTTTTGCCCTGCTTGTTTCTTCTTTATGTTGGAAATGTATCCTCAGAATGGGTCTGAGCTGATTTTCCCTGCTGGTTTTAGGCCGCTTTACACACACTTGATGCACTTACACAGAGATATCAAGACTTAGCTTTTAAGATGCTTACTAGTCGGATAGATACTTGTGCGATGAACAGGGTCTGGTGAGTCCAGTTGATTGAGCAAGGAGTAGGTCGTGTCCATTCCATATTCGGTTTTCGGAAGGGTATCTGTGCTCATTTCAAACTCGAGTTTTATGCGTCACCCCACCTCACCTTTCCCCTGAAGCAGGCATAAGTGTGTTTTCTAAAAGCGTGACTCTGTTCTGTTTGGGGATTCAGTGCATGGGGAGCGATTTTTACATTCCCTCGATAAGTGATATCGTAAGTTTCTTTTTTTGTGGGACTTATTTCACTGAGGATGATCGTACCTAAATCCACTCAGGATGCTGCTACCAGCCTCATGACGTGGATTTCATGGCTGAGTGACACTCCATTGGACCTACGTAGCACCACTTGTCCACTTGTCCACTTGTCTTTGTCCACTTGTCCACTCGTCTTTGTCCACTTGGCTCTTTCCTGGGATATGAAACGTGTACCGGAGTGGAGGTTCTTGTCAAGACAGCAGCCCTCAACTTTGGGGTCCCTGTGTCTGGTTGATTTTTTCATTTTCCCAAGCTCAACGCCCATGTGTGGAAGTGCCCTATGCTCTGTGGTTCTGTGTTTTACATGGTTTGGGAAAGAGGATACACTTGTGAAGATTGGCTGTTGGCCATTGACATCCCGCCCATCAGCTTAACAAGGCTCCCTTGACTCCGTGGCCTGTCCTGCCTTTCTGGTTTTTAGACATTTTTCGCCTGGCCCTTTTGCCCCGGGGGGGGGCGAGAGATTTCTTTGTAGTGCTGATTTGCTCTCCCAGGTTGCTTGGTTGGCCAAAAAGGGCGTATGCGTTTTTTCCTGAATATATTCAGGAAAAAACGCATACGCCCTTTTTGGCCAACCGCATCATTGTCCACGTTCTGGCGCTTTTCATGTGCTATCGGGGCCATTCCGATGTACCCGTTGACATCCGTTTCCTGCAGTTCTGCCTTGCGTTCAGCGCCTCTTCGTAGCCTGACCTCAATATATTTTGGGGCGATAGTTATCGTTTAGAACTCTGCAGGTTTGGGAAGTGCAGTGCCCCTGAGCTCCATTTCCCAAGTCGCTTTTTTGTGAGTGGGACGCAACACGGCTGGATGGCTTCACGCCCTATTGTCGATCCGGGGTGGCAGGCTGAACCGCTGGTGAATTCTTCTTCGTGATGGGAAATGAGAGTGACATGTGCCCGACCAAACACCTCCAGCGAGTCTCTCATTGGTTCCCCCTCTTGCAGTTCATCCTGCGGACAAATTGCAGACGGTACGAAAGAGGCATGGAAAGGCGCCGAGTCTCCAAGTGGGGAGATTGTTAGTAAGGGGGCCTGAATGGAGAACACGAGCACCAGGAGATGAAAACTGAGGTGAGTTTCAGAAAGCTTTCCCGATCCCACGGTGTAGCATCCGCTGGGTTTCTAATGAGTGCTTTCGCTGTCGGAAGATTGCGTTGAACCTGGAGAGTTGGGACCCATGGAATGGGGAGCACGCAGGATTCCTTTCAAGGGTCTGCATTTGCTTTCCCAACCTCACCAATCGTCTCAGCCCCAAGAGTGTCCAGCCTTATGTCTTCTGCCGCTGGGGCTGTAGATGTGGTCAATCCTGGTTGCATGCCAGTCCCTGAACGCATTTTGGAAGAATTTCTCTCTGTTTTGCCCTGCTTGTTTCTTCTTTATGTTGGAAATGTATCCTCAGAATGGGTCTGAGCTGATTTTCCCTGCTGGTTTTAGGCCGCTTTACACACACTTGATGCACTTACACAGAGATATCAAGACTTAGCTTTTAAGATGCTTACTAGTCGGATAGATACTTGTGCGATGAAGAGGGTCTGGTGAGTCCAGTTGATTGAGCAAGGAGTAGGTCGTGTCCATTCCATATTCGGTTTTCGGAAGGGTATCTGTGCTCATTTCAAACTCGAGTTTTATGCGTCACCCCACCTCACCTTTCCCCTGAAGCAGGCATAAGTGTGTTTTCTAAAAGCGTGACTCTGTTCTGTTTGGGGATTCAGTGCATGGGGAGCGATTTTTACATTCCCTCGATAAGTGATATCATAAGTTTCTTTTTTTGTGGGACTTATTTCACTGAGGATGATCGTACCTAAATCCACTCAGGATGCTGTTACCAGCCTCATGACGTGGATTTCAAGGCTGAGTGACACTCCATTGGACCTACGTAGCACCACTTGTCCACTTGTCCACTTGTCTTTGTCCACTTGTCCACTCGTCTTTGTCCACTTGGCTCTTTCCTGGGATATGAAACGTGTACCGGAGTGGAGGTTCTTGTCAAGACAGCAGCCCTCAACTTTGGGGTCCCTGTGTCTGGTTGATTTTTTCATTTTCCCAAGGTCAACGCCCATGTGTGGAAGTGCCCTATGCTCTGTGGTTCTGTGTTTTCCATGGTTTGGGAAAGAGGATACACTTGTGAAGATTGGCTGTTGGCCATTGACATCCCGCCCATCAGCTTAACAAGGCTCCCTTGACTCCGTGGGCTGTCCTGCCTTTCTGGTTTTTAGACTTTTTTCGCCTGGCCCTTTTGCCCCGGGGGGGGCGAGAGATTTCTTTGTAGTGCTGATTTGCTCTCCCAGGTTGCTTGGTTGGCCAAAAAGGGCGTATGCGTTTTTTCCTGAATATATTCAGGAAAAAACGCATACGCCCTTTTTGGCCAACCGCATCATTGTCCACGTTCTGGCGCTTTTCATGTGCTATCGGGGCCATTCCGATGTACCCGTTGACATCCGTTTCCTGCAGTTCTGCCTTGCGTTCAGCGCCTCTTCGTAGCCTGACCTCAATATATTTTGGGGCGATAGTTATCGTTTAGAACTCTGCAGGTTTGGGAAGTGCAGGGCCCCTGAGCTCCATTTCCCAAGTCGCTTTTTTGTGAGTGGGACGCAACACGGCTGGATGGCTTCACGCCCTATTGTCGATCCGGGGTGGCAGGCTGAACCGCTGGTGAATTCTTCTTCGTGATGGGAAATGAGAGTGACATGTGCCCGACCAAACACCTCCAGCGAGTCTCTCATTGGTTCCCCCTCTTGCAGTTCATCCTGCGGACAAATTGCAGACGGTATGAAAGAGGCATGGAAAGGCGCCGAGTCTCCAAGTGGGGAGATTGTTAGTAAGGGGGCCTGAATGGAGAACACGAGCACCAGGAGATGAAAACTGAGGTGAGTTTCAGAAAGCTTTCCCGATCCCACGGTGTAGCAACCGCTGGGTTTCCAATGAGTGCTTTCGCTGTCGGAAGATTGCGTTGAACCTGGAGAGTTGGGACCCATGGAATGGGGAGCACGCAGGATTCCTTTCAAGGGTCTGCATTTGCTTTCCCAACCTCACCAATCGTCTCAGCCCCAAGAGTGTCCAGCCTTATGTCTTCTGCCGCTGGGGCTGTAGATGTGGTCAATCCTGGTTGCATGCCAGTCCCTGAACGCATTTTGGAAGAATTTCTCTCTGTTTTGCCCTGCTTGTTTCTTCTTTATGTTGGAAATGTATCCTCAGAATGGGTCTGAGCTGATTTTCCCTGCTGGTTTTAGGCCGCTTTACACACACTTGATGCACTTACACAGAGATATCAAGACTTAGCTTTTAAGATGCTTACTAGTCGGATAGATACTTGTGCGATGAAGAGGGTCTGGTGAGTCCAGTTGATTGAGCAAGGAGTAGGTCGTGTCCATTCCATATTCGGTTTTCGGAAGGGTATCTGTGCTCATTTCAAACTCGAGTTTTATGCGTCACCCCACCTCACCTTTCCCCTGAAGCAGGCATAAGTGTGTTTTCTAAAAGCGTGACTCTGTTCTGTTTGGGGATTCAGTGCATGGGGAGCGATTTTTACATTCCCTCGATAAGTGATATCATAAGTTTCTTTTTTTGTGGGACTTATTTCACTGAGGATGATCGTACCTAAATCCACTCAGGATGCTGTTACCAGCCTCATGACGTGGATTTCAAGGCTGAGTGACACTCCATTGGACCTACGTAGCACCACTTGTCCACTTGTCCACTTGTCTTTGTCCACTTGTCCACTCGTCTTTGTCCACTTGGCTCTTTCCTGGGATATGAAACGTGTACCGGAGTGGAGGTTCTTGTCAAGACAGCAGCCCTCAACTTTGGGGTCCCTGTGTCTGGTTGATTTTTTCATTTTCCCAAGGTCAACGCCCATGTGTGGAAGTGCCCTATGCTCTGTGGTTCTGTGTTTTCCATGGTTTGGGAAAGAGGATACACTTGTGAAGATTGGCTGTTGGCCATTGACATCCCTCCCATCAGCTTAACAAGGCTCCCTTGACTCCGTGGGCTGTCCTGCCTTTCTGGTTTTTAGACTTTTTTCGCCTGGCCCTTTTGCCCCGGGGGGGGGGGCGAGAGATTTCTTTGTAGTGCTGATTTGCTCTCCCAGGTTGCTTGGTTGGCCAAAAAGGGCGTATGCGTTTTTTCCTGAATATATTCAGGAAAAAACGCATACGCCCTTTTTGGCCAACCGCATCATTGTCCACGTTCTGGCGCTTTTCATGTGCTATCGGGGCCATTCCGATGTACCCGTTGACATCCGTTTCCTGCAGTTCTGCCTTGCGTTCAGCGCCTCTTCGTAGCCTGACCTCAATATATTTTGGGGCGATAGTTATCGTTTAGAACTCTGCAGGTTTGGGAAGTGCAGTGCCCCTGAGCTCCATTTCCCAAGTCGCTTTTTTGTGAGTGGGACGCAACACGGCTGGATGGCTTCACGCCCTATTGTCGATCCGGGGTGGCAGGCTGAACCTCTGGTGAATTTTTCTTCGTGATGGGAAATGAGAGTGACATGTGCCCGACCAAACACCTCCAGCGAGTCTCTCATTGGTTCCCCCTCTTGCAGTTCATCCTGCGGACAAATTGCAGACGGTACGAAAGAGGCATGGAAAGGCGCCGAGTCTCCAAGTGGGGAGATTGTTAGTAAGGGGGCCTGAATGGAGAACACGAGCACCAGGAGATGAAAACTGAGGTGAGTTTCAGAAAGCTTTCCCGATCCCACGGTGTAGCATCCGCTGGGTTTCCAATGAGTGCTTTCGCTGTCGGAAGATTGCGTTGAACCTGGAGAGTTGGGACCCATGGAATGGGGAGCACGCAGGATTCCTTTCAAGGGTCTGCATTTGCTTTCCCAACCTCACCAATCGTCTCAGCCCCAAGAGTGTCCAGCCTTATGTCTTCTGCCGCTGGGGCTGTAGATGTGGTCAATCCTGGTTGCATGCCAGTCCCTGAACGCATTTTGGAAGAATTTCTCTCTGTTTTGCCCTGCTTGTTTCTTCTTTATGTTGGAAATGTATCCTCAGAATGGGTCTGAGCTGATTTTCCCTGCTGGTTTTAGGCCGCTTTACACACACTTGATGCACTTACACAGAGATATCAAGACTTAGCTTTGAAGATGCTTACTAGTCGGATAGATACTTGTGCGATGAAGAGGGTCTGGTGAGTCCAGTTGATTGAGCAAGGAGTAGGTCGTGTCCATTCCATATTCGGTTTTCGGAAGGGTATCTGTGCTCATTTCAAACTCGAGTTTTATGCGTCACCCCACCTCACCTTTCCCCTGAAGCAGGCATAAGTGTGTTTTCTAAAAGCGTGACTCTGTTCTGTTTGGGGATTCAGTGCATGGGGAGCGATTTTTACATTCCCTCGATAAGTGATATCGTAAGTTTCTTTTTTTGTGGGACTTATTTCACTGAGGATGATCGTACCTAAATCCACTCAGGATGCTGCTACCAGCCTCATGACGTGGATTTCATGGCTGAGTGACACTCCATTGGACCTACGTAGCACCACTTGTCCACTTGTCCACTTGTCTTTGTCCACTTGTCCTCTCGTCTTTGTCCACTTGGCTCTTTCCTGGGATATGAAACGTGTACCGGAGTGGAGGTTCTTGTCAAGACAGCAGCCCTCAACTTTGGGGTCCCTGTGTCTGGTTGATTTTTTCATTTTCCCAAGGTCAACGCCCATGTGTGGAAGTGCCCTATGCTCTGTGGTTCTGTGTTTTACATGGTTTGGGAAAGAGGATACACTTGTGAAGATTGGCTGTTGGCCATTGACATCCCGCCCATCAGCTTAACAAGGCTCCCTTGACTCCGTGGGCTGTCCTGCCTTTCTGGTTTTTAGACTTTTTTCGCCTGGCCCTTTTGCCCCGGGGGGGGGGCGAGAGATTTCTTTGTAGTGCTGATTTGCTCTCCCAGGTTGCTTGGTTGGCCAAAAAGGGCGTATGCGTTTTTTCCTGAATATATTCAGGAAAAAACGCATACGCCCTTTTTGGCCAACCGCATCATTGTCCACGTTCTGGCGCTTTTCATGTGCTATCGGGGCCATTCCGATGTACCCGTTGACATCCGTTTCCTGCAGTTCTGCCTTGCGTTCAGCGCCTCTTCGTAGCCTGACCTCAATATATTTGGGGGCGATAGTTATCGTTTAGAACTCTGCAGGTTTGGGAAGTGCAGTGCCCCTGAGCTCCATTTCCCAAGTCGCTTTTTTGTGAGTGGGACGCAACACGGCTGGGTGGCTTCACGCCCTATTGTCGATCCGGGGTGGCAGGCTGAACCGCTGGTGAATTCTTCTTCGTGATGGGAAATGAGAGTGACATGTGCCCGACCAAACACCTCCAGCGAGTCTCTCATTGGTTCCCCCTCTTGCAGTTCATCCTGCGGACAAATTGCAGACGGTACGAAAGAGGCATGGAAAGGCGCCGAGTCTCCAAGTGGGGAGATTGTTAGTAAGGGGGCCTGAATGGAGAACACGAGCACCAGGAGATGAAAACTGAGGTGAGTTTCAGAAAGCTTTCCCGATCCCACGGTGTAGCATCCGCTGGGTTTCCAATGAGTGCTTTCGCTGTCGGAAGATTGCGTTGAACCTGGAGAGTTGGGACCCATGGAATGGGGAGCACGCAGGATTCCTTTCAAGGGTCTGCATTTGCTTTCCCAACCTCACCAATCGTCTCAGCCCCAAGAGTGTCCAGCCTTATGTCTTCTGCCGCTGGGGCTGTAGATGTGGTCAATCCTGGTTGCATGCCAGTCCCTGAACGCATTTTGGAAGAATTTCTCTCTGTTTTGCCCTGCTTGTTTCTTCTTTATGTTGGAAATGTATCCTCAGAATGGGTCTGAGCTGATTTTCCCTGCTGGTTTTAGGCCGCTTTACACACACTTGATGCACTTACACAGAGATATCAAGACTTAGCTTTTAAGATGCTTACTAGTCGGATAGATACTTGTGCGATGAACAGGGTCTGGTGAGTCCAGTTGATTGAGCAAGGAGTAGGTCGTGTCCATTCCATATTCGGTTTTCGGAAGGGTATCTGTGCTCATTTCAAACTCGAGTTTTATGCGTCACCCCACCTCACCTTTCCCCTGAAGCAGGCATAAGTGTGTTTTCTAAAAGCGTGACTCTGTTCTGTTTGGGGATTCAGTGCATGGGGAGCGATTTTTACATTCCCTCGATAAGTGATATCATAAGTTTCTTTTTTTGTGGGACTTATTTCACTGAGGATGATCGTACCTAAATCCACTCAGGATGCTGTTACCAGCCTCATGACGTGGATTTCAAGGCTGAGTGACACTCCATTGGACCTACGTAGCACCACTTGTCCACTTGTCCACTTGTCTTTGTCCACTTGTCCACTCGTCTTTGTCCACTTGGCTCTTTCCTGGGATATGAAACGTGTACCGGAGTGGAGGTTCTTGTCAAGACAGCAGCCCTCAACTTTGGGGTCCCTGTGTCTGGTTGATTTTTTCATTTTCCCAAGGTCAACGCCCATGTGTGGAAGTGCCCTATGCTCTGTGGTTCTGTGTTTTACATGGTTTGGGAAAGAGGATACACTTGTGAAGATTGGCTGTTGGCCATTGACATCCCGCCCATCAGCTTAACAAGGCTCCCTTGACTCCGTGGCCTGTCCTGCCTTTCTGGTTTTTAGACATTTTTCGCCTGGCCCTTTTGCCCCGGGGGGGGGGCGAGAGATTTCTTTGTAGTGCTGATTTGCTCTCCCAGGTTGCTTGGTTGGCCAAAAAGGGCGTATGCGTTTTTTCCTGAATATATTCAGGAAAAAACGCATACGCCCTTTTTGGCCAACCGCATCATTGTCCACGTTCTGGCGCTTTTCATGTGCTATCGGGGCCATTCCGATGTACCCGTTGACATCCGTTTCCTGCAGTTCTGCCTTGCGTTCAGCGCCTCTTCGTAGCCTGACCTCAATATATTTTGGGGCGATAGTTATCGTTTAGAACTCTGCAGGTTTGGGAAGTGCAGTGCCCCTGAGCTCCATTTCCCAAGTCGCTTTTTTGTGAGTGGGACGCCACACGGCTGGATGGCTTCACGCCCTATTGTCGATCCGGGGTGGCAGGCTGAACCGCTGGTGAATTCTTCTTCGTGATGGGAAATGAGAGTGACATGTGCCCGACCAAACACCTCCAGCGAGTCTCTCATTGGTTCCCCCTCTTGCAGTTCATCCTGCGGACAAATTGCAGACGGTACGAAAGAGGCATGGAAAGGCGCCGAGTCTCCAAGTGGGGAGATTGTTAGTAAGGGGGCCTGAATGGAGAACACGAGCACCAGGAGATGAAAACTGAGGTGAGTTTCAGAAAGCTTTCCCGATCCCACGGTGTAGCATCCGCTGGGTTTCCAATGAGTGCTTTCGCTGTCGGAAGATTGCGTTGAACCTGGAGAGTTGGGACCCATGGAATGGGGAGCACGCAGGATTCCTTTCAAGGGTCTGCATTTGCTTTCCCAACCTCACCAATCGTCTCAGCCCCAAGAGTGTCCAGCCTTATGTCTTCTGCCGCTGGGGCTGTAGATGTGGTCAATCCTGGTTGCATGCCAGTCCCTGAACGCATTTTGGAAGAATTTCTCTCTGTTTTGCCCTGCTTGTTTCTTCTTTATGTTGGAAATGTATCCTCAGAATGGGTCTGAGCTGATTTTCCCTGCTGGTTTTAGGCCGCTTTACACACACTTGATGCACTTACACAGAGATATCAAGACTTAGCTTTTAAGATGCTTACTAGTCGGATAGATACTTGTGCGATGAAGAGGGTCTGGTGAGTCCAGTTGATTGAGCAAGGAGTAGGTCGTGTCCATTCCATATTCGGTTTTCGGAAGGGTATCTGTGCTCATTTCAAACTCGAGTTTTATGCGTCACCCCACCTCACCTTTCCCCTGAAGCAGGCATAAGTGTGTTTTCTAAAAGCGTGACTCTGTTCTGTTTGGGGATTCAGTGCATAGGGAGCGATTTTTACATTCCCTCGATAAGTGATATCATAAGTTTCTTTTTTTGTGGGACTTATTTCACTGAGGATGATCGTACCTAAATCCACTCAGGATGCTGCTACCAGCCTCATGACGTGGATTTCATGGCTGAGTGACACTCCATTGGACCTACGTAGCACCACTTGTCCACTTGTCCACTTGTCTTTGTCCACTTGTCCACTCGTCTTTGTCCACTTGGCTCTTTCCTGGGATATGAAACGTGTACCGGAGTGGAGGTTCTTGTCAAGACAGCAGCCCTCAACTTTGGGGTCCCTGTGTCTGGTTGATTTTTTCATTTTCCCAAGGTCAACGCCCATGTGTGGAAGTGCCCTATGCTCTGTGGTTCTGTGTTTTCCATGGTTTGGGAAAGAGGATACACTTGTGAAGATTGGCTGTTGGCCATTGACATCCCGCCCATCAGCTTAACAAGGCTCCCTTGACTCCGTGGCCTGTCCTGCCTTTCTGGTTTTTAGACTTTTTTCGCCTGGCCCTTTTGCCCCGGGGGGGGGGCGAGAGATTTCTTTGTAGTGCTGATTTGCTCTCCCAGGTTGCTTGGTTGGCCAAAAAGGGCGTATGCGTTTTTCCCTGAATATATTCAGGAAAAAACGCATACGCCCTTTTTGGCCAACCGCATCATTGTCCACGTTCTGGCGCTTTTCATGTGCTATCGGGGCCATTCCGATGTACCCGTTGACATCCGTTTCCTGCAGTTCTGCCTTGCGTTCAGCGCCTCTTCGTAGCCTAACCTCAATATATTTTGGGGCGATAGATATCGTTTAGAACTCTGCAGGTTTGGGAAGTGCAGTGCCCCTGAGCTCCATTTCCCAAGTCGCTTTTTTGTGAGTGGGACGCAACACGGCTGGATGGCTTCACGCCCTATTGTCGATCCGGGGTGGCAGGCTGAACCGCTGGTGAATTCTTCTTCGTGATGGGAAATGAGAGTGACATGTGCCCGACCAAACACCTCCAGCGAGTCTCTCATTGGTTCCCCCTCTTGCAGTTCATCCTGCGGACAAATTGCAGACGGTACGAAAGAGGCATGGAAAGGCGCCGAGTCTCCAAGTGGGGAGATTGTTAGTAAGGGGGCCTGAATGGAGAACACGAGCACCAGGAGATGAAAACTGAGGTGAGTTTCAGAAAGCTTTCCCGATCCCACGGTGTAGCATCCGCTGGGTTTCCAATGAGTGCTTTCGCTGTCGGAAGATTGCGTTGAACCTGGAGAGTTGGGACCCATGGAATGGGGAGCACGCAGGATTCCTTTCAAGGGTCTGCATTTGCTTTCCCAACCTCACCAATCGTCTCAGCCCCAAGAGTGTCCAGCCTTATGTCTTCTGCCGCTGGGGCTGTAGATGTGGTCAATCCTGGTTGCATGCCAGTCCCTGAACGCATTTTGGAAGAATTTCTCTCTGTTTTGCCCTGCTTGTTTCTTCTTTATGTTGGAAATGTATCCTCAGAATGGGTCTGAGCTGATTTTCCCTGCTGGTTTTAGGCCGCTTTACACACACTTGATGCACTTACACAGAGATATCAAGACTTAGCTTTTAAGATGCTTACTAGTCGGATAGATACTTGTGCGATGAACAGGGTCTGGTGAGTCCAGTTGATTGAGCAAGGAGTAGGTCGTGTCCATTCCATATTCGGTTTTCGGAAGGGTATCTGTGCTCATTTCAAACTCGAGTTTTATGCGTCACCCCACCTCACCTTTCCCCTGAAGCAGGCATAAGTGTGTTTTCTAAAAGCGTGACTCTGTTCTGTTTGGGGATTCAGTGCATGGGGAGCGATTTTTACATTCCCTCGATAAGTGATATCATAAGTTTCTTTTTTTGTGGGACTTATTTCACTGAGGATGATCGTACCTAAATCCACTCAGGATGCTGCTACCAGCCTCATGACGTGGATTTCATGGCTGAGTGACACTCCATTGGACCTACGTAGCACCACTTGTCCACTTGTCCACTTGTCCACTTGTCTTTGTCCACTTGTCCACTCGTCTTTGTCCACTTGGCTCTTTCCTGGGATATGAAACGTGTACCGGAGTGGAGGTTCTTGTCAAGACAGCAGCCCTCAACTTTGGGGTCCCTGTGTCTGGTTGATTTTTTCATTTTCCCAAGGTCAACGCCCATGTGTGGAAGTGCCCTATGCTCTGTGGTTCTGTGTTTTACATGGTTTGGGAAAGAGGATACACTTGTGAAGATTGGCTGTTGGCCATTGACATCCCGCCCATCAGCTTAACAAGGCTCCCTTGACTCCGTGGCCTGTCCTGCCTTTCTGGTTTTTAGACATTTTTCGCCTGGCCCTTTTGCCCCGGGGGGGGGCGAGAGATTTCTTTGTAGTGCTGATTTGCTCTCCCAGGTTGCTTGGTTGGCCAAAAAGGGCGTATGCGTTTTTTCCTGAATATATTCAGGAAAAAACGCATACGCCCTTTTTGGCCAACCGCATCATTGTCCACGTTCTGGCGCTTTTCATGTGCTATCGGGGCCATTCCGATGTACCCGTTGACATCCGTTTCCTGCAGTTCTGCCTTGCGTTCAGCGCCTCTTCGTAGCCTGACCTCAATATATTTTGGGGCGATAGTTATCGTTTAGAACTCTGCAGGTTTGGGAAGTGCAGTGCCCCTGAGCTCCATTTCCCAAGTCGCTTTTTTGTGAGTGGGACGCAACACGGCTGGATGGCTTCACGCCCTATTGTCGATCCGGGGTGGCAGGCTGAACCGCTGGTGAATTCTTCTTCGTGATGGGAAATGAGAGTGACATGTGCCCGACCAAACACCTCCAGCGAGTCTCTCATTGGTTCCCCCTCTTGCAGTTCATCCTGCGGACAAATTGCAGACGGTACGAAAGAGGCATGGAAAGGCGCCGAGTCTCCAAGTGGGGAGATTGTTAGTAAGGGGGCCTGAATGGAGAACACGAGCACCAGGAGATGAAAACTGAGGTGAGTTTCAGAAAGCTTTCCCGATCCCACGGTGTAGCATCCGCTGGGTTTCCAATGAGTGCTTTCGCTGTCGGAAGATTGCGTTGAACCTGGAGAGTTGGGACCCATGGAATGGGGAGCACGCAGGATTCCTTTCAAGGGTCTGCATTTGCTTTCCCAACCTCACCAATCGTCTCAGCCCCAAGAGTGTCCAGCCTTATGTCTTCTGCCGCTGGGGCTGTAGATGTGGTCAATCCTGGTTGCATGCCAGTCCCTGAACGCATTTTGGAAGAATTTCTCTCTGTTTTGCCCTGCTTGTTTCTTCTTTATGTTGGAAATGTATCCTCAGAATGGGTCTGAGCTGATTTTCCCTGCTGGTTTTAGGCCGCTTTACACACACTTGATGCACTTACACAGAGATATCAAGACTTAGCTTTTAAGATGCTTACTAGTCGGATAGATACTTGTGCGATGAAGAGGGTCTGGTGAGTCCAGTTGATTGAGCAAGGAGTAGGTCGTGTCCATTCCATATTCGGTTTTCGGAAGGGTATCTGTGCTCATTTCAAACTCGAGTTTTATGCGTCACCCCACCTCACCTTTCCCCTGAAGCAGGCATAAGTGTGTTTTCTAAAAGCGTGACTCTGTTCTGTTTGGGGATTCAGTGCATAGGGAGCGATTTTTACATTCCCTCGATAAGTGATATCATAAGTTTCTTTTTTTGTGGGACTTATTTCACTGAGGATGATCGTACCTAAATCCACTCAGGATGCTGCTACCAGCCTCATGACGTGGATTTCATGGCTGAGTGACACTCCATTGGACCTACGTAGCACCACTTGTCCACTTGTCCACTTGTCTTTGTCCACTTGTCCACTCGTCTTTGTCCACTTGGCTCTTTCCTGGGATATGAAACGTGTACCGGAGTGGAGGTTCTTGTCAAGACAGCAGCCCTCAACTTTGGGGTCCCTGTGTCTGGTTGATTTTTTCATTTTCCCAAGGTCAACGCCCATGTGTGGAAGTGCCCTATGCTCTGTGGTTCTGTGTTTTACATGGTTTGGGAAAGAGGATACACTTGTGAAGATTGGCTGTTGGCCATTGACATCCCGCCCATCAGCTTAACAAGGCTCCCTTGACTCCGTGGGCTGTCCTGCCTTTCTGGTTTTTAGACTTTTTTCGCCTGGCCCTTTTGCCCCGGGGGGGGGGGCGAGAGATTTCTTTGTAGTGCTGATTTGCTCTCCCAGGTTGCTTGGTTGGCCAAAAAGGGCGTATGCGTTTTTTCCTGAATATATTCAGGAAAAAACGCATACGCCCTTTTTGGCCAACCGCATCATTGTCCACGTTCTGGCGCTTTTCATGTGCTATCGGGGCCATTCCGATGTACCCGTTGACATCCGTTTCCTGCAGTTCTGCCTTGCGTTCAGCGCCTCTTCGTAGCCTAACCTCAATATATTTTGGGGCGATAGATATCGTTTAGAACTCTGCAGGTTTGGGAAGTGCAGTGCCCCTGAGCTCCATTTCCCAAGTCGCTTTTTTGTGAGTGGGACGCAACACGGCTGGATGGCTTCACGCCCTATTGTCGATCCGGGGTGGCAGGCTGAACCGCTGGTGAATTCTTCTTCGTGATGGGAAATGAGAGTGACATGTGCCCGACCAAACACCTCCAGCGAGTCTCTCATTGGTTCCCCCTCTTGCAGTTCATCCTGCGGACAAATTGCAGACGGTACGAAAGAGGCATGGAAAGGCGCCGAGTCTCCAAGTGGGGAGATTGTTAGTAAGGGGGCCTGAATGGAGAACACGAGCACCAGGAGATGAAAACTGAGGTGAGTTTCAGAAAGCTTTCCCGATCCCACGGTGTAGCAACCGCTGGGTTTCCAATGAGTGCTTTCGCTGTCGGAAGATTGCGTTGAACCTGGAGAGTTGGGACCCATGGAATGGGGAGCACGCAGGATTCCTTTCAAGGGTCTGCATTTGCTTTCCCAACCTCACCAATCGTCTCAGCCCCAAGAGTGTCCAGCCTTATGTCTTCTGCCGCTGGGGCTGTAGATGTGGTCAATCCTGGTTGCATGCCAGTCCCTGAACGCATTTTGGAAGAATTTCTCTCTGTTTTGCCCTGCTTGTTTCTTCTTTATGTTGGAAATGTATCCTCAGAATGGGTCTGAGCTGATTTTCCCTGCTGGTTTTAGGCCGCTTTACACACACTTGATGCACTTACACAGAGATATCAAGACTTAGCTTTTAAGATGCTTACTAGTCGGATAGATACTTGTGCGATGAACAGGGTCTGGTGAGTCCAGTTGATTGAGCAAGGAGTAGGTCGTGTCCATTCCATATTCGGTTTTCGGAAGGGTATCTGTGCTCATTTCAAACTCGAGTTTTATGCGTCACCCCACCTCACCTTTCCCCTGAAGCAGGCATAAGTGTGTTTTCTAAAAGCGTGACTCTGTTCTGTTTGGGGATTCAGTGCATGGGGAGCGATTTTTACATTCCCTCGATAAGTGATATCATAAGTTTCTTTTTTTGTGGGACTTATTTCACTGAGGATGATCGTACCTAAATCCACTCAGGATGCTGTTACCAGCCTCATGACGTGGATTTCAAGGCTGAGTGACACTCCATTGGACCTACGTAGCACCACTTGTCCACTTGTCCACTTGTCTTTGTCCACTTGTCCACTCGTCTTTGTCCACTTGGCTCTTTCCTGGGATATGAAACGTGTACCGGAGTGGAGGTTCTTGTCAAGACAGCAGCCCTCAACTTTGGGGTCCCTGTGTCTGGTTGATTTTTTCATTTTCCCAAGGTCAACGCCCATGTGTGGAAGTGCCCTATGCTCTGTGGTTCTGTGTTTTACATGGTTTGGGAAAGAGGATACACTTGTGAAGATTGGCTGTTGGCCATTGACATCCCGCCCATCAGCTTAACAAGGCTCCCTTGACTCCGTGGGCTGTCCTGCCTTTCTGGTTTTTAGACTTTTTTCGCCTGGCCCTTTTGCCCCGGGGGGGGGGGCGAGAGATTTCTTTGTAGTGCTGATTTGCTCTCCCAGGTTGCTTGGTTGGCCAAAAAGGGCGTATGCGTTTTTTCCTGAATATATTCAGGAAAAAACGCATACGCCCTTTTTGGCCAACCGCATCATTGTCCACGTTCTGGCGCTTTTCATGTGCTATCGGGGCCATTCCGATGTACCCGTTGACATCCGTTTCCTGCAGTTCTGCCTTGCGTTCAGCGCCTCTTCGTAGCCTGACCTCAATATATTTTGGGGCGATAGTTATCGTTTAGAACTCTGCAGGTTTGGGAAGTGCAGTGCCCCTGAGCTCCATTTCCCAAGTCGCTTTTTTGTGAGTGGGACGCAACACGGCTGGATGGCTTCACGCCCTATTGTCGATCCGGGGTGGCAGGCTGAACCGCTGGTGAATTCTTCTTCGTGATGGGAAATGAGAGTGACATGTGCCCGACCAAACACCTCCAGCGAGTCTCTCATTGGTTCCCCCTCTTGCAGTTCATCCTGCGGACAAATTGCAGACGGTACGAAAGAGGCATGGAAAGGCGCCGAGTCTCCAAGTGGGGAGATTGTTAGTAAGGGGGCCTGAATGGAGAACACGAGCACCAGGAGATGAAAACTGAGGTGAGTTTCAGAAAGCTTTCCCGATCCCACGGTGTAGCATCCGCTGGGTTTCCAATGAGTGCTTTCGCTGTCGGAAGATTGCGTTGAACCTGGAGAGTTGGGACCCATGGAATGGGGAGCACGCAGGATTCCTTTCAAGGGTCTGCATTTGCTTTCCCAACCTCACCAATCGTCTCAGCCCCAAGAGTGTCCAGCCTTATGTCTTCTGCCGCTGGGGCTGTAGATGTGGTCAATCCTGGTTGCATGCCAGTCCCTGAACGCATTTTGGAAGAATTTCTCTCTGTTTTGCCCTGCTTGTTTCTTCTTTATGTTGGAAATGTATCCTCAGAATGGGTCTGAGCTGATTTTCCCTGCTGGTTTTAGGCCGCTTTACACACACTTGATGCACTTACACAGAGATATCAAGACTTAGCTTTTAAGATGCTTACTAGTCGGATAGATACTTGTGCGATGAAGAGGGTCTGGTGAGTCCAGTTGATTGAGCAAGGAGTAGGTCGTGTCCATTCCATATTCGGTTTTCGGAAGGGTATCTGTGCTCATTTCAAACTCGAGTTTTATGCGTCACCCCACCTCACCTTTCCCCTGAAGCAGGCATAAGTGTGTTTTCTAAAAGCGTGACTCTGTTCTGTTTGGGGATTCAGTGCATAGGGAGCGATTTTTACATTCCCTCGATAAGTGATATCATAAGTTTCTTTTTTTGTGGGACTTATTTCACTGAGGATGATCGTACCTAAATCCACTCAGGATGCTGCTACCAGCCTCATGACGTGGATTTCATGGCTGAGTGACACTCCATTGGACCTACGTAGCACCACTTGTCCACTTGTCCACTTGTCTTTGTCCACTTGTCCACTCGTCTTTGTCCACTTGGCTCTTTCCTGGGATATGAAACGTGTACCGGAGTGGAGGTTCTTGTCAAGACAGCAGCCCTCAACTTTGGGGTCCCTGTGTCTGGTTGATTTTTTCATTTTCCCAAGGTCAACGC
Organism: Kogia breviceps; assembly: GCF_026419965.1. Lineage (NCBI taxonomy): Eukaryota > Metazoa > Chordata > Mammalia > Artiodactyla > Physeteridae > Kogia > Kogia breviceps. Next base: position 79,552,652 of record NC_081317.1, read on the forward strand.
CCATGTGTGGAAGTGCCCTATGCTCTGTGGTTCTGTGTTTTACATGGTTTGGGAAAGAGGATACACTTGTGAAGATTGGCTGTTGGCCATTGACATCCCGCCCATCAGCTTAACAAGGCTCCCTTGACTCCGTGGGCTGTCCTGCCTTTCTGGTTTTTAGACATTTTTCGCCTGGCCCTTTTGCCCCGGGGGGGGGGCGAGAGATTTCTTTGTAGTGCTGATTTGCTCTCCCAGGTTGCTTGGTTGGCCAAAAAGGGCGTATGCGTTTTTTCCTGAATATATTCAGGAAAAAACGCATATGCCCTTTTTGGCCAACCGCATCATTGTCCACGTTCTGGCGCTTTTCATGTGCTATCGGGGCCATTCCGATGTACCCATTGACATCCGTTTCCTGCAGTTCTGCCTTGCGTTCAGCGCCTCTTCGTAGCCTGACCTCAATATATTTTGGGGCGATAGTTATCGTTTAGAACTCTGCAGGTTTGGGAAGTGCAGTGCCCCTGAGCTCCATTTCCCAAGTCGCTTTTTTGTGAGTGGGACGCAACACGGCTGGATGGCTTCACGCCCTATTGTCGATCCGGGGTGGCAGGCTGAACCGCTGGTGAATTCTTCTTCGTGATGGGAAATGAGAGTGACATGTGCCCGACCAAACACCTCCAGCGAGTCTCTCATTGGTTCCCCCTCTTGCAGTTCATCCTGCGGACAAATTGCAGACGGTACGAAAGAGGCATGGAAAGGCGCCGAGTCTCCATGTGGGGAGATTGTTAGTAAGGGGGCCTGAATGGAGAACACGAGCACCAGGAGATGAAAACTGAGGTGAGTTTCAGAAAGCTTTCCCGATCCCACGGTGTAGCAACCGCTGGGTTTCCAATGAGTGCTTTCTCTGTCGGAAGATTGCGTTGAACCTGGAGAGTTGGGACCCATGGAATGGGGAGCACGCAGGATTCCTTTCAAGGGTCTGCATTTGCTTTCCCAACCTCACCAATCGTCTCAGCCCCAAGAGTGTCCAGCCTTATGTCTTCTGCCGCTGGGGCTGTAGATGTGGTCAATCCTGGTTGCATGCCAGTCCCTGAACGCATTTTGGAAGAATTTCTCTCTGTTTTGCCCTGCTTGTTTCTTCTTTATGTTGGAAATGTATCCTCAGAATGGGTCTGAGCTGATTTTCCCTGCTGGTTTTAGGCCGCTTTACACACACTTGATGCACTTACACAGAGATATCAAGACTTAGCTTTGAAGATGCTTACTAGTCGGATAGATACTTGTGCGATGAACAGGGTCTGGTGAGTCCAGTTGATTGAGCAAGGAGTAGGTCGTGTCCATTCCATATTCGGTTTTCTGAAGGGTATCTGTGCTCATTTCAAACTCGAGTTTTATGCGTCACCCCACCTCACCTTTCCCCTGAAGCAGGCATAAGTGTGTTTTCTAAAAGCGTGACTCTGTTCTGTTTGGGGATTCAGTGCATGGGGAGCGATTTTTACATTCCCTCGATAAGTGATATCATAAGTTTCTTTTTTTGTGGGACTTATTTCACTGAGGATGATCGTACCTAAATCCACTCAGGATGCTGCTACCAGCCTCATGACGTGGATTTCATGGCTGAGTGACACTCCGTTGGACCTACGTAGCACCACTTGTCAACTTGTCCACTTGTCTTTGTCCACTTGGCTCTTTCCTGGGATATGAAACGTGTACCGGAGTGGAGGTTCTTGTCAAGACAGCAGCCCTCAACTTTGGGGTCCCTGTGTCTGGTTGATTTTTTCATTTTCCCAAGGTCAACGCCCATGTGTGGAAGTGCCCTATGCTCTGTGGTTCTGTGTTTTACATGGTTTGGGAAAGAGGATACACTTGTGAAGATTGGCTGTTGGCCATTGACATCCCGCCCATCAGCTTAACAAGGCTCCCTTGACTCCGTGGGCTGTCCTGCCTTTCTGGTTTTTAGACTTTTTTCGCCTGTCCCTTTTGCCCCGGGGGGGGCCGAGAGATTTCTTTGTAGTGCTGATTTGCTCTCCCAGGTTGCTTGGTTGGCCAAAAAGGGCGTATGCGTTTTTTCCTGAATATATTCAGGAAAAAACGCATACGCCCTTTTTGGCCAACCGCATCATTGTCCACGTTCTGGCGCTTTTCATGTGCTATCGGGGCCATTCCGATGTACCCGTTGACATCCGTTTCCTGCAGTTCTGCCTTGCGTTCAGCGCCTCTTCGTAGCCTGACCTCAATATATTTTGGGGCGATAGTTATCGTTTAGAACTCTGCAGGTTTGGGAAGTGCAGGGCCCCTGAGCTCCATTTCCCAAGTCGCTTTTTTGTGAGTGGGACGCAACACGGCTGGATGGCTTCACGCCCTATTGTCGATCCGGGGTGGCAGGCTGAACCGCTGGTGAATTCTTCTTCGTGATGGGAAATGAGAGTGACATGTGCCCGACCAAACACCTCCAGCGAGTCTCTCATTGGTTCCCCCTCTTGCAGTTCATCCTGCGGACAAATTGCAGACGGTACGAAAGAGGCATGGAAAGGCGCCGAGTCTCCAAGTGGGGAGATTGTTAGTAAGGGGGCCTGAATGGAGAACACGAGCACCAGGAGATGAAAACTGAGGTGAGTTTCAGAAAGCTTTCCCGATCCCACGGTGTAGCATCCCCTGGGTTTCTAATGAGTGCTTTCGCTGTCGGAAGATTGCGTTGAACCTGGAGAGTTGGGACCCATGGAATGGGGAGCACGCAGGATTCCTTTCAAGGGTCTGCATTTGCTTTCCCAACCTCACCAATCGTCTCAGCCCCAAGAGTGTCCAGCCTTATGTCTTCTGCCGCTGGGGCTGTAGATGTGGTCAATCCTGGTTGCATGCCAGTCCCTGAACGCATTTTGGAAGAATTTCTCTCTGTTTTGCCCTGCTTGTTTCTTCTTTATGTTGGAAATGTATCCTCAGAATGGGTCTGAGCTGATTTTCCCTGCTGGTTTTAGGCCGCTTGACACACACTTGATGCACTTACACAGAGATATCAAGACTTAGCTTTTAAGATGCTTACTAGTCGGATAGATACTTGTGCGATGAACAGGGTCTGGTGAGTCCAGTTGATTGAGCAAGGAGTAGGTCGTGTCCATTCCATATTCGGTTTTCGGAAGGGTATCTGTGCTCATTTCAAACTCGAGTTTTATGCGTCACCCCACCTCACCTTTCCCCTGAAGCAGGCATAAGTGTGTTTTCTAAAAGCGTGACTCTGTTCTGTTTGGGGATTCAGTGCATGGGGAGCGATTTTTACATTCCCTCGATAAGTGATATCATAAGTTTCTTTTTTTGTGGGACTTATTTCACTGAGGATGATCGTACCTAAATCCACTCAGGATGCTGTTACCAGCCTCATGACGTGGATTTCAAGGCTGAGTGACACTCCATTGGACCTACGTAGCACCACTTGTCCACTTGTCCACTTGTCTTTGTCCACTTGTCCACTCGTCTTTGTCCACTTGGCTCTTTCCTGGGATATGAAACGTGTACCGGAGTGGAGGTTCTTGTCAAGACAGCAGCCCTCAACTTTGGGGTCCCTGTGTCTGGTTGATTTTTTCATTTTCCCAAGGTCAACGCCCATGTGTGGAAGTGCCCTATGCTCTGTGGTTCTGTGTTTTCCATGGTTTGGGAAAGAGGATACACTTGTGAAGATTGGCTGTTGGCCATTGACATCCCGCCCATCAGCTTAACAAGGCTCCCTTGACTCCGTGGGCTGTCCTGCCTTTCTGGTTTTTAGACTTTTTTCGCCTGGCCCTTTTGCCCCGGGGGGGGGCGAGAGATTTCTTTGTAGTGCTGATTTGCTCTCCCAGGTTGCTTGGTTGGCCAAAAAGGGCGTATGCGTTTTTTCCTGAATATATTCAGGAAAAAACGCATACGCCCTTTTTGGCCAACCGCATCATTGTCCACGTTCTGGCGCTTTTCATGTGCTATCGGGGCCATTCCGATGTACCCGTTGACATCCGTTTCCTGCAGTTCTGCCTTGCGTTCAGCGCCTCTTCGTAGCCTGACCTCAATATATTTTGGGGCGATAGTTATCGTTTAGAACTCTGCAGGTTTGGGAAGTGCAGTGCCCCTGAGCTCCATTTCCCAAGTCGCTTTTTTGTGAGTGGGACGCAACACGGCTGGATGGCTTCACGCCCTATTGTCGATCCGGGGTGGCAGGCTGAACCGCTGGTGAATTCTTCTTCGTGATGGGAAATGAGAGTGACATGTGCCCGACCAAACACCTCCAGCGAGTCTCTCATTGGTTCCCCCTCTTGCAGTTCATCCTGCGGACAAATTGCAGACGGTACGAAAGAGGCATGGAAAGGCGCCGAGTCTCCAAGTGGGGAGATTGTTAGTAAGGGGGCCTGAATGGAGAACACGAGCACCAGGAGATGAAAACTGAGGTGAGTTTCAGAAAGCTTTCCCGATCCCACGGTGTAGCATCCGCTGGGTTTCCAATGAGTGCTTTCGCTGTCGGAAGATTGCGTTGAACCTGGAGAGTTGGGACCCATGGAATGGGGAGCACGCAGGATTCCTTTCAAGGGTCTGCATTTGCTTTCCCAACCTCACCAATCGTCTCAGCCCCAAGAGTGTCCAGCCTTATGTCTTCTGCCGCTGGGGCTGTAGATGTGGTCAATCCTGGTTGCATGCCAGTCCCTGAACGCATTTTGGAAGAATTTCTCTCTGTTTTGCCCTGCTTGTTTCTTCTTTATGTTGGAAATGTATCCTCAGAATGGGTCTGAGCTGATTTTCCCTGCTGGTTTTAGGCCGCTTTACACACACTTGATGCACTTACACAGAGATATCAAGACTTAGCTTTTAAGATGCTTACTAGTCGGATAGATACTTGTGCGATGAACAGGGTCTGGTGAGTCCAGTTGATTGAGCAAGGAGTAAGTCGTGTCCATTCCATATTCGGTTTTCGGAAGGGTATGTGTGCTCATTTCAAACTCGAGTTTTATGCGTCACCCCACCTCACCTTTCCCCTGAAGCAGGCATAAGTGTGTTTTCTAAAAGCGTGACTCTGTTCTGTTTGGGGATTCAGTGCATGGGGAGCGATTTTTACATTCCCTCGATAAGTGATATCGTAAGTTTCTTTTTTTGTGGGACTTATTTCACTGAGGATGATCGTACCTAAATCCACTCAGGATGCTGCTACCAGCCTCATGACGTGGATTTCAAGGCTGAGTGACACTCCATTGGACCTACGTAGCACCACTTGTCCACTTGTCCACTTGTCTTTGTCCACTTGTCCACTCGTCTTTGTCCACTTGGCTCTTTCCTGGGATATGAAACGTGTACCGGAGTGGAGGTTCTTGTCAAGACAGCAGCCCTCAACTTTGGGGTCCCTGTGTCTGGTTGATTTTTTCATTTTCCCAAGGTCAACGCCCATGTGTGGAAGTGCCCTATGCTCTGTGGTTCTGTGTTTTCCATGGTTTGGGAAAGAGGATACACTTGTGAAGATTGGCTGTTGGCCATTGACATCCCGCCCATCAGCTTAACAAGGCTCCCTTGACTCCGTGGGCTGTCCTGCCTTTCTGGTTTTTAGACTTTTTTCGCCTGGCCCTTTTGCCCCGGGGGGGGGGGCGAGAGATTTCTTTGTAGTGCTGATTTGCTCTCCCAGGTTGCTTGGTTGGCCAAAAAGGGCGTATGCGTTTTTTCCTGAATATATTCAGGAAAAAACGCATACGCCCTTTTTGGCCAACCGCATCATTGTCCACGTTCTGGCGCTTTTCATGTGCTATCGGGGCCATTCCGATGTACCCGTTGACATCCGTTTCCTGCAGTTCTGCCTTGCGTTCAGCGCCTCTTCGTAGCCTGACCTCAATATATTTTGGGGCGATAGTTATCGTTTAGAACTCTGCAGGTTTGGGAAGTGCAGTGCCCCTGAGCTCCATTTCCCAAGTCGCTTTTTTGTGAGTGGGACGCAACACGGCTGGATGGCTTCACGCCCTATTGTCGATCCGGGGTGGCAGGCTGAACCGCTGGTGAATTCTTCTTCGTGATGGGAAATGAGAGTGACATGTGCCCGACCAAACACCTCCAGCGAGTCTCTCATTGGTTCCCCCTCTTGCAGTTCATCCTGCGGACAAATTGCAGACGGTACGAAAGAGGCATGGAAAGGCGCCGAGTCTCCAAGTGGGGAGATTGTTAGTAAGGGGGCCTGAATGGAGAACACGAGCACCAGGAGATGAAAACTGAGGTGAGTTTCAGAAAGCTTTCCCGATCCCACGGTGTAGCATCCGCTGGGTTTCCAATGAGTGCTTTCGCTGCCGGAAGATTGCGTTGAACCTGGAGAGTTGGGACCCATGGAATGGGGAGCACGCAGGATTCCTTTCAAGGGTCTGCATTTGCTTTCCCAACCTCACCAATCGTCTCAGCCCCAAGAGTGTCCAGCCTTATGTCTTCTGCCGCTGGGGCTGTAGATGTGGTCAATCCTGGTTGCATGCCAGTCCCTGAACGCATTTTGGAAGAATTTCTCTCTGTTTTGCCCTGCTTGTTTCTTCTTTATGTTGGAAATGTATCCTCAGAATGGGTCTGAGCTGATTTTCCCTGCTGGTTTTAGGCCGCTTTACACACACTTGATGCACTTACACAGAGATATCAAGACTTAGCTTTTAAGATGCTTACTAGTCGGATAGATACTTGTGCGATGAACAGGGTCTGGTGAGTCCAGTTGATTGAGCAAGGAGTAGGTCGTGTCCATTCCATATTCGGTTTTCTGAAGGGTATGTGTGCTCATTTCAAACTCGAGTTTTATGCGTCACCCCACCTCACCTTTCCCCTGAAGCAGGCATAAGTGTGTTTTCTAAAAGCGTGACTCTGTTCTGTTTGGGGATTCAGTGCATGGGGAGTGATTTTTACATTCCCTCGATAAGTGATATCATAAGTTTCTTTTTTTGTGGGACTTATTTCACTGAGGATGATCGTACCTAAATCCACTCAGGATGCTGCTACCAGCCTCATGACGTGGATTTCATGGCTGAGTGACACTCCATTGGACCTACGTAGCACCACTTGTCCACTTGTCCACTTGTCTTTGTCCACTTGTCCACTCGTCTTTGTCCACTTGGCTCTTTCCTGGGATATGAAACGTGTACCGGAGTGGAGGTTCTTGTCAAGACAGCAGCCCTCAACTTTGGGGTCCCTGTGTCTGGTTGATTTTTTCATTTTCCCAAGGTCAACGCCCATGTGTGGAAGTGCCCTATGCTCTGTGGTTCTGTGTTTTACATGGTTTGGGAAAGAGGATACACTTGTGAAGATTGGCTGTTGGCCATTGACATCCCGCCCATCAGCTTAACAAGGCTCCCTTGACTCCGTGGGCTGTCCTGCCTTTCTGGTTTTTAGACTTTTTTCGCCTGGCCCTTTTGCCCCGGGGGGGGGGGCGAGAGATTTCTTTGTAGTGCTGATTTGCTCTCCCAGGTTGCTTGGTTGGCCAAAAAGGGCGTATGCTTTTTTTCCTGAATATATTCAGGAAAAAACGCATACGCCCTTTTTGGCCAACCGCATCATTGTCCACGTTCTGGCGCTTTTCATGTGCTATCGGGGCCATTCCGATGTACCCATTGACATCCATTTCCTGCAGTTCTGCCTTGCGTTCAGCGCCTCTTCGTAGACTGACCTCAATATATTTTGGGGCGATAGTTATCGTTTAGAACTCTGCAGGTTTGGGAAGTGCAGTGCCCCTGAGCTCCATTTCCCAAGTCGCTTTTTTGTGAGTGGGACGCAACACGGCTGGATGGCTTCACGCCCTATTGTCGATCCGGGGTGGCAGGCTGAACCGCTGGTGAATTCTTCTTCGTGATGGGAAATGAGAGTGACATGTGCCCGACCAAACACCTCCAGCGAGTCTCTCATTGGTTCCCCCTCTTGCAGTTCATCCTGCGGACAAATTGCAGACGGTACGAAAGAGGCATGGAAAGGCGCCGAGTCTCCATGTGGGGAGATTGTTAGTAAGGGGGCCTGAATGGAGAACACGAGCACCAGGAGATGAAAACTGAGGTGAGTTTCAGAAAGCTTTCCCGATCCCACGGTGTAGCAACCGCTGGGTTTCCAATGAGTGCTTTCGCTGTCGGAAGATTGCGTTGAACCTGGAGAGTTGGGACCCATGGAATGGGGAGCACGCAGGATTCCTTTCAAGGGTCTGCATTTGCTTTCCCAACCTCACCAATCGTCTCAGCCCCAAGAGTGTCCAGCCTTATGTCTTCTGCCGCTGGGGCTGTAGATGTGGTCAATCCTGGTTGCATGCCAGTCCCTGAACGCATTTTGGAAGAATTTCTCTCTGTTTTGCCCTGCTTGTTTCTTCTTTATGTTGGAAATGTATCCTCAGAATGGGTCTGAGCTGATTTTCCCTGCTGGTTTTAGGCCGCTTTACACACACTTGATGCACTTACACAGAGATATCAAGACTTAGCTTTTAAGATGCTTACTAGTCGGATAGATACTTGTGCGATGAAGAGGGTCTGGTGAGTCCAGTTGATTGAGCAAGGAGTAGGTCGTGTCCATTCCATATTCGGTTTTCGGAAGGGTATCTGTGCTCATTTCAAACTCGAGTTTTATGCGTCACCCCACCTCACCTTTCCCCTGAAGCAGGCATAAGTGTGTTTTCTAAAAGCGTGACTCTGTTCTGTTTGGGGATTCAGTGCATGGGGAGCGATTTTTACATTCCCTCGATAAGTGATATCATAAGTTTCTTTTTTTGTGGGACTTATTTCACTGAGGATGATCGTACCTAAATCCACTCAGGATGCTGCTACCAGCCTCATGACGTGGATTTCATGGCTGAGTGACACTCCATTGGACCTACGTAGCACCACTTGTCCACTTGTCCACTTGTCTTTGTCCACTTGTCCACTCGTCTTTGTCCACTTGGCTCTTTCCTGGGATATGAAACGTGTACCGGAGTGGAGGTTCTTGTCACGACAGCAGCCCTCAACTTTGGGGTCCCTGTGTCTGGTTGATTTTTTGATTTTCCCAAGGTCAACGCCCATGTGTGGAAGTGCCCTATGCTCTGTGGTTCTGTGTTTTACATGGTTTGGGAAAGAGGATACACTTGTGAAGATTGGCTGTTGGCCATTGACATCCCGCCCATCAGCTTAACAAGGCTCCCTTGACTCCGTGGGCTGTCCTGCCTTTCTGGTTTTTAGACTTTTTTCGCCTGGCCCTTTTGCCCCGGGGGGGGGGGGGCGAGAGATTTCTTTGTAGTGCTGATTTGCTCTCCCAGGTTGCTTGGTTGGCCAAAAAGGGCGTATGCGTTTTTTCCTGAATATATTCAGGAAAAAACGCATACGCCCTTTTTGGCCAACCGCATCATTGTCCACGTTCTGGCGCTTTTCATGTGCTATCGGGGCCATTCCGATGTACCCGTTGACATCCGTTTCCTGCAGTTCTGCCTTGCGTTCAGCGCCTCTTCGTAGCCTGACCTCAATATATTTTGGGGCGATAGTTATCGTTTAGAACTCTGCAGGTTTGGGAAGTGCAGTGCCCCTGAGCTCCATTTCCCAAGTCGCTTTTTTGTGAGTGGGACGCAACACGGCTGGATGGCTTCACGCCCTATTGTCAATCCGGGGTGGGAGGCTGAACCGCTGGTGAATTCTTCTTCGTGATGGGAAATGAGAGTGACATGTGCCCGACCAAACACCTCCAGCGAGTCTCTCATTGGTTCCCCCTCTTGCAGTTCATCCTGCGGACAAATTGCAGACGGTACGAAAGAGGCATGGAAAGGCGCCGAGTCTCCAAGTGGGGAGATTGTTAGTAAGGGGGCCTGAATGGAGAACACGAGCACCAGGAGATGAAAACTGAGGTGAGTTTCAGAAAGCTTTCCCGATCCCACGGTGTAGCATCCGCTGGGTTTCCAATGAGTGCTTTCGCTGTCGGAAGATTGCGTTGAACCTGGAGATTTGGGACCCATGGAATGGGGAGCACGCAGGATTCCTTTCAAGGGTCTGCATTTGCTTTCCCAACCTCACCAATCGTCTCAGCCCCAAGAGTGTCCAGCCTTATGTCTTCTGCCGCTGGGGCTGTAGATGTGGTCAATCCTGGTTGCATGCCAGTCCCTGAACGCATTTTGGAAGAATTTCTCTCTGTTTTGCCCTGCTTGTTTCTTCTTTATGTTGGAAATGTATCCTCAGAATGGGTCTGAGCTGATTTTCCCTGCTGGTTTTAGGCCGCTTTACACACACTTGATGCGCTTACACAGAGATATCAAGACTTAGCTTTTAAGATGCTTACTAGTCGGATAGATACTTGTGCGATGAAGAGGGTCTGGTGAGTCCAGTTGATTGAGCAAGGAGTAGGTCGTGTCCATTCCATATTCGGTTTTCGGAAGGGTATCTGTGCTCATTTCAAACTCGAGTTTTATGCGTCACCCCACCTCACCTTTCCCCTGAAGCAGGCATAAGTGTGTTTTCTAAAAGCGTGACTCTGTTCTGTTTGGGGATTCAGTGCATGGGGAGCGATTTTTACATTCCCTCGATAAGTGATATCATAAGTTTCTTTTTTTGTGGGACTTATTTCACTGAGGATGATCGTACCTAAATCCACTCAGGATGCTGCTACCAGGCTCATGACGTGGATTTCATGGCTGAGTGACACTCCGTTGGACCTACGTAGCACCACTTGTCAACTTGTCCACTTGTCTTTGTCCACTTGGCTCTTTCCTGGGATATGAAACGTGTACCGGAGTGGAGGTTCTTGTCAAGACAGCAGCCCTCAACTTTGGGGTCCCTGTGTCTGGTTGATTTTTTCATTTTCCCAAGGTCAACGCCCATGTGTGGAAGTGCCCTATGCTCTGTGGTTCTGTGTTTTACATGGTTTGGGAAAGAGGATACACTTGTGAAGATTGGCTGTTGGCCATTGACATCCCGCCCATCAGCTTAACAAGGCTCCCTTGACTCCGTGGGCTGTCCTGCCTTTCTGGTTTTTAGACTTTTTTCGCCTGTCCCTTTTGCCCCGGGGGGGGCCGAGAGATTTCTTTGTAGTGCTGATTTGCTCTCCCAGGTTGCTTGGTTGGCCAAAAAGGGCGTATGCGTTTTTTCCTGAATATATTCAGGAAAAAACGCATACGCCCTTTTTGGCCAACCGCATCATTGTCCACGTTCTGGCGCTTTTCATGTGCTATCGGGGCCATTCCGATGTACCCGTTGACATCCGTTTCCTGCAGTTCTGCCTTGCGTTCAGCGCCTCTTCGTAGCCTGACCTCAATATATTTTGGGGCGATAGTTATCGTTTAGAACTCTGCAGGTTTGGGAAGTGCAGGGCCCCTGAGCTCCATTTCCCAAGTCGCTTTTTTGTGAGTGGGACGCAACACGGCTGGATGGCTTCACGCCCTATTGTCGATCCGGGGTGGCAGGCTGAACCGCTGGTGAATTCTTCTTCGTGATGGGAAATGAGAGTGACATGTGCCCGACCAAACACCTCCAGCGAGTCTCTCATTGGTTCCCCCTCTTGCAGTTCATCCTGCGGACAAATTGCAGACGGTACGAAAGAGGCATGGAAAGGCGCCGAGTCTCCAAGTGGGGAGATTGTTAGTAAGGGGGCCTGAATGGAGAACACGAGCACCAGGAGATGAAAACTGAGGTGAGTTTCAGAAAGCTTTCCCGATCCCACGGTGTAGCATCCCCTGGGTTTCCAATGAGTGCTTTCGCTGTCGGAAGATTGCGTTGAACCTGGAGAGTTGGGACCCATGGAATGGGGAGCACGCAGGATTCCTTTCAAGGGTCTGCATTTGCTTTCCCAACCTCACCAATCGTCTCAGCCCCAAGAGTGTCCAGCCTTATGTCTTCTGCCGCTGGGGCTGTAGATGTGGTCAATCCTGGTTGCATGCCAGTCCCTGAACGCATTTTGGAAGAATTTCTCTCTGTTTTGCCCTGCTTGTTTCTTCTTTATGTTGGAAATGTATCCTCAGAATGGGTCTGAGCTGATTTTCCCTGCTGGTTTTAGGCCGCTTGACACACACTTGATGCACTTACACAGAGATATCAAGACTTAGCTTTTAAGATGCTTACTAGTCGGATAGATACTTGTGCGATGAACAGGGTCTGGTGAGTCCAGTTGATTGAGCAAGGAGTAGGTCGTGTCCATTCCATATTCGGTTTTCGGAAGGGTATCTGTGCTCATTTCAAACTCGAGTTTTATGCGTCACCCCACCTCACCTTTCCCCTGAAGCAGGCATAAGTGTGTTTTCTAAAAGCGTGACTCTGTTCTGTTTGGGGATTCAGTGCATGGGGAGCGATTTTTACATTCCCTCGATAAGTGATATCGTAAGTTTCTTTTTTTGTGGGACTTATTTCACTGAGGATGATCGTACCTAAATCCACTCAGGATGCTGCTACCAGCCTCATGACGTGGATTTCAAGGCTGAGTGACACTCCATTGGACCTACGTAGCACCACTTGTCCACTTGTCCACTTGTCTTTGTCCACTTGTCCACTCGTCTTTGTCCACTTGGCTCTTTCCTGGGATATGAAACGTGTACCGGAGTGGAGGTTCTTGTCAAGACAGCAGCCCTCAACTTTGGGGTCCCTGTGTCTGGTTGATTTTTTCATTTTCCCAAGGTCAACGCCCATGTGTGGAAGTGCCCTATGCTCTGTGGTTCTGTGTTTTCCATGGTTTGGGAAAGAGGATACACTTGTGAAGATTGGCTGTTGGCCATTGACATCCCGCCCATCAGCTTAACAAGGCTCCCTTGACTCCGTGGGCTGTCCTGCCTTTCTGGTTTTTAGACTTTTTTCGCCTGGCCCTTTTGCCCCGGGGGGGGGGCGAGAGATTTCTTTGTAGTGCTGATTTGCTCTCCCAGGTTGCTTGGTTGGCCAAAAAGGGCGTATGCGTTTTTTCCTGAATATATTCAGGAAAAAACGCATACGCCCTTTTTGGCCAACCGCATCATTGTCCACGTTCTGGCGCTTTTCATGTGCTATCGGGGCCATTCCGATGTACCCGTTGACATCCGTTTCCTGCAGTTCTGCCTTGCGTTCAGCGCCTCTTCGTAGCCTGACCTCAATATATTTTGGGGCGATAGTTATCGTTTAGAACTCTGCAGGTTTGGGAAGTGCAGTGCCCCTGAGCTCCATTTCCCAAGTCGCTTTTTTGTGAGTGGGACGCAACACGGCTGGATGGCTTCACGCCCTATTGTCGATCCGGGGTGGCAGGCTGAACCGCTGGTGAATTCTTCTTCGTGATGGGAAATGAGAGTGACATGTGCCCGACCAAACACCTCCAGCGAGTCTCTCATTGGTTCCCCCTCTTGCAGTTCATCCTGCGGACAAATTGCAGACGGTACGAAAGAGGCATGGAAAGGCGCCGAGTCTCCAAGTGGGGAGATTGTTAGTAAGGGGGCCTGAATGGAGAACACGAGCACCAGGAGATGAAAACTGAGGTGAGTTTCAGAAAGCTTTCCCGATCCCACGGTGTAGCATCCGCTGGGTTTCCAATGAGTGCTTTCGCTGCCGGAAGATTGCGTTGAACCTGGAGAGTTGGGACCCATGGAATGGGGAGCACGCAGGATTCCTTTCAAGGGTCTGCATTTGCTTTCCCAACCTCACCAATCGTCTCAGCCCCAAGAGTGTCCAGCCTTATGTCTTCTGCCGCTGGGGCTGTAGATGTGGTCAATCCTGGTTGCATGCCAGTCCCTGAACGCATTTTGGAAGAATTTCTCTCTGTTTTGCCCTGCTTGTTTCTTCTTTATGTTGGAAATGTATCCTCAGAATGGGTCTGAGCTGATTTTCCCTGCTGGTTTTAGGCCGCTTTACACACACTTGATGCACTTACACAGAGATATCAAGACTTAGCTTTTAAGATGCTTACTAGTCGGATAGATACTTGTGCGATGAACAGGGTCTGGTGAGTCCAGTTGATTGAGCAAGGAGTAGGTCGTGTCCATTCCATATTCGGTTTTCTGAAGGGTATGTGTGCTCATTTCAAACTCGAGTTTTATGCGTCACCCCACCTCACCTTTCCCCTGAAGCAGGCATAAGTGTGTTTTCTAAAAGCGTGACTCTGTTCTGTTTGGGGATTCAGTGCATGGGGAGCGATTTTTACATTCCCTCGATAAGTGATATCATAAGTTTCTTTTTTTGTGGGACTTATTTCACTGAGGATGATCGTACCTAAATCCACTCAGGATGCTGCTACCAGCCTCATGACGTGGATTTCATGGCTGAGTGACACTCCATTGGACCTACGTAGCACCACTTGTCCACTTGTCCACTTGTCTTTGTCCACTTGTCCACTCGTCTTTGTCCACTTGGCTCTTTCCTGGGATATGAAACGTGTACCGGAGTGGAGGTTCTTGTCAAGACAGCAGCCCTCAACTTTGGGGTCCCTGTGTCTGGTTGATTTTTTCATTTTCCCAAGGTCAACGCCCATGTGTGGAAGTGCCCTATGCTCTGTGGTTCTGTGTTTTACATGGTTTGGGAAAGAGGATACACTTGTGAAGATTGGCTGTTGGCCATTGACATCCCGCCCATCAGCTTAACAAGGCTCCCTTGACTCCGTGGGCTGTCCTGCCTTTCTGGTTTTTAGACTTTTTTCGCCTGGCCCTTTTGCCCCGGGGGGGGGGGCGAGAGATTTCTTTGTAGTGCTGATTTGCTCTCCCAGGTTGCTTGGTTGGCCAAAAAGGGCGTATGCTTTTTTTCCTGAATATATTCAGGAAAAAACGCATACGCCCTTTTTGGCCAACCGCATCATTGTCCACGTTCTGGCGCTTTTCATGTGCTATCGGGGCCATTCCGATGTACCCATTGACATCCGTTTCCTGCAGTTCTGCCTTGCGTTCAGCGCCTCTTCGTAGACTGACCTCAATATATTTTGGGGCGATAGTTATCGTTTAGAACTCTGCAGGTTTGGGAAGTGCAGTGCCCCTGAGCTCCATTTCCCAAGTCGCTTTTTTGTGAGTGGGACGCAACACGGCTGGATGGCTTCACGCCCTATTGTCGATCCGGGGTGGCAGGCTGAACCGCTGGTGAATTCTTCTTCGTGATGGGAAATGAGAGTGACATGTGCCCGACCAAACACCTCCAGCGAGTCTCTCATTGGTTCCCCCTCTTGCAGTTCATCCTGCGGACAAATTGCAGACGGTACGAAAGAGGCATGGAAAGGCGCCGAGTCTCCATGTGGGGAGATTGTTAGTAAGGGGGCCTGAATGGAGAACACGAGCACCAGGAGATGAAAACTGAGGTGAGTTTCAGAAAGCTTTCCCGATCCCACGGTGTAGCAACCGCTGGGTTTCCAATGAGTGCTTTCGCTGTCGGAAGATTGCGTTGAACCTGGAGAGTTGGGACCCATGGAATGGGGAGCACGCAGGATTCCTTTCAAGGGTCTGCATTTGCTTTCCCAACCTCACCAATCGTCTCAGCCCCAAGAGTGTCCAGCCTTATGTCTTCTGCCGCTGGGGCTGTAGATGTGGTCAATCCTGGTTGCATGCCAGTCCCTGAACGCATTTTGGAAGAATTTCTCTCTGTTTTGCCCTGCTTGTTTCTTCTTTATGTTGGAAATGTATCCTCAGAATGGGTCTGAGCTGATTTTCCCTGCTGGTTTTAGGCCGCTTTACACACACTTGATGCACTTACACAGAGATATCAAGACTTAGCTTTTAAGATGCTTACTAGTCGGATAGATACTTGTGCGATGAAGAGGGTCTGGTGAGTCCAGTTGATTGAGCAAGGAGTAGGTCGTGTCCATTCCATATTCGGTTTTCGGAAGGGTATCTGTGCTCATTTCAAACTCGAGTTTTATGCGTCACCCCACCTCACCTTTCCCCTGAAGCAGGCATAAGTGTGTTTTCTAAAAGCGTGACTCTGTTCTGTTTGGGGATTCAGTGCATGGGGAGCGATTTTTACATTCCCTCGATAAGTGATATCATAAGTTTCTTTTTTTGTGGGACTTATTTCACTGAGGATGATCGTACCTAAATCCACTCAGGATGCTGCTACCAGCCTCATGACGTGGATTTCATGGCTGAGTGACACTCCATTGGACCTACGTAGCACCACTTGTCCACTTGTCCACTTGTCTTTGTCCACTTGTCCACTCGTCTTTGTCCACTTGGCTCTTTCCTGGGATATGAAACGTGTACCGGAGTGGAGGTTCTTGTCACGACAGCAGCCCTCAACTTTGGGGTCCCTGTGTCTGGTTGATTTTTTGATTTTCCCAAGGTCAACGCCCATGTGTGGAAGTGCCCTATGCTCTGTGGTTCTGTGTTTTACATGGTTTGGGAAAGAGGATACACTTGTGAAGATTGGCTGTTGGCCATTGACATCCCGCCCATCAGCTTAACAAGGCTCCCTTGACTCCGTGGGCTGTCCTGCCTTTCTGGTTTTTAGACTTTTTTCGCCTGGCCCTTTTGCCCCGGGGGGGGGGGGCGAGAGATTTCTTTGTAGTGCTGATTTGCTCTCCCAGGTTGCTTGGTTGGCCAAAAAGGGCGTATGCGTTTTTTCCTGAATATATTCAGGAAAAAACGCATACGCCCTTTTTGGCCAACCGCATCATTGTCCACGTTCTGGCGCTTTTCATGTGCTATCGGGGCCATTCCGATGTACCCGTTGACATCCGTTTCCTGCAGTTCTGCCTTGCGTTCAGCGCCTCTTCGTAGCCTGACCTCAATATATTTTGGGGCGATAGTTATCGTTTAGAACTCTGCAGGTTTGGGAAGTGCAGTGCCCCTGAGCTCCATTTCCCAAGTCGCTTTTTTGTGAGTGGGACGCAACACGGCTGGATGGCTTCACGCCCTATTGTCAATCCGGGGTGGGAGGCTGAACCGCTGGTGAATTCTTCTTCGTGATGGGAAATGAGAGTGACATGTGCCCGACCAAACACCTCCAGCGAGTCTCTCATTGGTTCCCCCTCTTGCAGTTCATCCTGCGGACAAATTGCAGACGGTACGAAAGAGGCATGGAAAGGCGCCGAGTCTCCAAGTGGGGAGATTGTTAGTAAGGGGGCCTGAATGGAGAACACGAGCACCAGGAGATGAAAACTGAGGTGAGTTTCAGAAAGCTTTCCCGATCCCACGGTGTAGCATCCGCTGGGTTTCCAATGAGTGCTTTCGCTGTCGGAAGATTGCGTTGAACCTGGAGATTTGGGACCCATGGAATGGGGAGCACGCAGGATTCCTTTCAAGGGTCTGCATTTGCTTTCCCAACCTCACCAATCGTCTCAGCCCCAAGAGTGTCCAGCCTTATGTCTTCTGCCGCTGGGGCTGTAGATGTGGTCAATCCTGGTTGCATGCCAGTCCCTGAACGCATTTTGGAAGAATTTCTCTCTGTTTTGCCCTGCTTGTTTCTTCTTTATGTTGGAAATGTATCCTCAGAATGGGTCTGAGCTGATTTTCCCTGCTGGTTTTAGGCCGCTTTACACACACTTGATGCACTTACACAGAGATATCAAGACTTAGCTTTTAAGATGCTTACTAGTCGGATAGATACTTGTGCGATGAAGAGGGTCTGGTGAGTCCAGTTGATTGAGCAAGGAGTAGGTCGTGTCCATTCCATATTCGGTTTTCGGAAGGGTATGTGTGCTCATTTCAAACTCGAGTTTTATGCGTCACCCCACCTCACCTTTCCCCTGAAGCAGGCATAAGTGTGTTTTCTAAAAGCGTGACTCTGTTCTGTTTGGGGATTCAGTGCATGGGGAGCGATTTTTACATTCCCTCGATAAGTGATATCATAAGTTTCTTTTTTTGTGGGACTTATTTCACTGAGGATGATCGTACCTAAATCCACTCAGGATGCTGCTACCAGCCTCATGACGTGGATTTCATGGCTGAGTGACACTCCATTGGACCTACGTAGCACCACTTGTCCACTTGTCCACTCGTCTTTGTCCACTTGGCTCTTTCCTGGGATATGAAACGTGTACCGGAGTGGAGGTTCTTGTCAAGACAGCAGCCCTCAACTTTGGGGTCCCTGTGTCTGGTTGATTTTTTCATTTTCCCAAGGTCAACGCCCATGTGTGGAAGTGCCCTATGCTCTGTGGTTCTGTGTTTTCCATGGTTTGGGAAAGAGGATACACTTGTGAAGATTGGCTGTTGGCCATTGACATCCCGCCCATCAGCTTAACAAGGCTCCCTTGACTCCGTGGGCTGTCCTGCCTTTCTGGTTTTTAGACTTTTTTCGCCTGGCCCTTTTGCCCCGGGGGGGGCGAGAGATTTCTTTGTAGTGCTGATTTGCTCTCCCAGGTTGCTTGGTTGGCCAAAAAGGGCGTATGCGTTTTTTCCTGAATATATTCAGGAAAAAACGCATACGCCCTTTTTGGCCAACCGCATCATTGTCCACGTTCTGGCGCTTTTCATGTGCTATCGGGGCCATTCCGATGTACCCGTTGACATCCGTTTCCTGCAGTTCTGCCTTGCGTTCAGCGCCTCTTCGTAGCCTGACCTCAATATATTTTGGGGCGATAGTTATCGTTTAGAACTCTGCAGGTTTGGGAAGTGCAGTGCCCCTGAGCTCCATTTCCCAAGTCGCTTTTTTGTGAGTGGGACGCAACACGGCTGGATGGCTTCACGCCCTATTGTCGATCCGGGGTGGCAGGCTGAACCGCTGGTGAATTCTTCTTCGTGATGGGAAATGAGAGTGACATGTGCCCGACCAAACACCTCCAGCGAGTCTCTCATTGGTTCCCCCTCTTGCAGTTCATCCTGCGGACAAATTGCAGACGGTACGAAAGAGGCATGGAAAGGCGCCGAGTCTCCAAGTGGGGAGATTGTTAGTAAGGGGGCCTGAATGGAGAACACGAGCACCAGGAGATGAAAACTGAGGTGAGTTTCAGAAAGCTTTCCCGATCCCACGGTGTAGCAACCGCTGGGTTTCCAATGAGTGCTTTCGCTGTCGGAAGATTGCGTTGAATCTGGAGAGTTGGGACCCATGGAATGGGGAGCACGCAGGATTCCTTTCAACGGTCTGCATTTGCTTTCCCAACCTCACCAATCGTCTCAGCCCCAAGAGTGTCCAGCCTTATGTCTTCTGCCGCTGGGGCTGTAGATGTGGTCAATCCTGGTTGCATGCCAGTCCCTGAACGCATTTTGGAAGAATTTCTCTCTGTTTTGCCCTGCTTGTTTCTTCTTTATGTTGGAAATGTATCCTCAGAATGGGTCTGAGCTGATTTTCCCTGCTGGTTTTAGGCCGCTTTACACACACTTGATGCACTTACACAGAGATATCAAGACTTAGCTTTTAAGATGCTTACTAGTCGGATAGATACTTGTGCGATGAACAGGGTCTGGTGAGTCCAGTTGATTGAGCAAGGAGTAGGTCGTGTCCATTCCATATTCGGTTTTCGGAAGGGTATCTGTGCTCATTTCAAACTCGAGTTTTATGCGTCACCCCACCTCACCTTTCCCATGAAGCAGGCATAAGTGTGTTTTCTAAAAGCGTGACTCTGTTCTGTTTGGGGATTCAGTGCATGGGGAGCGATTTTTACATTCCCTCGATAAGTGATATCATAAGTTTCTTTTTTTGTGGGACTTATTTCACTGAGGATGATCGTACCTAAATCCACTCAGGATGCTGCTACCAGCCTCATGACGTGGATTTCATGGCTGAGTGACACTCCGTTGGACCTACGTAGCACCACTTGTCCACTTGTCCACTTGTCTTTGTCCACTTGTCCACTTGGCTCTTTCCTGGGATATGAAACGTGTACCGGAGTGGAGGTTCTTGTCAAGACAGCAGCCCTCAACTTTGGGGTCCCTGTGTCTGGTTGATTTTTTCATTTTCCCAAGGTCAACGCCCATGTGTGGAAGTGCCCTATGCTCTGTGGTTCTGTGTTTTACATGGTTTGGGAAAGAGGATACACTTGTGAAGATTGGCTGTTGGCCATTGACATCCCGCCCATCAGCTTAACAAGGCTCCCTTGACTCCGTGGGCTGTCCTGCCTTTCTGGTTTTTAGACTTTTTTCGCCTGGCCCTTTTGCCCCGGGGGGGGGGCGAGAGATTTCTTTGTAGTGCTGATTTGCTCTCCCAGGTTGCTTGGTTGGCCAAAAAGGGCGTATGCGTTTTTTCCTGAATATATTCAGGAAAAAACGCATACGCCCTTTTTGGCCAACCGCATCATTGTCCACGTTCTGGCGCTTTTCATGTGCTATCGGGGCCATTCCGATGTACCCGTTGACATCCGTTTCCTGCAGTTCTGCCTTGCGTTCAGCGCCTCTTCGTAGCCTGACCTCAATATATTTGGGGGCGATAGTTATCGTTTAGAACTCTGCAGGTTTGGGAAGTGCAGTGCCCCTGAGCTCCATTTCCCAAGTCGCTTTTTTGTGAGTGGGACGCAACACGGCTGGATGGCTTCACGCCCTATTGTCGATCCGGGGTGGCAGGCTGAACCGCTGGTGAATTCTTCTTCGTGATGGGAAATGAGAGTGACATGTGCCCGACCAAACACCTCCAGCGAGTCTCTCATTGGTTCCCCCTCTTGCAGTTCATCCTGCGGACAAATTGCAGACGGTACGAAAGAGGCATGGAAAGGCGCCGAGTCTCCAAGTGGGGAGATTGTTAGTAAGGGGGCCTGAATGGAGAACACGAGCACCAGGAGATGAAAACTGAGGTGAGTTTCAGAAAGCTTTCCCGATCCCACGGTGTAGCATCCGCTGGGTTTCCAATGAGTGCTTTCGCTGTCGGAAGATTGCGTTGAACCTGGAGAGTTGGGACCCATGGAATGGGGAGCACGCAGGATTCCTTTCAAGGGTCTGCATTTGCTTTCCCAACCTCACCAATCGTCTCAGCCCCAAGAGTGTCCAGCCTTATGTCTTCTGCCGCTGGGGCTGTAGATGTGGTCAATCCTGGTTGCATGCCAGTCCCTGAACGCATTTTGGAAGAATTTCTCTCTGTTTTGCCCTGCTTGTTTCTTCTTTATGTTGGAAATGTATCCTCAGAATGGGTCTGAGCTGATTTTCCCTGCTGGTTTTAGGCCGCTTGACACACACTTGATGCACTTACACAGAGATATCAAGACTTAGCTTTGAAGATGCTTACTAGTCGGATAGATACTTGTGCGATGAACAGGGTCTGGTGAGTCCAGTTGATTGAGCAAGGAGTAGGTCGTGTCCATTCCATATTCGGTTTTCGGAAGGGTATCTGTGCTCATTTCAAACTCGAGTTTTATGCGTCACCCCACCTCACCTTTCCCCTGAAGCAGGCATAAGTGTGTTTTCTAAAAGCGTGACTCTGTTCTGTTTGGGGATTCAGTGCATGGGGAGCGATTTTTACATTCCCTCGATAAGTGATATCATAAGTTTCTTTTTTTGTGGGACTTATTTCACTGAGGATGATCGTACCTAAATCCACTCAGGATGCTGCTACCAGCCTCATGACGTGGATTTCATGGCTGAGTGACACTCCATTGGACCTACGTAGCACCACTTGTCCACTTGTCCACTTGTCTTTGTCCACTTGTCCACTCGTCTTTGTCCACTTGGCTCTTTCCTGGGATATGAAACGTGTACCGGAGTGGAGGTTCTTGTCAAGACAGCAGCCCTCAACTTTGGGGTCCCTGTGTCTGGTTGATTTTTTCATTTTCCCAAGGTCAACGCCCATGTGTGGAAGTGCCCTATGCTCTGTGGTTCTGTGTTTTACATGGTTTGGGAAAGAGGATACACTTGTGAAGATTGGCTGTTGGCCATTGACATCCCGCCCATCAGCTTAACAAGGCTCCCTTGACTCCGTGGCCTGTCCTGCCTTTCTGGTTTTTAGACTTTTTTCGCCTGGCCCTTTTGCCCCGGGGGGGGCGAGAGATTTCTTTGTAGTGCTGATTTACTCTCCCAGGTTGCTTGGTTGGCCAAAAAGGGCGTATGCGTTTTTTCCTGAATATATTCAGGAAAAAACGCATACGCCCTTTTTGGCCAACCGCATCATTGTCCACGTTCTGGCGCTTTTCATGTGCTATCGGGGCCATTCCGATGTACCCGTTGACATCCGTTTCCTGCAGTTCTGCCTTGCGTTCAGCGCCTCTTCGTAGCCTGACCTCAATATATTTTGGGGGGATAGTTATCGTTTAGAACTCTGCAGGTTTGGGAAGTGCAGTGCCCCTGAGCTCCATTTCCCAATTCGCTTTTTTGTGAGTGGGACGCAACACGGCTGGATTGCTTCACGCCCTATTGTCGATCCGGGGTGGCAGGCTGAACCTGTGGTGAATTCTTCTTCGTGATGGGAAATGAGAGTGACATGTACCCGACCAAACACCTCCAGCGAGTCTCTCATTGGTTCCCCCTCTTGCAGTTCATCCTGCGGACAAATTGCAGACGGTACGAAAGAGGCATGGAAAGGCGCCGAGTCTCCAAGTGGGGAGATTGTTAGTAAGGGGACCTGAATGGAGAACACGAGCACCAGGAGATGAAAACTGAGGTGAGTTTCAGAAAGCTTTCCCGATCTCACGGTGTAGCATCCGCTGGGTTTCCAATGAGTGCTTTCGCTGTCGGAAGATTGCGTTGAACCTGGAGAGTTGGGACCCATGGAATGGGGAGCACGCAGGATTCCTTTCAAGGGTCTGCATTTGCTTTCCCAACCTCACCAATCGTCTCAGCCCCAAGAGTGTCCAGCCTTATGTCTTCTGCCGCTGGGGCTGTAGATGTGGTCAATCCTGGTTGCATGCCAGTCCCTGAACGCATTTTGGAAGAATTTCTCTCTGTTTTGCCCTGCTTGTTTCTTCTTTATGTTGGAAATGTATCCTCAGAATGGGTCTGAGCTGATTTTCCCTGCTGGTTTTAGGCCGCTTTACACACACTTGATGCACTTACACAGAGATATCAAGACTTAGCTTTGAAGATGCTTACTAGTCGGATAGATACTTGTGCGATGAACAGGGTCTGGTGAGTCCAGTTGATTGAGCAAGGAGTAGGTCGTGTCCATTCCATATTCGGTTTTCGGAAGGGTATGTGTGCTCATTTCAAACTCGAGTTTTATGCGTCACCCCACCTCACCTTTCCCCTGAAGCAGGCATAAGTGTGTTTTCTAAAAGCGTGACTCTGTTCTGTTTGGGGATTCAGTGCATGGGGAGCGATTTTTACATTCCCTCGATAAGTGATATCATAAGTTTCTTTTTTTGTGGGACTTATTTCACTGAGGATGATCGTACCTAAATCCACTCAGGATGCTGCTACCAGCCTCATGACGTGGATTTCATGGCTGAGTGACACTCCATTGGACCTACGTAGCACCACTTGTCCACTTGTCCACTCGTCTTTGTCCACTTGGCTCTTTCCTGGGATATGAAACGTGTACCGGAGTGGAGGTTCTTGTCAAGACAGCAGCCCTCAACTTTGGGGTCCCTGTGTCTGGTTGATTTTTTCATTTTCCCAAGGTCAACGCCCATGTGTGGAAGTGCCCTATGCTCTGTGGTTCTGTGTTTTACATGGTTTGGGAAAGAGGATACACTTGTGAAGATTGGCTGTTGGCCATTGACATCCCGCCCATCAGCTTAACAAGGCTCCCTTGACTCCGTGGGCTGTCCTGCCTTTCTGGTTTTTAGACTTTTTTCGCCTGGCCCTTTTGCCCCGGGGGGGGCGAGAGATTTCTTTGTAGTGCTGATTTGCTCTCCCAGGTTGCTTGGTTGGCCAAAAAGGGCGTATGCGTTTTTTCCTGAATATATTCAGGAAAAAACGCATACGCCCTTTTTGGCCAACCGCATCATTGTCCACGTTCTGGCGCTTTTCATGTGCTATCGGGGCCATTCCGATGTACCCGTTGACATCCGTTTCCTGCAGTTCTGCCTTGCGTTCAGCGCCTCTTCGTAGCCTGACCTCAATATATTTTGGGGCGATAGTTATCGTTTAGAACTCTGCAGGTTTGGGAAGTGCAGTGCCCCTGAGCTCCATTTCCCAAGTCGCTTTTTTGTGAGTGGGACGCAACACGGCTGGATGGCTTCACGCCCTATTGTCGATCCGGGGTGGCAGGCTGAACCGCTGGTGAATTCTTCTTCGTGATGGGAAATGAGAGTGACATGTGCCCGACCAAACACCTCCAGCGAGTCTCTCATTGGTTCCCCCTCTTGCAGTTCATCCTGCGGACAAATTGCAGACGGTACGAAAGAGGCATGGAAAGGCGCCGAGTCTCCAAGTGGGGAGATTGTTAGTAAGGGGGCCTGAATGGAGAACACGAGCACCAGGAGATGAAAACTGAGGTGAGTTTCAGAAAGCTTTCCCGATCCCACGGTGTAGCAACCGCTGGGTTTCCAATGAGTGCTTTCGCTGTCGGAAGATTGCGTTGAACCTGGAGAGTTGGGACCCATGGAATGGGGAGCACGCAGGATTCCTTTCAAGGGTCTGCATTTGCTTTCCCAACCTCACCAATCGTCTCAGCCCCAAGAGTGTCCAGCCTTATGTCTTCTGCCGCTGGGGCTGTAGATGTGGTCAATCCTGGTTGCATGCCAGTCCCTGAACGCATTTTGGAAGAATTTCTCTCTGTTTTGCCCTGCTTGTTTCTTCTTTATGTTGGAAATGTATCCTCAGAATGGTCTGAGCTGATTTTCCCTGCTGGTTTTAGGCCGCTTTACACACACTTGATGCACTTACACAGAGATATCAAGACTTAGCTTTGAAGATGCTTACTAGTCGGATAGATACTTGTGCGATGAACAGGGTCTGGTGAGTCCAGTTGATTGAGCAAGGAGTAGGTCGTGTCCATTCCATATTCGGTTTTCGGAAGGGTATCTGTGCTCATTTCAAACTCGAGTTTTATGCGTCACCCCACCTCACCTTTCCCCTGAAGCAGGCATAAGTGTGTTTTCTAAAAGCGTGACTCTGTTCTGTTTGGGGATTCAGTGCATGGGGAGTGATTTTTACATTCCCTCGATAAGTGATATCGTAAGTTTCTTTTTTTGTGGGACTTATTTCACTGAGGATGATCGTACCTAAATCCACTCAGGATGCTGCTACCAGCCTCATGACGTGGATTTCATGGCTGAGTGACACTCCATTGGACCTACGTAGCACCACTTGTCCACTTGTCCACTTGTCTTTGTCCACTTGTCCACTCGTCTTTGTCCACTTGGCTCTTTCCTGGGATATGAAACGTGTACCGGAGTGGAGGTTCTTGTCAAGACAGCAGCCCTCAACTTTGGGGTCCCTGTGTCTGGTTGATTTTTTCATTTTCCCAAGGTCAACGCCCATGTGTGGAAGTGCCCTATGCTCTGTGGTTCTGTGTTTTACATGGTTTGGGAAAGAGGATACACTTGTGAAGATTGGCTGTTGGCCATTGACATCCCGCCCATCAGCTTAACAAGGCTCCCTTGACTCCGTGGGCTGTCCTGCCTTTCTGGTTTTTAGACTTTTTTCGCCTGGCCCTTTTGCCCCGGGGGTGGCCGAGAGATTTCTTTGTAGTGCTGATTTGCTCTCCCAGGTTGCTTGGTTGGCCAAAAAGGGCGTATGCGTTTTTTCCTGAATATATTCAGGAAAAAACGCATACGCCCTTTTTGGCCAACCGCATCATTGTCCACGTTCTGGCGCTTTTCATGTGCTATCGGGGCCATTCCGATGTACCCGTTGACATCCGTTTCCTGCAGTTCTGCCTTGCGTTCAGCGCCTCTTCGTAGCCTGACCTCAATATATTTTGGGGCGATAGTTATCGTTTAGAACTCTGCAGGTTTGGGAAGTGCAGTGCCCCTGAGCTCCATTTCCCAAGTCGCTTTTTTGTGAGTGAGACGCCACACGGCTGGATGGCTTCACGCCCTATTGTCGATCCGGGGTGGCAGGCTGAACCGCTGGTGAATTCTTCTTCGTGATGGGAAATGAGAGTGACATGTGCCCGACCAAACACCTCCAGCGAGTCTCTCATTGGTTCCCCCTCTTGCAGTTCATCCTGCGGACAAATTGCAGACGGTACGAAAGAGGCATGGAAAGGCGCCGAGTCTCCAAGTGGGGAGATTGTTAGTAAGGGGGCCTGAATGGAGAACACGAGCACCAGGAGATGAAAACTGAGGTGAGTTTCAGAAAGCTTTCCCGATCCCACGGTGTAGCAACCGCTGGGTTTCCAATGAGTGCTTTCGCTGTCGGAAGATTGCGTTGAACCTGGAGAGTTGGGACCCATGGAATGGGGAGCACGCAGGATTCCTTTCAAGGGTCTGCATTTGCTTTCCCAACCTCACCAATCGTCTCAGCCCCAAGAGTGTCCAGCCTTATGTCTTCTGCCGCTGGGGCTGTAGATGTGGTCAATCCTGGTTGCATGCCAGTCCCTGAACGCATTTTGGAAGAATTTCTCTCTGTTTTGCCCTGCTTGTTTCTTCTTTATGTTGGAAATGTATCCTCAGAATGGGTCTGAGCTGATTTTCCCTGCTGGTTTTAGGCCGCTTGACACACACTTGATGCACTTACACAGAGATATCAAGACTTAGCTTTGAAGATGCTTACTAGTCGGATAGATACTTGTGCCATGAACAGGGTCTGGTGAGTCCAGTTGATTGAGCAAGGAGTAGGTCGTGTCCATTCCATATTCGGTTTTCGGAAGGGTATCTGTGCTCATTTCAAACTCGAGTTTTATGCGTCACCCCACCTCACCTTTCCCCTGAAGCAGGCATAAGTGTGTTTTCTAAAAGCGTGACTCTGTTCTGTTTGGGGATTCAGTGCATGGGGAGCGATTTTTACATTCCCTCGATAAGTGATATCATAAGTTTCTTTTTTTGTGGGACTTATTTCACTGAGGATGATCGTACCTAAATCCACTCAGGATGCTGCTACCAGCCTCATGACGTGGATTTCATGGCTGAGTGACACTCCATTGGACCTACGTAGCACCACTTGTCCACTTGTCCACTTGTCTTTGTCCACTTGTCCACTCGTCTTTGTCCACTTGGCTCTTTCCTGGGATATGAAACGTGTACCGGAGTGGAGGTTCTTGTCAAGACAGCAGCCCTCAACTTTGGGGTCCCTGTGTCTGGTTGATTTTTTCATTTTCCCAAGGTCAACGCCCATGTGTGGAAGTGCCCTATGCTCTGTGGTTCTGTGTTTTACATGGTTTGGGAAAGAGGATACACTTGTGAAGATTGGCTGTTGGCCATTGACATCCCGCCCATCAGCTTAACAAGGCTCCCTTGACTCCGTGGCCTGTCCTGCCTTTCTGGTTTTTAGACTTTTTTCGCCTGGCCCTTTTGCCCCGGGGGGGGCGAGAGATTTCTTTGTAGTGCTGATTTACTCTCCCAGGTTGCTTGGTTGGCCAAAAAGGGCGTATGCGTTTTTTCCTGAATATATTCAGGAAAAAACGCATACGCCCTTTTTGGCCAACCGCATCATTGTCCACGTTCTGGCGCTTTTCATGTGCTATCGGGGCCATTCCGATGTACCCGTTGACATCCGTTTCCTGCAGTTCTGCCTTGCGTTCAGCGCCTCTTCGTAGCCTGACCTCAATATATTTTGGGGGGATAGTTATCGTTTAGAACTCTGCAGGTTTGGGAAGTGCAGTGCCCCTGAGCTCCATTTCCCAATTCGCTTTTTTGTGAGTGGGACGCAACACGGCTGGATTGCTTCACGCCCTATTGTCGATCCGGGGTGGCAGGCTGAACCTGTGGTGAATTCTTCTTCGTGATGGGAAATGAGAGTGACATGTACCCGACCAAACACCTCCAGCGAGTCTCTCATTGGTTCCCCCTCTTGCAGTTCATCCTGCGGACAAATTGCAGACGGTACGAAAGAGGCATGGAAAGGCGCCGAGTCTCCAAGTGGGGAGATTGTTAGTAAGGGGACCTGAATGGAGAACACGAGCACCAGGAGATGAAAACTGAGGTGAGTTTCAGAAAGCTTTCCCGATCTCACGGTGTAGCATCCGCTGGGTTTCCAATGAGTGCTTTCGCTGTCGGAAGATTGCGTTGAACCTGGAGAGTTGGGACCCATGGAATGGGGAGCACGCAGGATTCCTTTCAAGGGTCTGCATTTGCTTTCCCAACCTCACCAATCGTCTCAGCCCCAAGAGTGTCCAGCCTTATGTCTTCTGCCGCTGGGGCTGTAGATGTGGTCAATCCTGGTTGCATGCCAGTCCCTGAACGCATTTTGGAAGAATTTCTCTCTGTTTTGCCCTGCTTGTTTCTTCTTTATGTTGGAAATGTATCCTCAGAATGGGTCTGAGCTGATTTTCCCTGCTGGTTTTAGGCCGCTTTACACACACTTGATGCACTTACACAGAGATATCAAGACTTAGCTTTGAAGATGCTTACTAGTCGGATAGATACTTGTGCGATGAACAGGGTCTGGTGAGTCCAGTTGATTGAGCAAGGAGTAGGTCGTGTCCATTCCATATTCGGTTTTCGGAAGGGTATCTGTGCTCATTTCAAACTCGAGTTTTATGCGTCACCCCACCTCACCTTTCCCCTGAAGCAGGCATAAGTGTGTTTTCTAAAAGCGTGACTCTGTTCTGTTTGGGGATTCAGTGCATGGGGAGCGATTTTTACATTCCCTCGATAAGTGATATCATAAGTTTCTTTTTTTGTGGGACTTATTTCACTGAGGATGATCGTACCTAAATCCACTCAGGATGCTGCTACCAGCCTCATGACGTGGATTTCATGGCTGAGTGACACTCCATTGGACCTACGTAGCACCACTTGTCCACTTGTCCACTCGTCTTTGTCCACTTGGCTCTTTCCTGGGATATGAAACGTGTACCGGAGTGGAGGTTCTTGTCAAGACAGCAGCCCTCAACTTTGGGGTCCCTGTGTCTGGTTGATTTTTTCATTTTCCCAAGGTCAACGCCCATGTGTGGAAGTGCCCTATGCTCTGTGGTTCTGTGTTTTACATGGTTTGGGAAAGAGGATACACTTGTGAAGATTGGCTGTTGGCCATTGACATCCCGCCCATCAGCTTAACAAGGCTCCCTTGACTCCGTGGGCTGTCCTGCCTTTCTGGTTTTTAGACTTTTTTCGCCTGGCCCTTTTGCCCCGGGGGGGGCGAGAGATTTCTTTGTAGTGCTGATTTGCTCTCCCAGGTTGCTTGGTTGGCCAAAAAGGGCGTATGCGTTTTTTCCTGAATATATTCAGGAAAAAACGCATACGCCCTTTTTGGCCAACCGCATCATTGTCCACGTTCTGGCGCTTTTCATGTGCTATCGGGGCCATTCCGATGTACCCGTTGACATCCGTTTCCTGCAGTTCTGCCTTGCGTTCAGTGCCTCTTCGTAGCCTGACCTCAATATATTTTGGGGCGATAGTTATCGTTTAGAACTCTGCAGGTTTGGGAAGTGCAGTGCCCCTGAGCTCCATTTCCCAAGTCGCTTTTTTGTGAGTGGGACGCAACACGGCTGGATGGCTTCACGCCCTATTGTCGATCCGGGGTGGCAGGCTGAACCGCTGGTGAATTCTTCTTCGTGATGGGAAATGAGAGTGACATGTGCCCGACCAAACACCTCCAGCGAGTCTCTCATTGGTTCCCCCTCTTGCAGTTCATCCTGCGGACAAATTGCAGACGGTACGAAAGAGGCATGGAAAGGCGCCGAGTCTCCAAGTGGGGAGATTGTTAGTAAGGGGGCCTGAATGGAGAACACGAGCACCAGGAGATGAAAACTGAGGTGAGTTTCAGAAAGCTTTCCCGATCCCACGGTGTAGCAACCGCTGGGTTTCCAATGAGTGCTTTCGCTGTCGGAAGATTGCGTTGAACCTGGAGAGTTGGGACCCATGGAATGGGGAGCACGCAGGATTCCTTTCAAGGGTCTGCATTTGCTTTCCCAACCTCACCAATCGTCTCAGCCCCAAGAGTGTCCAGCCTTATGTCTTCTGCCGCTGGGGCTGTAGATGTGGTCAATCCTGGTTGCATGCCAGTCCCTGAACGCATTTTGGAAGAATTTCTCTCTGTTTTGCCCTGCTTGTTTCTTCTTTATGTTGGAAATGTATCCTCAGAATGGTCTGAGCTGATTTTCCCTGCTGGTTTTAGGCCGCTTTACACACACTTGATGCACTTACACAGAGATATCAAGACTTAGCTTTGAAGATGCTTACTAGTCGGATAGATACTTGTGCGATGAACAGGGTCTGGTGAGTCCAGTTGATTGAGCAAGGAGTAGGTCGTGTCCATTCCATATTCGGTTTTCGGAAGGGTATCTGTGCTCATTTCAAACTCGAGTTTTATGCGTCACCCCACCTCACCTTTCCCCTGAAGCAGGCATAAGTGTGTTTTCTAAAAGCGTGACTCTGTTCTGTTTGGGGATTCAGTGCATGGGGAGCGATTTTTACATTCCCTCGATAAGTGATATCGTAAGTTTCTTTTTTTGTGGGACTTATTTCACTGAGGATGATCGTACCTAAATCCACTCAGGATGCTGCTACCAGCCTCATGACGTGGATTTCATGGCTGAGTGACACTCCATTGGACCTACGTAGCACCACTTGTCCACTTGTCCACTTGTCTTTGTCCACTTGTCCACTCGTCTTTGTCCACTTGGCTCTTTCCTGGGATATGAAACGTGTACCGGAGTGGAGGTTCTTGTCAAGACAGCAGCCCTCAACTTTGGGGTCCCTGTGTCTGGTTGATTTTTTCATTTTCCCAAGGTCAACGCCCATGTGTGGAAGTGCCCTATGCTCTGTGGTTCTGTGTTTTACATGGTTTGGGAAAGAGGATACACTTGTGAAGATTGGCTGTTGGCCATTGACATCCCGCCCATCAGCTTAACAAGGCTCCCTTGACTCCGTGGCCTGTCCTGCCTTTCTGGTTTTTAGACTTTTTTCGCCTGGCCCTTTTGCCCCGGGGGTGGCCGAGAGATTTCTTTGTAGTGCTGATTTGCTCTACCAGGTTGCTTGGTTGGCCAAAAAGGGCGTATGCGTTTTTTCCTGAATATATTCAGGAAAAAACGCATACGCCCTTTTTGGCCAACCGCATCATTGTCCACGTTCTGGCGCTTTTCATGTGCTATCGGGGCCATTCCGATGTACCCGTTGACATCCGTTTCCTGCAGTTCTGCCTTGCGTTCAGCGCCTCTTCGTAGCCTGACCTCAATATATTTTGGGGCGATAGTTATCGTTTAGAACTCTGCAGGTTTGGGAAGTGCAGTGCCCCTGAGCTCCATTTCCCAAGTCGCTTTTTTGTGAGTGAGACGCCACACGGCTGGATGGCTTCACGCCCTATTGTCGATCCGGGGTGGCAGGCTGAACCGCTGGTGAATTCTTCTTCGTGATGGGAAATGAGAGTGACATGTGCCCGACCAAACACCTCCAGCGAGTCTCTCATTGGTTCCCCCTCTTGCAGTTCATCCTGCGGACAATTTGCAGACGGTACGAAAGAGGCATGGAAAGGCGCCGAGTCTCCAAGTGGGGAGATTGTTAGTAAGGGGGCCTGAATGGAGAACACGAGCACCAGGAGATGAAAACTGAGGTGAGTTTCAGAAAGCTTTCCCGATCCCACGGTGTAGCAACCGCTGGGTTTCCAATGAGTGCTTTCGCTGTCGGAAGATTGCGTTGAACCTGGAGAGTTGGGACCCATGGAATGGGGAGCACGCAGGATTCCTTTCAAGGGTCTGCATTTGCTTTCCCAACCTCACCAATCGTCTCAGCCCCAAGAGTGTCCAGCCTTATGTCTTCTGCCGCTGGGGCTGTAGATGTGGTCAATCCTGGTTGCATGCCAGTCCCTGAACGCATTTTGGAAGAATTTCTCTCTGTTTTGCCCTGCTTGTTTCTTCTTTATGTTGGAAATGTATCCTCAGAATGGGTCTGAGCTGATTTTCCCTGCTGGTTTTAGGCCGCTTTACACACACTTGATGCACTTACACAGAGATATCAAGACTTAGCTTTTAAGATGCTTACTAGTCGGATAGATACTTGTGCCATGAACAGGGTCTGGTGAGTCCAGTTGATTGAGCAAGGAGTAGGTCGTGTCCATTCCATATTCGGTTTTCGGAAGGGTATCTGTGCTCATTTCAAACTCGAGTTTTATGCGTCACCCCACCTCACCTTTCCCCTGAAGCAGGCATAAGTGTGTTTTCTAAAAGCGTGACTCTGTTCTGTTTGGGGATTCAGTGCATGGGGAGCGATTTTTACATTCCCTCGATAAGTGATATCATAAGTTTCTTTTTTTGTGGGACTTATTTCACTGAGGATGATCGTACCTAAATCCACTCAGGATGCTGCTACCAGCCTCATGATGTGGATTTCATGGCTGAGTGACACTCCATTGGACCTACGTAGCACCACTTGTCCACTTGTCCACTTGTCCACTTGTCTTTGTCCACTTGTCCACTCGTCTTTGTCCACTTGGCTCTTTCCTGGGATATGAAACGTGTACCGGAGTGGAGGTTCTTGTCAAGACAGCAGCCCTCAACTTTGGGGTCCCTGTGTCTGGTTGATTTTTTCATTTTCCCAAGGTCAACGCCCATGTGTGGAAGTGCCCTATGCTCTGTGGTTCTGTGTTTTACATGGTTTGGGAAAGAGGATACACTTGTGAAGATTGGCTGTTGGCCATTGACATCCCGCCCATCAGCTTAACAAGGCTCCCTTGACTCCGTGGGCTGTCCTGCCTTTCTGGTTTTTAGACTTTTTTCGCCTGGCCCTTTTGCCCCGGGGGGGGGCGAGAGATTTCTTTGTAGTGCTGATTTGCTCTCCCAGGTTGCTTGGTTGGCCAAAAAGGGCGTATGCGTTTTTTCCTGAATATATTCAGGAAAAAACGCATACGCCCTTTTTGGCCAACCGCATCATTGTCCACGTTCTGGCGCTTTTCATGTGCTATCGGGGCCATTCCGATGTACCCGTTGACATCCGTTTCCTGCAGTTCTGCCTTGCGTTCAGCGCCTCTTCGTAGCCTGACCTCAATATATTTTGGGGCGATAGTTATCGTTTAGAACTCTGCAGGTTTGGGAAGTGCAGGGCCCCTGAGCTCCATTTCCCAAGTCGCTTTTTTGTGAGTGGGACGCAACACGGCTGGATGGCTTCACGCCCTATTGTCGATCCGGGGTGGCAGGCTGAACCGCTGGTGAATTCTTCTTCGTGATGGGAAATGAGAGTGACATGTGCCCGACCAAACACCTCCAGCGAGTCTCTCATTGGTTCCCCCTCTTGCAGTTCATCCTGCGGACAAATTGCAGACGGTACGAAAGAGGCATGGAAAGGCGCCGAGTCTCCAAGTGGGGAGATTGTTAGTAAGGGGGCCTGAATGGAGAACACGAGCACCAGGAGATGAAAACTGAGGTGAGTTTCAGAAAGCTTTCCCGATCCCACGGTGTAGCAACCGCTGGGTTTCCAATGAGTGCTTTCGCTGTCGGAAGATTGCGTTGAACCTGGAGAGTTGGGACCCATGGAATGGGGAGCACGCAGGATTCCTTTCAACGGTCTGCATTTGCTTTCCCAACCTCACCAATCGTCTCAGCCCCAAGAGTGTCCAGCCTTATGTCTTCTGCCGCTGGGGCTGTAGATGTGGTCAATCCTGGTTGCATGCCAGTCCCTGAACGCATTTTGGAAGAATTTCTCTCTGTTTTGCCCTGCTTGTTTCTTCTTTATGTTGGAAATGTATCCTCAGAATGGGTCTGAGCTGATTTTCCCTGCTGGTTTTAGGCCGCTTTACACACACTTGATGCACTTACACAGAGATATCAAGACTTAGCTTTTAAGATGCTTACTAGTCGGATAGATACTTGTGCGATGAACAGGGTCTGGTGAGTCCAGTTGATTGAGCAAGGAGTAGGTCGTGTCCATTCCATATTCGGTTTTCGGAAGGGTATCTGTGCTCATTTCAAACTCGAGTTTTATGCGTCACCCCACCTCACCTTTCCCCTGAAGCAGGCATAAGTGTGTTTTCTAAAAGCGTGACTCTGTTCTGTTTGGGGATTCAGTGCATGGGGAGCGATTTTTACATTCCCTCGATAAGTGATATCGTAAGTTTCTTTTTTTGTGGGACTTATTTCACTGAGGATGATCGTACCTAAATCCACTCAGGATGCTGCTACCAGCCTCATGACGTGGATTTCATGGCTGAGTGACACTCCATTGGACCTACGTAGCACCACTTGTCCACTTGTCCACTTGTCTTTGTCCACTTGTCCACTCGTCTTTGTCCACTTGGCTCTTTCCTGGGATATGAAACGTGTACCGGAGTGGAGGTTCTTGTCAAGACAGCAGCCCTCAACTTTGGGGTCCCTGTGTCTGGTTGATTTTTTCATTTTCCCAAGGTCAACGCCCATGTGTGGAAGTGCCCTATGCTCTGTGGTTCTGTGTTTTACATGGTTTGGGAAAGAGGATACACTTGTGAAGATTGGCTGTTGGCCATTGACATCCCGCCCATCAGCTTAACAAGGCTCCCTTGACTCCGTGGGCTGTCCTGCCTTTCTGGTTTTTAGACTTTTTACGCCTGGCCCTTTTGCCCCGGGGGGTGGCGAGAGATTACTTTGTAGTGCTGATTTGCTCTCCCAGGTTGCTTGGTTGCCCAAAAAGGGCGTATGCGTTTTTTCCTGAATATATTCAGGAAAAAACGCATACGCCCTTTTTGGCCAACCGCATCATTGTCCACGTTCTGGCGCTTTTCATGTGCTATCGGGGCCATTCCGATGTACCCGTTGACATCCGTTTCCTGCAGTTCTGCCTTGCGTTCAGCGCCTCTTCGTAGCCTAACCTCAATATATTTTGGGGCGATAGATATCGTTTAGAACTCTGCAGGTTTGGGAAGTGCAGTGCCCCTGAGCTCCATTTCCCAAGTCGCTTTTTTGTGAGTGGGACGCAACACGGCTGGATGGCTTCACGCCCTATTGTCGATCCGGGGTGGCAGGCTGAACCGCTGGTGAATTCTTCTTCGTGATGGGAAATGAGAGTGACATGTGCCCGACCAAACACCTCCAGCGAGTCTCTCATTGGTTCCCCCTCTTGCAGTTCATCCTGCGGACAAATTGCAGACGGTACGAAAGAGGCATGGAAAGGCGCCGAGTCTCCAATTGGGGAGATTGTTAGTAAGGGGGCCTGAATGGAGAACACGAGCACCAGGAGATGAAAACTGAGGTGAGTTTCAGAAAGCTTTCCCGATCCCACGGTGTAGCAACCGCTGGGTTTCCAATGAGTGCTTTCGCTGTCGGAAGATTGCGTTGAACCTGGAGAGTTGGGACCCATGGAATGGGGAGCACGCAGGATTCCTTTCAAGGGTCTGCATTTGCTTTCCCAACCTCACCAATCGTCTCAGCCCCAAGAGTGTCCAGCCTTATGTCTTCTGCCGCTGGGGCTGTAGATGTGGTCAATCCTGGTTGCATGCCAGTCCCTGAACGCATTTTGGAAGAATTTCTCTCTGTTTTGCCCTGCTTGTTTCTTCTTTATGTTGGAAATGTACCTCAGAATGGGTCTGAGCTGATTTTCCCTGCTGGTTTTAGGCCGCTTTACACACAGTTGATGCACTTACACAGAGATATCAAGACTTAGCTTTTAAGATGCTTACTAGTCGGATAGATACTTGTGCGATGAACAGGGTCTGGTGAGTCCAGTTGATTGAGCAAGGAGTAGGTCGTGTCCATTCCATATTCGGTTTTCGGAAGGGTATCTGTGCTCATTTCAAACTCGAGTTTTATGCGTCACCCCACCTCACCTTTCCCCTGAAGCAGGCATAAGTGTGTTTTCTAAAAGCGTGACTCTGTTCTGTTTGGGGATTCAGTGCATGGGGAGCGATTTTTACATTCCCTCGATAAGTGATATCATAAGTTTCTTTTTTTGTGGGACTTATTTCACTGAGGATGATCGTAGCTAAATCCACTCAGGATGCTGTTACCAGCCTCATGACGTGGATTTCATGGCTGAGTGACACTCCATTGGACCTACGTAGCACCACTTGTCCACTTGTCCACTTGTCTTTGTCCACTTGTCCACTCGTCTTTGTCCACTTGGCTCTTTCCTGGGATATGAAACGTGTACCGGAGTGGAGGTTCTTGTCAAGACAGCAGCCCTCAACTTTGGGGTCCCTGTGTCTGGTTGATTTTTTCATTTTCCCAAGGTCAACGCCCATGTGTGGAAGTGCCCTATGCTCTGTGGTTCTGTGTTTTACATGGTTTGGGAAAGAGGATACACTTGTGAAGATTGGCTGTTGGCCATTGACATCCCGCCCATCAGCTTAACAAGGCTCCCTTGACTCCGTGGGCTGTCCTGCCTTTCTGGTTTTTAGACTTTTTTCGCCTGGCCCTTTTGCCCCGGGGGGGGGCGAGAGATTTCTTTGTAGTGCTGATTTGCTCTCCCAGGTTGCTTGGTTGGCCAAAAAGGGCGTATGCGTTTTTTCCTGAATATATTCAGGAAAAAACGCATACGCCCTTTTTGGCCAACCGCATCATTGTCCACGTTCTGGCGCTTTTCATGTGCTATCGGGGCCATTCCGATGTACCCGTTGACATCCGTTTCCTGCAGTTCTGCCTTGCGTTCAGCGCCTCTTCGTAGCCTGACCTCAATATATTTTGGGGCGATAGTTATCGTTTAGAACTCTGCAGGTTTGGGAAGTGCAGTGCCCCTGAGCTCCATTTCCCAAGTCGCTTTTTTGTGAGTGGGACGCAACACGGCTGGATGGCTTCACGCCCTATTGTCGATCCGGGGTGGCAGGCTGAACCGCTGGTGAATTCTTCTTCGTGATGGGAAATGAGAGTGACATGTGCCCGACCAAACACCTCCAGCGAGTCTCTCATTGGTTCCCCCTCTTGCAGTTCATCCTGCGGACAAATTGCAGACGGTACGAAAGAGGCATGGAAAGGCGCCGAGTCTCCAAGTGGGGAGATTGTTAGTAAGGGGGCCTGAATGGAGAACACGAGCACCAGGAGATGAAAACTGAGGTGAGTTTCAGAAAGCTTTCCCGATCCCACGGTGTAGCAACCGCTGGGTTTCCAATGAGTGCTTTCGCTGTCGGAAGATTGCGTTGAACCTGGAGAGTTGGGACCCATGGAATGGGGAGCACGCAGGATTCCTTTCAACGGTCTGCATTTGCTTTCCCAACCTCACCAATCGTCTCAGCCCCAAGAGTGTCCAGCCTTATGTCTTCTGCCGCTGGGGCTGTAGATGTGGTCAATCCTGGTTGCATGCCAGTCCCTGAACGCATTTTGGAAGAATTTCTCTCTGTTTTGCCCTGCTTGTTTCTTCTTTATGTTGGAAATGTATCCTCAGAATGGGTCTGAGCTGATTTTCCCTGCTGGTTTTAGGCCGCTTTACACACACTTGATGCACTTACACAGAGATATCAAGACTTAGCTTTTAAGATGCTTACTAGTCGGATAGATACTTGTGCGATGAACAGGGTCTGGTGAGTCCAGTTGATTGAGCAAGGAGTAGGTCGTGTCCATTCCATATTCGGTTTTCGGAAGGGTATGTGTGCTCATTTCAAACTCGAGTTTTATGCGTCACCCCACCTCACCTTTCCCCTGAAGCAGGCATAAGTGTGTTTTCTAAAAGCGTGACTCTGTTCTGTTTGGGGATTCAGTGCATGGGGAGCGATTTTTACATTCCCTCGATAAGTGATATCATAAGTTTCTTTTTTTGTGGGACTTATTTCACTGAGGATGATCGTACCTAAATCCACTCAGGATGCTGCTACCAGCCTCATGACGTGGATTTCATGGCTGAGTGACACTCCATTGGACCTACGTAGCACCACTTGTCCACTTGTCCACTTGTCCACTTGTCTTTGTCCACTTGTCCACTCGTCTTTGTCCACTTGGCTCTTTCCTGGGATATGAAACGTGTACCGGAGTGGAGGTTCTTGTCAAGACAGCAGCCCTCAACTTTGGGGTCCCTGTGTCTGGTTGATTTTTTCATTTTCCCAAGGTCAACGCCCATGTGTGGAAGTGCCCTATGCTCTGTGGTTCTGTGTTTTACATGGTTTGGGAAAGAGGATACACTTGTGAAGATTGGCTGTTGGCCATTGACACCCCGCCCATCAGCTTAACAAGGCTCCCTTGACTCCGTGGGCTGTCCTGCATTTCTGGTTTTTAGACTTTTTTCGCCTGGCCCTTTTGCCCCGGGGGGGGGCGAGAGATTTCTTTGTAGTGCTGATTTGCTCTCCCAGGTTGCTTGGTTGGCCAAAAAGGGCGTATGCGTTTTTTCCTGAATATATTCAGGAAAAAACGCATACGCCCTTTTTGGCCAACCGCATCATTGTCTACGTTCTGGCGCTTTTCATGTGCTATCGGGGCCATTCCGATGTACCCATTGATATCCGTTTCCTGCAGTTCTGCCTTGCGTTCAGCGCCTCTTCGTAGCCTGACCTCAATATATTTTGGGGCGATAGTTATCGTTTAGAACTCTGCAGGTTTGGGAAGTGCAGTGCCCCTGAGCTCCATTTCCCAAGTCGCTTTTTTGTGAGTGGGACGCAACACGGCTGGATGGCTTCACGCCCTATTGTCGATCCGGGGTGGCAGGCTGAACCGCTGGTGAATTCTTCTTCGTGATGGGAAATGAGAGTGACATGTGCCCGACCAAACACCTCCAGCGAGTCTCTCATTGGTTCCCCCTCTTGCAGTTCATCCTGCGGACAAATTGCAGACGGTACGAAAGAGGCATGGAAAGGCGCCGAGTCTCCAAGTGGGGAGATTGTTAGTAAGGGGGCCTGAATGGAGAACACGAGCACCAGGAGATGAAAACTGAGGTGAGTTTCAGAAAGCTTTCCCGATCCCACGGTGTAGCATCCGCTGGGTTTCCAATGAGTGCTTTCGCTGCCGGAAGATTGCGTTGAACCTGGAGAGTTGGGACTCATGGAATGGGGAGCACGCAGAATTCCTTTCAAGGGTCTGCATTTGCTTTCCCAACCTCACCAATCGTCTCAGCCCCAAGAGTGTCCAGCCTTATGTCTTCTGCCGCTGGGGCTGTAGATGTGGTCAATCCTGGTTGCATGCCAGTCCCTGAACGCATTTTGGAAGAATTTCTCTCTGTTTTGCCCTGCTTGTTTCTTCTTTATGTTGGAAATGTATCCTCAGAATGGGTCTGAGCTGATTTTCCCTGCTGGTTTTAGGCCGCTTTACACACACTTGATGCACTTACACAGAGATATCAAGACTTAGCTTTTAAGATGCTTACTAGTCGGATAGATACTTGTGCGATGAAGAGGGTCTGGTGAGTCCAGTTGATTGAGCAAGGAGTAGGTCGTGTCCATTCCATATTCGGTTTTCGGAAGGGTATGTGTGCTCATTTCAAACTCGAGTTTTATGCGTCACCCCACCTCACCTTTCCCCTGAAGCAGGCATAAGTGTGTTTTCTAAAAGCGTGACTCTGTTCTGTTTGGGGATTCAGTGCATGGGGAGCGATTTTTACATTCCCTCGATAAGTGATATCATAAGTTTCTTTTTTTGTGGGACTTATTTCACTGAGGATGATCGTACCTAAATCCACTCAGGATGCTGCTACCAGCCTCATGATGTGGATTTCATGGCTGAGTGACACTCCATTGGACCTACGTAGCACCACTTGTCCACTTGTCCACTTGTCCACTTGTCTTTGTCCACTTGTCCACTCGTCTTTGTCCACTTGGCTCTTTCCTGGGATATGAAACGTGTACCGGAGTGGAGGTTCTTGTCAAGACAGCAGCCCTCAACTTTGGGGTCCCTGTGTCTGGTTGATTTTTTCATTTTCCCAAGGTCAACGCCCATGTGTGGAAGTGCCCTATGCTCTGTGGTTCTGTGTTTTACATGGTTTGGGAAAGAGGATACACTTGTGAAGATTGGCTGTTGGCCATTGACACCCCGCCCATCAGCTTAACAAGGCTCCCTTGACTCCGTGGGCTGTCCTGCATTTCTGGTTTTTAGACTTTTTTCGCCTGGCCCTTTTGCCCCGGGGGGGGGGCGAGAGATTTCTTTTTAGTGCTGATTTGCTCTCCCAGGTTGCTTGGTTGGCCAAAAAGGGCGTATGCGTTTTTTCCTGAATATATTCAGGAAAAAACGCATACGCCCTTTTTGGCCAACCGCATCATTGTCTACGTTCTGGCGCTTTTCATGTGCTATCGGGGCCATTCCGATGTACCCATTGATATCCGTTTCCTGCAGTTCTGCCTTGCGTTCAGCGCCTCTTCGTAGCCTGACCTCAATATATTTTGGGGCGATAGTTATCGTTTAGAACTCTGCAGGTTTGGGAAGTGCAGTGCCCCTGAGCTCCATTTCCCAAGTCGCTTTTTTGTGAGTGGGACGCAACACGGCTGGATGGCTTCACGCCCTATTGTCGATCCGGGGTGGCAGGCTGAACCGCTGGTGAATTCTTCTTCGTGATGGGAAATGAGAGTGACATGTGCCCGACCAAACACCTCCAGCGAGTCTCTCATTGGTTCCCCCTCTTGCAGTTCATCCTGCGGACAAATTGCAGACGGTACGAAAGAGGCATGGAAAGGCGCCGAGTCTCCAAGTGGGGAGATTGTTAGTAAGGGGGCCTGAATGGAGAACACGAGCACCAGGAGATGAAAACTGAGGTGAGTTTCAGAAAGCTTTCCCGATCCCACGGTGTAGCATCCGCTGGGTTTCCAATGAGTGCTTTCGCTGCCGGAAGATTGCGTTGAACCTGGAGAGTTGGGACTCATGGAATGGGGAGCACGCAGAATTCCTTTCAAGGGTCTGCATTTGCTTTCCCAACCTCACCAATCGTCTCAGCCCCAAGAGTGTCCAGCCTTATGTCTTCTGCCGCTGGGGCTGTAGATGTGGTCAATCCTGGTTGCATGCCAGTCCCTGAACGCATTTTGGAAGAATTTCTCTCTGTTTTGCCCTGCTTGTTTCTTCTTTATGTTGGAAATGTATCCTCAGAATGGGTCTGAGCTGATTTTCCCTGCTGGTTTTAGGCCGCTTTACACACACTTGATGCACTTACACAGAGATATCAAGACTTAGCTTTTAAGATGCTTACTAGTCGGATAGATACTTGTGCGATGAAGAGGGTCTGGTGAGTCCAGTTGATTGAGCAAGGAGTAGGTCGTGTCCATTCCATATTCGGTTTTCGGAAGGGTATCTGTGCTCATTTCAAACTCGAGTTTTATGCGTCACCCCACCTCACCTTTCCCCTGAAGCAGGCATAAGTGTGTTTTCTAAAAGCGTGACTCTGTTCTGTTTGGGGATTCAGTGCATGGGGAGCGATTTTTACATTCCCTCGATAAGTGATATCATAAGTTTCTTTTTTTGTGGGACTTATTTCACTGAGGATGATCGTACCTAAATCCACTCAGGATGCTGCTACCAGCCTCATGATGTGGATTTCATGGCTGAGTGACACTCCATTGGACCTACGTAGCACCACTTGTCCACTTGTCCACTTGTCCACTTGTCTTTGTCCACTTGTCCACTCGTCTTTGTCCACTTGGCTCTTTCCTGGGATATGAAACGTGTACCGGAGTGGAGGTTCTTGTCAAGACAGCAGCCCTCAACTTTGGGGTCCCTGTGTCTGGTTGATTTTTTCATTTTCCCAAGGTCAACGCCCATGTGTGGAAGTGCCCTATGCTCTGTGGTTCTGTGTTTTACATGGTTTGGGAAAGAGGATACACTTGTGAAGATTGGCTGTTGGCCATTGACACCCCGCCCATCAGCTTAACAAGGCTCCCTTGACTCCGTGGGCTGTCCTGCATTTCTGGTTTTTAGACTTTTTTCGCCTGGCCCTTTTGCCCCGGGGGGGGGCGAGAGATTTCTTTGTAGTGCTGATTTGCTCTCCCAGGTTGCTTGGTTGGCCAAAAAGGGCGTATGCGTTTTTTCCTGAATATATTCAGGAAAAAACGCATACGCCCTTTTTGGCCAACCGCATCATTGTCTACGTTCTGGCGCTTTTCATGTGCTATCGGGGCCATTCCGATGTACCCATTGATATCCGTTTCCTGCAGTTCTGCCTTGCGTTCAGCGCCTCTTCGTAGCCTGACCTCAATATATTTTGGGGCGATAGTTATCGTTTAGAACTCTGCAGGTTTGGGAAGTGCAGTGCCCCTGAGCTCCATTTCCCAAGTCGCTTTTTTGTGAGTGGGACGCAACACGGCTGGATGGCTTCACGCCCTATTGT
Organism: Kogia breviceps; assembly: GCF_026419965.1. Classification (NCBI taxonomy): domain Eukaryota; kingdom Metazoa; phylum Chordata; class Mammalia; order Artiodactyla; family Physeteridae; genus Kogia; species Kogia breviceps. Next base: position 79,594,469 of record NC_081317.1, read on the forward strand.
CGATCCGGGGTGGCAGGCTGAACCGCTGGTGAATTCTTCTTCGTGATGGGAAATGAGAGTGACATGTGCCCGACCAAACACCTCCAGCGAGTCTCTCATTGGTTCCCCCTCTTGCAGTTCATCCTGCGGACAAATTGCAGACGGTACGAAAGAGGCATGGAAAGGCGCCGAGTCTCCAAGTGGGGAGATTGTTAGTAAGGGGGCCTGAATGGAGAACACGAGCACCAGGAGATGAAAACTGAGGTGAGTTTCAGAAAGCTTTCCCGATCCCACGGTGTAGCAACCGCTGGGTTCCAATGAGTGCTTTCGCTGTCGGAAGATTGCGTTGAACCTGGAGAGTTGGGACCCATGGAATGGGGAGCACGCAGGATTCCTTTCAAGGGTCTGCATTTGCTTTCCCAACCTCACCAATCGTCTCAGCCCCAAGAGTGTCCAGCCTTATGTCTTCTGCCGCTGGGGCTGTAGATGTGGTCAATCCTGGTTGCATGCCAGTCCCTGAACGCATTTTGGAAGAATTTCTCTCTGTTTTGCCCTGCTTGTTTCTTCTTTATGTTGGAAATGTATCCTCAGAATGGGTCTGAGCTGATTTTCCCTGCTGGTTTTAGGCCGCTTTACACACACTTGATGCACTTACACAGAGATATCAAGACTTAGCTTTTAAGATGCTTACTAGTCGGATAGATACTTGTGCGATGAAGAGGGTCTGGTGAGTCCAGTTGATTGAGCAAGGAGTAGGTCGTGTCCATTCCATATTCGGTTTTCGGAAGGGTATGTGTGCTCATTTCAAACTCGAGTTTTATGCGTCACCCCACCTCACCTTTCCCCTGAAGCAGGCATAAGTGTGTTTTCTAAAAGCGTGACTCTGTTCTGTTTGGGGATTCAGTGCATGGGGAGCGATTTTTACATTCCCTCGATAAGTGATATCATAAGTTTCTTTTTTTGTGGGACTTATTTCACTGAGGATGATCGTACCTAAATCCACTCAGGATGCTGCTACCAGCCTCATGACGTGGATTTCATGGCTGAGTGACACTCCATTGGACCTACGTAGCACCACTTGTCCACTTGTCCACTTGTCTTTGTCCACTTGTCCACTCGTCTTTGTCCACTTGGCTCTTTCCTGGGATATGAAACGTGTACCGGAGTGGAGGTTCTTGTCAAGACAGCAGCCCTCAACTTTGGGGTCCCTGTGTCTGGTTGATTTTTTCATTTTCCCAAGGTCAACGCCCATGTGTGGAAGTGCCCTATGCTCTGTGGTTCTGTGTTTTACATGGTTTGGGAAAGAGGATACACTTGTGAAGATTGGCTGTTGGCCATTGACATCCCGCCCATCAGCTTAACAAGGCTCCCTTGACTCCGTGGGCTGTCCTGCCTTTCTGGTTTTTAGACTTTTTTCGCCTGGCCCTTTTGCCCCGGGGGGGGGCGAGAGATTTCTTTGTAGTGCTGATTTGCTCTCCCAGGTTGCTTGGTTGGCCAAAAAGGGCGTATGCGTTTTTTCCTGAATATATTCAGGAAAAAACGCATACGCCCTTTTTGGCCAACCGCATCATTGTCCACGTTCTGGCGCTTTTCATGTGCTATCGGGGCCATTCCGATGTACCCGTTGACATCCGTTTCCTGCAGTTCTGCCTTGCGTTCAGCGCCTCTTCGTAGCCTGACCTCAATATATTTTGGGGCGATAGTTATCGTTTAGAACTCTGCAGGTTTGGGAAGTGCAGTGCCCCTGAGCTCCATTTCCCAAGTCGCTTTTTTGTGAGTGGGACGCAACACGGCTGGATGGCTTCACGCCCTATTGTCGATCCGGGGTGGCAGGCTGAACCGCTGGTGAATTCTTCTTCGTGATGGGAAATGAGAGTGACATGTGCCCGACCAAACACCTCCAGCGAGTCTCTCATTGGTTCCCCCTCTTGCAGTTCATCCTGCGGACAAATTGCAGACGGTACGAAAGAGGCATGGAAAGGCGCCGAGTCTCCAAGTGGGGAGATTGTTAGTAAGGGGGCCTGAATGGAGAACACGAGCACCAGGAGATGAAAACTGAGGTGAGTTTCAGAAAGCTTTCCCGATCCCACGGTGTAGCATCCGCTGGGTTTCCAATGAGTGCTTTCGCTGTCGGAAGATTGCGTTGAACCTGGAGAGTTGGGACCCATGGAATGGGGAGCACGCAGGATTCCTTTCAAGGGTCTGCATTTGCTTTCCCAACCTCACCAATCGTCTCAGCCCCAAGAGTGTCCAGCCTTATGTCTTCTGCCGCTGGGGCTGTAGATGTGGTCAATCCTGGTTGCATGCCAGTCCCTGAACGCATTTTGGAAGAATTTCTCTCTGTTTTGCCCTGCTTGTTTCTTCTTTATGTTGGAAATGTATCCTCAGAATGGGTCTGAGCTGATTTTCCCTGCTGGTTTTAGGCCGCTTTACACACACTTGATGCACTTACACAGAGATATCAAGACTTAGCTTTTAAAATGCTTACTAGTCGGATAGATACTTGTGCGATGAACAGGGTCTGGTGAGTCCAGTTGATTGAGCAAGGAGTAGGTCGTGTCCATTCCATATTCGGTTTTCGGAAGGGTATGTGTGCTCATTTCAAACTCGAGTTTTATGCGTCACCCCACCTCACCTTTCCCCTGAAGCAGGCATAAGTGTGTTTTCTAAAAGCGTGACTCTGTTCTGTTTGGGGATTCAGTGCATGGGGAGCGATTTTTACATTCCCTCGATAAGTGATATCATAAGTTTCTTTTTTTGTGGGACTTATTTCACTGAGGATGATCGTACCTAAATCCACTCAGGATGCTGCTACCAGCCTCATGACGTGGATTTCATGGCTGAGTGACACTCCATTGGACCTACGTAGCACCACTTGTCCACTTGTCCACTTGTCTTTGTCCACTTGTCCACTCGTCTTTGTCCACTTGGCTCTTTCCTGGGATATGAAACGTGTACCGGAGTGGAGGTTCTTGTCAAGACAGCAGCCCTCAACTTTGGGGTCCCTGTGTCTGGTTGATTTTTTCATTTTCCCAAGGTCAACGCCCATGTGTGGAAGTGCCCTATGCTCTGTGGTTCTGTGTTTTACATGGTTTGGGAAAGAGGATACACTTGTGAAGATTGGCTGTTGGCCATTGACATCCCGCCCATCAGCTTAACAAGGCTCCCTTGACTCCGTGGGCTGTCCTGCCTTTCTGGTTTTTAGACATTTTTCGCCTGGCCCTTTTGCCCCGGGGGGGGGCGAGAGATTTCTTTGTAGTGCTGATTTGCTCTCCCAGGTTGCTTGGTTGGCCAAAAAGGGCGTATGCGTTTTTTCCTGAATATATTCAGGAAAAAACGCATACGCCCTTTTTGGCCAACCGCATCATTGTCCACGTTCTGGCGCTTTTCATGTGCTATCGGGGCCATTCCGATGTACCCGTTGACATCCGTTTCCTGCAGTTCTGCCTTGCGTTCAGCGCCTCTTCGTAGCCTGACCTCAATATATTTTGGGGCGATAGTTATCGTTTAGAACTCTGCAGGTTTGGGAAGTGCAGTGCCCCTGAGCTCCATTTCCCAAGTCGCTTTTTTGTGAGTGGGACGCAACACGGCTGGATGGCTTCACGCCCTATTGTCGATCCGGGGTGGCAGGCTGAACCGCTGGTGAATTCTTCTTCGTGATGGGAAATGAGAGTGACATGTGCCCGACCAAACACCTCCAGCGAGTCTCTCATTGGTTCCCCCTCTTGCAGTTCATCCTGCGGACAAATTGCAGACGGTACGAAAGAGGCATGGAAAGGCGCCGAGTCTCCAAGTGGGGAGATTGTTAGTAAGGGGGCCTGAATGGAGAACACGAGCACCAGGAGATGAAAACTGAGGTGAGTTTCAGAAAGCTTTCCCGATCCCACGGTGTAGCATCCGCTGGGTTTCCAATGAGTGCTTTCGCTGCCGGAAGATTGCGTTGAACCTGGAGAGTTGGGACTCATGGAATGGGGAGCACGCAGAATTCCTTTCAAGGGTCTGCATTTGCTTTCCCAACCTCACCAATCGTCTCAGCCCCAAGAGTGTCCAGCCTTATGTCTTCTGCCGCTGGGGCTGTAGATGTGGTCAATCCTGGTTGCATGCCAGTCCCTGAACGCATTTTGGAAGAATTTCTCTCTGTTTTGCCCTGCTTGTTTCTTCTTTATGTTGGAAATGTATCCTCAGAATGGGTCTGAGCTGATTTTCCCTGCTGGTTTTAGGCCGCTTTACACACACTTGATGCACTTACACAGAGATATCAAGACTTAGCTTTTAAGATGCTTACTAGTCGGATAGATACTTGTGCGATGAAGAGGGTCTGGTGAGTCCAGTTGATTGAGCAAGGAGTAGGTCGTGTCCATTCCATATTCGGTTTTCGGAAGGGTATCTGTGCTCATTTCAAACTCGAGTTTTATGCGTCACCCCACCTCACCTTTCCCCTGAAGCAGGCATAAGTGTGTTTTCTAAAAGCGTGACTCTGTTCTGTTTGGGGATTCAGTGCATGGGGAGCGATTTTTACATTCCCTCGATAAGTGATATCATAAGTTTCTTTTTTTGTGGGACTTATTTCACTGAGGATGATCGTACCTAAATCCACTCAGGATGCTGCTACCAGCCTCATGATGTGGATTTCATGGCTGAGTGACACTCCATTGGACCTACGTAGCACCACTTGTCCACTTGTCCACTTGTCCACTTGTCTTTGTCCACTTGTCCACTCGTCTTTGTCCACTTGGCTCTTTCCTGGGATATGAAACGTGTACCGGAGTGGAGGTTCTTGTCAAGACAGCAGCCCTCAACTTTGGGGTCCCTGTGTCTGGTTGATTTTTTCATTTTCCCAAGGTCAACGCCCATGTGTGGAAGTGCCCTATGCTCTGTGGTTCTGTGTTTTACATGGTTTGGGAAAGAGGATACACTTGTGAAGATTGGCTGTTGGCCATTGACACCCCGCCCATCAGCTTAACAAGGCTCCCTTGACTCCGTGGCCTGTCCTGCATTTCTGGTTTTTAGACTTTTTTCGCCTGGCCCTTTTGCCCCGGGGGGGGGCGAGAGATTTCTTTGTAGTGCTGATTTGCTCTCCCAGGTTGCTTGGTTGGCCAAAAAGGGCGTATGCGTTTTTTCCTGAATATATTCAGGAAAAAACGCATACGCCCTTTTTGGCCAACCGCATCATTGTCTACGTTCTGGCGCTTTTCATGTGCTATCGGGGCCATTCCGATGTACCCATTGATATCCGTTTCCTGCAGTTCTGCCTTGCGTTCAGCGCCTCTTCGTAGCCTGACCTCAATATATTTTGGGGCGATAGTTATCGTTTAGAACTCTGCAGGTTTGGGAAGTGCAGTGCCCCTGAGCTCCATTTCCCAAGTCGCTTTTTTGTGAGTGGGACGCAACACGGCTGGATGGCTTCACGCCCTATTGTCGATCCGGGGTGGCAGGCTGAACCGCTGGTGAATTCTTCTTCGTGATGGGAAATGAGAGTGACATGTGCCCGACCAAACACCTCCAGCGAGTCTCTCATTGGTTCCCCCTCTTGCAGTTCATCCTGCGGACAAATTGCAGACGGTACGAAAGAGGCATGGAAAGGCGCCGAGTCTCCAAGTGGGGAGATTGTTAGTAAGGGGGCCTGAATGGAGAACACGAGCACCAGGAGATGAAAACTGAGGTGAGTTTCAGAAAGCTTTCCCGATCCCACGGTGTAGCAACCGCTGGGTTTCCAATGAGTGCTTTCGCTGTCGGAAGATTGCGTTGAACCTGGAGAGTTGGGACCCATGGAATGGGGAGCACGCAGGATTCCTTTCAAGGGTCTGCATTTGCTTTCCCAACCTCACCAATCGTCTCAGCCCCAAGAGTGTCCAGCCTTATGTCTTCTGCCGCTGGGGCTGTAGATGTGGTCAATCCTGGTTGCATGCCAGTCCCTGAACGCATTTTGGAAGAATTTCTCTCTGTTTTGCCCTGCTTGTTTCTTCTTTATGTTGGAAATGTATCCTCAGAATGGGTCTGAGCTGATTTTCCCTGCTGGTTTTAGGCCGCTTTACACACACTTGATGCACTTACACAGAGATATCAAGACTTAGCTTTTAAGATGCTTACTAGTCGGATAGATACTTGTGCGATGAAGAGGGTCTGGTGAGTCCAGTTGATTGAGCAAGGAGTAGGTCGTGTCCATTCCATATTCGGTTTTCGGAAGGGTATGTGTGCTCATTTCAAACTCGAGTTTTATGCGTCACCCCACCTCACCTTTCCCCTGAAGCAGGCATAAGTGTGTTTTCTAAAAGCGTGACTCTGTTCTGTTTGGGGATTCAGTGCATGGGGAGCGATTTTTACATTCCCTCGATAAGTGATATCATAAGTTTCTTTTTTTGTGGGACTTATTTCACTGAGGATGATCGTACCTAAATCCACTCAGGATCCTGCTACCAGCCTCATGACGTGGATTTCATGGCTGAGTGACACTCCATTGGACCTACGTAGCACCACTTGTCCACTTGTCCACTTGTCTTTGTCCACTTGTCCACTCGTCTTTGTCCACTTGGCTCTTTCCTGGGATATGAAACGTGTACCGGAGTGGAGGTTCTTGTCAAGACAGCAGCCCTCAACTTTGGGGTCCCTGTGTCTGGTTGATTTTTTCATTTTCCCAAGGTCAACGCCCATGTGTGGAAGTGCCCTATGCTCTGTGGTTCTGTGTTTTACATGGTTTGGGAAAGAGGATACACTTGTGAAGATTGGCTGTTGGCCATTGACATCCCGCCCATCAGCTTAACAAGGCTCCCTTGACTCCGTGGGCTGTCCTGCCTTTCTGGTTTTTAGACTTTTTTCGCCTGGCCCTTTTGCCCCGGGGGGGGGCGAGAGATTTCTTTGTAGTGCTGATTTGCTCTCCCAGGTTGCTTGGTTGGCCAAAAAGGGCGTATGCGTTTTTTCCTGAATATATTCAGGAAAAAACGCATACGCCCTTTTTGGCCAACCGCATCATTGTCCACGTTCTGGCGCTTTTCATGTGCTATCGGGGCCATTCCGATGTACCCGTTGACATCCGTTTCCTGCAGTTCTGCCTTGCGTTCAGCGCCTCTTCGTAGCCTGACCTCAATATATTTTGGGGCGATAGTTATCGTTTAGAACTCTGCAGGTTTGGGAAGTGCAGTGCCCCTGAGCTCCATTTCCCAAGTCGCTTTTTTGTGAGTGGGACGCAACACGGCTGGATGGCTTCACGCCCTATTGTCGATCCGGGGTGGCAGGCTGAACCGCTGGTGAATTCTTCTTCGTGATGGGAAATGAGAGTGACATGTGCCCGACCAAACACCTCCAGCGAGTCTCTCATTGGTTCCCCCTCTTGCAGTTCATCCTGCGGACAAATTGCAGACGGTACGAAAGAGGCATGGAAAGGCGCCGAGTCTCCAAGTGGGGAGATTGTTAGTAAGGGGGCCTGAATGGAGAACACGAGCACCAGGAGATGAAAACTGAGGTGAGTTTCAGAAAGCTTTCCCGATCCCACGGTGTAGCAACCGCTGGGTTTCCAATGAGTGCTTTCGCTGTCGGAAGATTGCGTTGAACCTGGAGAGTTGGGACCCATGGAATGGGGAGCACGCAGGATTCCTTTCAACGGTCTGCATTTGCTTTCCCAACCTCACCAATCGTCTCAGCCCCAAGAGTGTCCAGCCTTATGTCTTCTGCCGCTGGGGCTGTAGATGTGGTCAATCCTGGTTGCATGCCAGTCCCTGAACGCATTTTGGAAGAATTTCTCTCTGTTTTGCCCTGCTTGTTTCTTCTTTATGTTGGAAATGTATCCTCAGAATGGGTCTGAGCTGATTTTCCCTGCTGGTTTTAGGCCGCTTTACACACACTTGATGCACTTACACAGAGATATCAAGACTTAGCTTTTAAGATGCTTACTAGTCGGATAGATACTTGTGCGATGAACAGGGTCTGGTGAGTCCAGTTGATTGAGCAAGGAGTAGGTCGTGTCCATTCCATATTCGGTTTTCGGAAGGGTATGTGTGCTCATTTCAAACTCGAGTTTTATGCGTCACCCCACCTCACCTTTCCCCTGAAGCAGGCATAAGTGTGTTTTCTAAAAGCGTGACTCTGTTCTGTTTGGGGATTCAGTGCATGGGGAGCGATTTTTACATTCCCTCGATAAGTGATATCATAAGTTTCTTTTTTTGTGGGACTTATTTCACTGAGGATGATCGTACCTAAATCCACTCAGGATGCTGCTACCAGCCTCATGACGTGGATTTCATGGCTGA